>NC_091763.1:53312887-53912887 GCF_029378745.1 Bos indicus | reverse complement strand
GTGACCCCATGGACCATAGCCTACCAGGTTCCTCCATCCATGGGATTTTCCAGGCAAGAGTACTGGAGTGGGTTGCCATTGCCTTCTCCAAGTTTTGATTTGCACTTCTCTAATAATTTGCTAATTACTGAGCATTCTTTCATGTGCCTGTTAGCCATCTGCATGTCGTCTTTGGAGAAATGTCTGTTTGGATCTTTTGCCCATTTTATGATTTTTTTTTTTTTTTTAACATGGAGCTGCATGTACCATTTGTAAATTTTGGAGACTAGTCCCTTGTCAGATGCATCATTTGAAAATATTTTCTCCCATTCTCTGTGTTGTCTTTTTGTTTTATTTATGGTTTCCTTTGCTGTGTAACAGCTTTTGAGTTTCAGTAGGTCCCATTTGTTTATTTTTGGTTTTATTTCTATTACTCTAGGAGATGACTGTAAAAAGATATTACTGTGATTTATGTCAAGAGTGTTCTGCCTATGGTTTCCTCAAAAGTTTCATAGTATCTGATCTTACATTTAGGTCTTTAATCCATTTTGAGTTTATTTTTGTATTTGATGTTCAAGACTTTTCTTTTTTTTTTTTTTTTTTAATGTTCAGTTAAGTTCAGTCGCTCAGTCATGTCCGACTCTTTGCGACCTCATGAATTGCAACACGCCAGGCCTCCCTGTCCATCACCAACTCCCGGAGTTCACTCAGACTCACGTCCATCGAGTCAGTGATGCCATCCAGCCATCTCATCCTCTGTCGTCCCCTTCTTCTCCTGCCCCCAATCCCTCCCAGCATCAGAGTCTTTTCCAATGAGTCAACTCTTCACATGAGGTGGCCAAAGTACTGGAGTTTCAGCTTTAGCATCAGTCCTTCCAATGAACACCCAGGACTGATCTCCTTCAGAATGGACTGGTTGGATCTCCTTGCAGTCCAAGGGACTCTCAAGAGTCTTCTCCAACAGTCCAGTTTCCCAGTACCATTATTGAACAGACTGTCTTTTAGCTTTTCAGCATGGAGTATTATATTAGCTGTAGATTTGTTATATATGGCATTCATTATGTTCAGGTATGTTCCCTTTGTGCCCACTTTCTGGAGAGCTTTTATCATAAGTGGGTAAATTTTGTTGAAAGCTTTTTCTACATCTATTAAGATGGTCATATAGTTTTTATTTAGATCATATAGTTTTAAATAGAATTTGCCTGTGAATCCATCTGGTCCTGGACTTTTGTTGGGAGACTTTTAATCACAGTTTCAATTTCTGTGCTTGTGATGGGCCTGTTCATATTTTCTATTTCTTCCTGCTTCAGTCTTGGGAGTGTACCTTTCTAAGAATTTGTCCATTTCTTCCAGATTGTCCATCTTATTGGCATATAGTTGCTAGCAGTCGTCTCATGTTTCTTTGTATTTCTGTCGTGTCTATTGTAACTTCTCCTTTTTAATTTCTAATTTTATTGATTTGAGCCCTCTCCCTTTTTTTCTTTGAGTCTGGCTGAAGGCTTATCAATTTAGTTTTGTTCTCAAAGAACCAGCTTTTGGTTTCATTGATCTTTGCTGTTGTTTTCTTTGTCTCTATTTCATGTATTTCTGCTCTGATCTTTATGATTTCTTTCCTTCTGCTAACTTTAGGGTACCAGAAGAAAGAGAATATTTACTTGAGAAAATATTTGAAGAGATTATAGTCAAAAATTTCCCTAATATGGGAAAGGAAATAGTCAACCAAGTCCAGGAAGCACCAAGAGTCCCATAAAGGATAAACCCAAGAAGGAACACACTGAGACACATATTAATCAAACTAACAAAAATTGAATACAAATAAAAAAATGTTTGTTAAAATGTTAAAAAAATGTTAAATGTTTGTTCTTATTTCTTTAGCTGCTCTAGGTATAAGGTTAAATTGTTTATTTCTGATATTTCTTGTTTCCTGAGGTAAGATTATATTGCTATAAACTTCCCTCTTAGAACTGCTTTTGCTGCATCCCACAGGTTTTGGATTGTCATGTGTCTGTTATCATTTGTCTCTAGATATTTTTTAATTTCTTCTGTGATCCATTGGTTATCTCATAATACATTGTTTAGCCTCCATGTGTTTGTACCTTTTACAGTTTCTTTTCCTATAATTGATTTCTAATCTCATAGTATTGTGGCCAGAAAAGATACTTGATATGATTTCAATTTTCTTACATTTATCAAGGCTTGATTTCTTTTGCAAGATGTGATCTACACTGGAGAATGTTCTGTTTGCACTTGAGAAGGAAGTGTATTTGCTGTTTTTGGATGGAATGTCCTAGAAATATCAATTAACTCCATCTGCTGTTAATATATGATTTTTAAAAAATTGTCTATACCGCATGGCATATGGCACTCTAATTCTTGATGGTAGGTTTTTGCCTTTTATCACTTTAAATATATCACGCCACTCCCTTCTGGCCTGCAGAATTTCTGTGAAAAATCAGCTGATAACCTTATGAGGGATTCCTTTGTATGTTATTTGTTGCTTTTCTCCTGTTCCTTTTAACATTTTTTATTTGTATTTAATTTTTGTTAGTTTGATTAATATGTGTCTCAGTGTGTTCCTTCTTGCGTTTATCCTTTATGGGACTCTCGGTGCTTCCTGGACTTGGTTGATATTTCCTTTCCCATATTAGGGAAATTTTTGACTATAATCTCTTCAAATATTTTCTCAAGCCCTTTCTCTTTTTTCTCTTTCTTCTGGTACCCCTATAATTCGAATTTTGGTGCATTTTATGTTGTTCCAGAATCTCTGAGACTGTCCTCATTTCTTTTCATTCTTTTTTCTTTATTCTGTTCCATGGCAGAGATTTCCTACCATTCTGTCTCCAGGTCACCTACTCATTCTTCTGCCTCAGGTACTCTGCTATTGGTTCCTTCCAGTATATTTTTCATTTCAGTTATTATTCATCTCTGTTTGTTCTTTAGTTCTTGGCTAAACATTTCTTGTATCTTCTTGATCCATGCCTCCAATCTTTTTCTGAGATCTTGGATCATCTTTACTATCGTTACTTAGAATTATTTTTTCAGGTAGATCGTCTATCTCCTCTTCGTTTAGTTATTCTTGCAGGTTTTTGTCTTGCTCCTTCATCTGAAAGCTTTCTTTGTCTTCTCATTTCAGCAGACTTACTGCGTTTGTGGTCCCCTTTGTGCAGGCTGCAGGATTGTAGTTCCTTCTGCTTCTGACGTCTGCCCCCTGGTGGGTGAAGCTGGTCCAGAGGCTTGTGCCCTGGTGTGACCAGAGCCTGCCCTGGATATTGAGCGGAGCCTCCCCTTTGCTCTGTTATTGTCACTGCCCTGTTAGGGGTGGGGTCTACTCCGTAGTGTTGGAGCAGAGGTCCCCAGATCTGTTTTTAGCTATGTTTCTGACTTAGCTTAGTGAGTGTGAGATAGGTGGGATTGGAGGACTCCCACTGGAGAGAAGCTGCTGTGTATTCCACCTCTAGAGATGCTCATCTCTGAACGTGCTCTGTTGTATCCCCTTTTGCCTCACAGAGTGAGGACTCACAGAGTGCACTGTTGTTGGCACTGCTCTCGATCCCACCTTAACTGTGGTGTGCCGGCAGTTGGACCTGGTGATTCAGAGGCATTGTCTTCACCTGCCACCAGCAGAAGGTATATGAAGGTGAAAATTAACATCAAGTGAGATTTAATCTCAACAACAGCCATGTTGTTGCACATGCCAGGATTTCCTTCTTTCTCATGGCTCAGTAATATTCTTGTGTGTGTGTGTGTGTGTGTGTGCGCGCGCGTGTGTGTGTGTATCTTATTCATATGTTGATCAGCACACTTAGGTGTTTTACATCTTGGCTATTGTGAATAATGCTACAGTGAACATGGGAATGCAGATACCACTTTGATAATCCTCTTTTCATTTCCTTTGGGTATGTACCCAGAAGTGGGATTGTTGGATCACATGGTAGTTCTGTTCTTAAAATTTTTTACATATAATTCTATTCTTAATCAAGACCACCTTGAGCCTATTTTATAGATTTTTTCCAAAGATTTATCACTGGATTTATCATTTCTATCTTTTTAAAAAGTATTAGTTTTTATTTAAGTCTATCTAATAGTTTAAAATATAATTTGTTTTCTTTGCTGCTGCTGCTAAGTCACATCAGTCATATCCGACCCTGTGTGACCCCATAGACGGCAGCCCAGCAGGCTCCTCTGTCCCTGGGATTCTCCAGGCAAGAATACTGGAGTGGGTTGCCATTTCCTTCTTCATTGTTTTCTTTAAACTTCCTTAAAATGAATACTGTTTTATTGTGTATCTTTTAATTTTGTTAATAAAGGCATTTGAGGCTCTACATTGCTGAGTACAGTTTTTCCTGTATTTTCTAGGTTTAGATTCAAAATGTTCTTAATTTCTTTGTATTCTCACTTTTTTTATTTAATTATTTTCAGAAGTATGTTTCTTAATTTTAAAGTAGTTTGGAAAACTTTGATTATTGTCTTATTACATTTTTTTAGTAGGTAAAAATCAATTACTTATCTATATAATACTCATGAATAATGAGAAATTGAAATTTTAAAATTCCATTTAAAATAGCATCAAGATTGTTGGGAGACAATTCTTTATTCGTTTCTCTCATTTCTGCATGTCTCATCAGTGCAGACACTGCCTGTCTTTGTTCTGAGCCATGTTTTCAAGTATGCTTGTGTCATAAAAAACACTGAAAGGCAGAGAGAGTGCCTCCCTACGGAGCAAAGGGTAGGCTTGCTGTTGCTTACTGTAAAATGTTTCAATCTCTAAGATTGTGCAGTTATCATGAGAACTTTTTTGAATCTTCCCATAGGAATTGGGGTTTGGAGAAGTTATGCAAATGTTGATACCCTGGCTAGTACTATCACTGTTGAATAATGAACTGTCTTTTGTCTCTGATCCAGAACTCACCTGTCTTCTGCCATGTGACTGTGACAGGCTAACTTGTTAGCTTGCAAGTAGGGTAAACTTTCAGAAACATCATGGTTTTTCACAAAAATACTTAGAAATAAATCTAAGAAAACATGTCTAAAACCTTTATATTCAAACTATAAACATCACTGATATTAAGGAAAAAAGCAAGATGGAGAGAGAGAACATTATTATTGATTGAGAATCTCAATATTATTATGTTGTTATTTTTCCTGTGTTTAGTATATAGATTCAAGGAAATCTTTTCAAAAATTTCTGAAGGCTATTTTCAAGATATGACAGATTATTCTAAAATGTATAGAGTGAATTTAAAATCAAACCAATTTCTAAAAGCAGTGTTGGAAGACTTGTACCATATAATTTCTAGACTGAAGATAAACTACAGCTCTAGTGTAGTATCCAGGTCACACCAGGAAAACAAGTTGACGGAACAGAATAGAGAGCCCAGAAAGAGACCGAAAGACGTATGGTCATTTGGTTTTTAATGAGACTGGCAAATTAGTCAAACATGAAAAGGAGAGTATTTTCAGCAAATTGCGCTGGAACAACTGGATACCAGTACGAAAAAAGTGAAACAAGGTCCCTCTCTCACTCCATACACAGAACAGTTTGAGATAAATCATAAACCTAAATTTAAAACTCAGAGCCATAAAACTTCTTAAAATTTAGAAATCCTCCTTTGTAACCTCAAAGTAGGCAGAGATTTCTTGAACAGGTCACAATAAACACAAACCATAAGACTTGAAAAATAAATTGAACATTATTAAGATTTAACATTTTGGCTCTATCAAAAGACTCCATTAAGAATATGAACGGGGCTTCCCTGGTGGCTGAGTGGTAAATAATCTACATGCCAATGCAGGAGACATGGGTTCAATCCCTGAACCAGGGAGAACCCACATGCTGGGGAGCAACTAAGTCCAAGCACCCCAACTATTGAACCTGTGCTCTAGAGCCTAGGAGCTGCAGCTGCTGAGCCCATGTGCCACAACTCCTGAAGTCCACACACGCTAGAGCTTGTCTACAGAAAGAAAAGTCACCAAAATTAGAATCGCCGGAGCGCTACAAGCAGAGAGTAGCCCCTACTCTCTGCAAGGAGAGAGAGGTTGCACACCAGCAAAGATACAGCACAACCAAAAATAAGTACATAAAATTATTTTTTAAAAAGGAGTATGAATAGACAACTTAGTGTCTGGGGGAAAATAATTACAGCAAATATATCTAACAGGAGATTCATACCCAGAATACAAGTACACAGACATACATACACAATTAACAAAAATTCATGCAACTCAGTATAAAAATGGGCAAGATATATAAATGGTTAATAAATGTTTGAAAAATTTCAACCTCATTAGTGAACAGAGAAATTCAAATTAATATCACAATGCAATAACATTTTTACCTACTACAGCAGTCAAAATTAAAATACAACATGAAATATTAGCAAGCATGTTGAGCAACTGGAATGCTTCTGTATTGCTTATGGGATTGTTCAATGATATAAGTTCTTTGAAATACTCTTTGGCAGTTTTTCCTAAAGTTAGTTATATGCTTATCCAGAAATCTCACTCCCTTATATTACCCGATAAATATATGTACACATAAACTTGTATTCAAATGTTGATAGTAGATTTATTAATAACAAGCAAAGCTTCAAATAACCCAAATGTCCATCAGTGGGTAAGTGGATACATAAGCATACTATACCTACATAAATGAAATAATGCACAGTAATTATAAGGAAGAAACCATTGACACATGCGACAATGTAGATGGCTATTAAAATTATAATATTAAGCGAAGATATCCCAGACAAAACAGAATAGACAGCATTTGAATCCATTATGATGAAATCTAGACTAAGGCAAAACTAATTCATGTCAATAGAAATTAGATAGTTGGTGAGTGGGGTAGCAATCTGTGAAGAGGAATAATAAATAGAAAAAGGTTAGAAGTCTTAGATGATTGAAATATTTTATAGCTTGTTTTGGGTGATAGTTACATATATATATACATGTATCAAACTAAACATGTATAATCTGTGCACTTATTACATATTAATAATGTGTATTAATTTAAAATATGAAAATATCTGATGCTTTACGGAGGTAGAATAATTCACTTACTTACCCATAGATATGATAAAAAAAATTCAGATATTAACAGATTAGGCACACATTTACCCTTTGGCTGAAGAACAACTCTTGTGTTTATTTGGGCTGAGAAGCAACCAAACAATTATCCTGAAACATCAGTTTAAGTGCTGGGCACTCAGGCAGTTGCCAAGGCATGAACTCTTTTTTTTTTGCCTACATTATATTTTATTTTGTTTATGATTTTTAAATTATATTTATTTATATTTAATTGATGATTGCCTTACAGTATTGGCTTGATTTCTGTTATAAATCAACATGAATTAATCATAGGTGTATGTATGTCCCTTCCCTCTTGAACCTTCCTTCTACCACCCACCCTTTCCCACCCCTGTAGGTTATTACAAGCCCCAGTCTGAGTTCCCTGAGTCATACAGCAAATTTCCACTCCTATCTATTTTACATATATTACTGAATATGCTTCCATGCATCTCAGTCTCTCCGTTCATCTCACTCTCTCCTTCCTCTCCCCTACCCTTGTCTGTAAGTCTGTTCTTTATGTCTGGGACTCCATTGCTGTCCAGCATATATATTCATCAGTACCATCTTTCTAGATTCCATATATATGCATTAATATATAATATTTGTTTTTCTGACTTTGTATAATTGGCTCTAGGTTCATACACCTCATTGCTGCTGCTGCTGCTAAATCGCTTCAGTCGTGTCCGACTCTGTGCGACCCCATAGACGGCAGCCCACCAGGCTCCCCTGTCCCTGGAATTCTCCAGGCAAGAACACTGGAGTGGATTGCCATTTCCTTCTCCAATGCATGAAAGTGAAAAGTGAAAGTGAAGTCCCTCAGTCATGTCCAACTCCTAGCAACCCCATGGACTGCAGCCTACCAGGCTCCTCCGTCCATGGGATTTTCAAGGCAAGAGTACTGGAGTGGGATGCCATTGCCTTCTCCATACACCTCATTAGAACTAACTCAAATGCATTCCTTTTCATGTCTGAGCAGAATTCCATTGTATGTATGTACCCCAGTTTCTTTATCCATTCATCTGTTAAAGGACATATAGATTGCTTCCAGGTCCTATGCATGCTTGCTAAGTCACTTCAGTCATATCCAACTCTTTGTGACCCTATAGACTGTAGCCTGGATAAGGCAATGGCACCCCACTCCAGTACTCTTGCCTGGAAAATCCCATGGACGGAGGAGCCTGGTAGGCTGCGGTCCATGGGGTCGCTAAGAGTTGGACATGACTGAGCGACTTCACTTTCACTTTTCACTTTCATGCATTGGAGAAGGAAATGGCAACCCACTCCAGTGTTCTTGCCTGGAGAATCCCAGGGATGGTGGAGCCTGATGGGCTGCTGTCTATGGGGTTGCATGGAGTCGGACACGACTGAAGCGACTTAGCAGCAGCAGCAGCAGCAGCAGCAGCAGATTGTAGCCTGCCAGGCTCCTTTGTCCATGGGATTCTCCAGGCAAGAATACTGGAGAGGATTGCCATGCCCTCCTCCGGGGAATCTTCCGGACCCAGGGAGAAGACCCAGGTCTCATGTCTCCTGCATTGGCAGGTGGGTTCTTTACCACTAGCCCCACCTAAGAAGCCCTAGCTATTGTAAATAGTGCTGCAATGAACACTGAGGTACATGTGTCTTTTTCAGCTTTGGTTTCCTCAGGGTATATGCCTAGATGTGGTATTGCTGGGTCATATGGTAAGCTCTTTCTTTATAGTTCTGAATAGCATTCTTTTGTACTCTGCAGGTTTAGGGGAAAAAACAAACATGTTAAATGATTGTGTTCTCTACTGCTTCATTACAAATTACCCCAAAACTTATTGGCTTAAAACAACATCCATTTATTATCTCATGGTTTGTGTGGGAAATGAATCTAGGCAAGGCTTAGCTGGGTTCCCTGCTTCAGAGTCTCTCACTGGGTGAAATCACAGTATCAGTTTGGGCTATAGGTGCATCTGAAGGCTTAGCAGGGGGCAGAATACTTGTAAGGTCACTCATCATTTTTTACAGAATTCAGATGTTCAAGGGCTGCTGGCTAGAGACCACTTTCAGTTTCTTGTCATAGTAGGGACAGAAAAATACTGAGAGAGAAAGAGGGAGAAATTCTAGCAAGATGGAATTTTCAGGCTTTGCAACCTAATCATGGAAGGGATATAGCATCACTTTTACCTTATTCTGCTGATTGCAAGCAAATCACTAGGTCCAGGCCACATTCAAGGAAAGGGACTACATCGGAGGTGAGGATCACTGAAGGTCATCTTAGATTGCTGCCTGCCAAGATATTTACTAATGTATCTAGTAGAGGAGGTACTAAGTGTAAGGTACTATTTTATAGAAAGTTGTATTTTCTATTTTATAGAAAGTTGTATTTTCAGTATGCATGTAATATTATTTAATAATATTAAGAAATTCATGTGATTTTAAACATAAAATAAAACAATCTGTAAATATACTTTCATAATATATAGACTCTTAGTGACCCCATGGACTACAGCCTACTAGGCTCCTCCATCCATGGTATTTTCCAGGCAAGGGTACTGGAGTGGGGTACCATTGCCTTCTCCGATAGTTTTAAAGGCATATATAAACATTGACAAATAATGAAGTAAGCTTTCAAAGTTATAAATTATTAAATTTTTATTATACTTTGTAAACTATTAAATGGAATATGGTTTAAATAATTATTTTGATTTAGTTTCCTAGTCAGCTGATCATTTTCAGAAATATGAATTTGGGCCTGGTATAATACTTTTTATAATATGGTAACTATAATGTATTGTTTCAACAACTGATTACTTATTGGCTTGATATTTTAATGATAGAACTCATCTTAAACTATCAAAAATAATTATTAGACTTTAAAGTGGCTTTCTAAAATAATGATGTTTTAAAATGTATTAAGCATACCACTATTATCATTCACTAAAATAGCTAGGGAAACAAAATTATTTGAAAATATTTCTAGTATCAGAAAAAATATCTCTTTTATTCAGTATTTTGAAATTACCATTGATCTATTACTAAATATACTAAACTAAATGCACACGATATATAAAAAATTTTATTGATATATTTGAATCAAACTTATGTATCATACATAATTCTGGCAGCAAGATTCTTATTGAGGTTATCACTTTTAGGAGAAATTTTAACAAACCAAAAGAATGAAGTTAAGCATTCCATCTTCCTTAAAATACGCATTTTTTAATTTATCTGTTGCCCTGGGTCAAAGGCCACTAGGGAAATATTTCAAACTGCTGATTGTTTTACTTTAGTTTTCCTCTTTCTCTTGGATTATGGTTTCAAATTCTCTAATCAAAAGTCTCTTTCCTCCTTGTCCCGTTGTCTATCCTGATTAGGGTGAGGGATGGGGAACAGAGGTGACTTCTTGACTTAAGGACCTTTCAGTCATGGAAAGCATGACTTTAGAAGGGTCAAAGAAGGGAGTGACTTAGTTTCTTTATGCTGAACTAAACATCAGAATTATAATCTGAAGAAATTCTAGAAAAACATCTATTTCTGCTTCATAGAGTACACTAAAAGCCTTTGACTGTGTGGATCACAACAAACTGTGGAAAATTCTTAGAGATGGGAATACCAGACCACCATACCTGTCTCCTGAGAAACCTTTATGCAGGTCAAGAAGCAACAGTTAGAAGTGGACATGAAACAATGGGCTGGTTCAAAACTGGGAAAGGAATATGTGAAACTGTATAATGTCACCCTGCTTATTTAACTTATGTGCAGAGTACATCATGCAAAATGCCAGGCTGGATGAATCACAAGCTGTAATAAAGATTGCCAGGAGAAATATCAACAGCCTCAGATATGCAAATGATACCACTCTGCTGGCAGAAAGCAAGGGGAACTAAAGAGCCTCTTGATGAGGGTGAAAGAGGAAAGTGAAAAAGCTGGCTTTAAACTCAACATTCAAAAAACTAAGATCATGGTATTGGTCCCATCACTTCATGGCAAATAGATGGGGAAAAAGTGGAAATAGTGACAGACTTTATTTTCTTGGGCTCCAAAATCACTGCAGATGGTGATTGCAGCCATGAAATTAAAAAACACTTGCTCCTTGGAAGAAAAGCTATGACAAACCTAGACAGTGTATTAAAAAGTAGAGACATCACTTTGCTGACAAAGGTTCATATAGTCAAAGTTATGGTTTTTCCAATAGTCATGTATGGATGTGAGAGTTGGACAGTGAAGAAGGCTGAGCACCAAAGAATTGATGCTTTCAAACTGTGTTGCTGAAGAAGACTCTTTGAAAATCCCTTGGGCAGTTAGGAGATCAAACCAGTCAATCCTAAAGGAAATTAATCCTGAATATTCATTGGAAGGATTGATGCTGAATCTGAAGCTCCAGTACTTTGGCTAGGTGATGTGAAAAGCCAAATCACTGGAAAAGACCTGATGCTGGAAAAGATTGATGGAAGGAGAAGATGGGGGCAATAGAGAATGAGATAGTTGGATGGCATCACTGACAGCAATGGATGTGAGTTTGAGCAAACTCCGGGAGATAGTGAGGGACAGGGAAGCCTCGTGTGCTGCAGTCCATGGGGTCACAAAGAGTTGAAGATGACTGAGCAACTGAACAGATCGGAAAAGATCAGTTTTCATTCCAATCCCAAAGAAAGGCAATGCCAAAGAATGCTCAAACTACTGCACAATTGCACTCATCTCACACGCTAGTAAAGTAATGCTCAAAATTCTCAAAGCCAGACTTCAGCAATACATGAACCATGGACTTCCAGATGTTCAAGCTGGTTTTAGAAAAGGCAGAGGACCAAATTGCCAACATCCGCTGGATCACGGAAAAAGCAAGAGAGTTCCAGAAAAACATCTATTTCTGCTTTATTGACTATGCCAAAGCCTTTGACTGTGTGGATCACAATAAACAGTGGAAAATTCTGAAAGAGATGGGAATACCAGACCACCTGACCTGCCTCTTGAGAAATCTGTATGCAGGTCAGGAAGCAACAGTTAGAACTGGGCATGGAACAACAGACTGGTTCCAGATAGGAAAAGGAGTGTGAGGGCTGTATATTGTTACCCTGCTTATTTAACTTATAGGCAGAGTACATCATGAGAAACACTGGGCTGGAAGAAGCACAAGCTGGAATCAAGATTGTTGGGAGAAATATCAATAACCAGATATGCAGATGACACCACCCTTATGGCAGAAAGTGAAGAAGAACTAAAGAGCCTCTTGATGAAAGTGAAAGAGGAGAGTGAAAAAGTTGGCTTAAAGCTCAACATTCAGAACACTATGATCATGGCATCTAGTTCCATCACCTAGTGGAAAATAGATGGGGAAACAGTGTCAGACTTTATTTTTTTGGGCTCCAAAATCACTGCAGATGGTGACTGCAGCCATGAAATTAAAAGACGCTTATTCCTTGGAAGGAAAGTTATGACCAACCTAGATAGCATATTGAAAAGCAGAGACATTACTTTGCCAACAAAGGTCCGTCTAATCTAGGCTATGGTTTTTCCAGTGATCATGTATGGATGTAAGAGTTGGACTGTGAAGAAAGCTGAGCGCCAAAGAATTGATGCTTTTGAACTGTGATGTTGGAGAAGACTCTTGAGAGTCCCTTGGACTGCAAGACGATCCAACCAGTCCATTCTGAAGGAGATCAGCCCTGGGATTTCTTTGGAAGGACTGATGCTAAAGCTGAAACTCCAGTACTTTGGTCACCTCATGCGAAGAGTTAATTCATTGGAAAAGACCCTGATGCTGGGAGGGATTAGGGGCAGGAGGAGAAGGGGACGACAGAGGATGAGATGGCTGAATGGCATCACCGACTCGATGGACGTGAGTTTGAGTGAACTCCGGGAGTTGGTGATGGACAGGGAGGCCTGGCGTGCTGAAATTCATGGGGTCACAAAGAGTTGGACACGACTGAGCGACTAAACTGAACTGAGAAACTGAACAATTCAAAAAATAAAATAACTCTTATAGCTTAGTTTTTTTTTTTTTAAGGTAGTTTTGCTTACTTTGGGAATTATGCTTAGTTTTTTTTGTTGTTGTTTTGTTTAATTTTTTTATTTTTAATGTTTCTTACATAGTGATGCTGAGAAAATACTAGAGTCTTTTCAAGGATTTATTTATAAGCAAAGGAAAAAATGGTCCTAAGAAGTTGCTTTTTCCTAGTTGAAGATATTCACATCCTTGTATGACAAAAGCTTAGTGTCTATAATGCTAAATGATCACAATGTCCATCAACTAATATCTAAGGAAAGAGCACTCTGGGACTCAACGCAGGCTAAATGAAATATTGTAATGTTATTCCAGCAATTTTAAGTGTCATTATTTCCATTTGTGATGGCTTTTTTCAGTCTCATCTTTCTTATCTTGGCCTTGATTATGTTTTATATGATTCAGAGATTTCCTTTTATTTTGAAACAATTTTTTAATCATATCTTTTATAAATACCATTTTTTTGTTGTTGTTGTTTAAAAAGGTAGCTTAATGGGATTTCCAAGTACCACTTTCTTGATTATGGAGAGACCCAAGAGATAACTCTTCAGAGTCTAAGAAGTAAAGACTCTAAGATAAAAAGAGACAGATGACACCAGCGATCTTCATTCAGTGTCATGTCCCAGTAACATTGTGGGGCAATATTTTGCTACTATTGGTGGCATTGGCAGTGCAGTTTTTGGTGTAAATAAAAGTGAGACTTCTAAGCATATTCTTTTGTGTGTGTGGCTGTCAGGTGTATTTTTTTTTTAATTTATTAGGATATAGTTGATTTATATGTTGTGTTTCAGGTATGCAGCAGTGTGAATCAATTATACATATATTGACTCTTTTTTAGATTTTTTTTCTGATGTAGGCTATTATATAGTGTTGAGTGGAGCTCCCTGTGCTGTACATGTTAGGTGAGTTTCTGCCAGCACCACACAGCCAATAGCATGTGGCTTCAATATGGGTTTTTGTTTGATCACCTAGGAAAATTTAATAAAGTGTCATTGTTAGAGAGGAGAACACTTAGTCTAGAAACCCTCTAACAGAATTCTGAGATGAATTAAAAGTTTCTGGAATGTATAAATGAGATCCTATTTTTTTTATAGATATACATGTTATAAGAAATACAATAGAACAGATATAAGGGTTTGGAGTTCTCTGAATGCCCACTTCACCTTATCCTGTATCTCTGCGCTTGCTACTTCCTTTCTCTTTTCTTCCCACTTTTCTATCTGTGGTTAAGTCCTTCTCATCAAGACTGTTCTCCAAACCCACTTCATTTTTCAAACTCTTAGGATTGGGTTTGGTTCTGCCTCATGTGTCCTGTCATAGGGCCCAATTCCCACGTCATAGTATGAATCCAATTATAATTTAATCTTCTCTTTACTTGGTTCTTTCCCTTACTCTGTTTTTAAATTCTTCTAGAGCAGGGGCAAAGGTCTTTAATTCTATGCCCTTCTTACATACTCATAGCATTCTGTTGTTCTTCACTAACCATTATTTGTACTTAGATACTTATATGTGTGTTCGTTTGACTAACGTCTCCCGGTCCCTAGACTAAAACTTGTGAAGACTAGGACACATGTGTTTTACTTTCATTTTATTTCAATGTTTAGTAGAATATTTGACATTTATAGTTGATCCAACAAGAAATGCTGCCAGGACCTAACTGAAGACCTGGGGTTGAGTTTATATTCAATACTTATCTGATGAATAATTACATGTAGATTTCAATTATAGCCTGAGCTCTTCAACTTACTATTGATACTTAATCATTCTTCATTGAACTGCTAACAGTGTTTCCTTATTTTTATAGAGTAGTGATTATAATATAATCAATACATACTATACAGGGTATCCCTAGGATAAAATTGATAGATGGATGGTAAAGAATGTATGAATTTTGAAGGACTTGGTATATGATAGTCATTATAATTAATACTAAGAGATGGGCTATACCTGTAGAGGTATTGAAGTGGACATACGTCAACCTGGAAAAGGTTTTTGATAACAGGGCTGATTCCCTTCAGGAATTTAGAGTAGATTGCTTTTCCCTTCGATAGTGAGAGAATGGCAAACATCAGATAATTAGTAGTACACTGGGCCAAAAGAGCTTCAATTTCACTTTTCCTGAAGACAAGTTTACTAGTTTCCTGTGGCTTCTGTAACAAAACATCCCAGATTTGGTGACTTAAAACAATAAACATTTATTCTCACAGTTTCAGAGTCCAGTAGTCTGAAACCAAGGTGTTAACAGGGCTGCACTTCTGGAGGCTCAGGGTGAGCATCTGAGCCATGACTCTTTCAGTATCTGGTAATTTCCAGCTTTCTTAGCTTGTGTCCACCTTCCTCCTATCCCTGCACCCATCTTCGTAGTGCCTTCTCTTACCTGTGCATCTAAGGACACTTGCTGTATTAGATAGAAGTCTCCTAAAAAAAAAAAAAAAAAAAAAGCAGAACCAATAGGAGATATATATGACTTATTGCAAAGTACTGGATGGAGGCTGAGCAGTCCCAGGATCTACCATCTGCATGATGGAGAACCAGGAAAGCATGTGGTGTATTTTGAAGGCTTGAGAGCCAGAGAGCCAAGGGCACAGATTCTAGTTTGAGACGGAAATCTTGAGAACTTGGAGTGCCGAGTGTGACAGAAGGCTGATGGTCTAACTCAAACAGTTGGGCAGGGTGCAAATCCAACCTTCCTCTGCCTTTTTGTTCTATTTAGGCCCTGAAAGGATCATTTAGGCCCTGAAAGGATCAGATGGTGACTGTCCACACTGGGGAAGCTCATCCGCTTTAATCAGTCCACTAATTCAAATGCTCATCTCTTTCAGAAACACTGTCACAGACATGTGCATGCGTCTGTGTCCAACTTCTTTGTGACTTCAGTCATGTCTGACTCTTTGTGACCCTGTAGACTGTAGCCCACCAGGCTCCTCTGTCCATGGGATTTCCCAGCCAAAAATACTGGAATGTGTTGCCATGCCCTCCTCCAGGGAATCTTCCTGACCCAGGGATCAAACACACATCTCTTAGGTCTCCTGCATTGGCAGGTGGGTTCTTTACCAGTACTGCCACCTGGGTAAGCCCAAGTAATGTAGGCATCCTTTGACTTAGTCAAGTTGACACCTAAAAGTGAGTATCACATTTGCTGTTGACATGAGGGCCAACATTGATGATCCAGGATGATCTCTTAATTGCAGAATACTTAATTGTGTCTGCAAAGACCCTTTAACCAAATGATGTATCATGCACAGGCTCTGGGAATTAGAATGTAGACATATCTTTTTAGGGGCCAGTACTAGCAGACTACAACAGTCTGTACGAGAATGAGTAAGAAAACATGGCTTCATATAAATGGGCTGTTATAACCAAAGTGTTCTGGTGTTGCTGACTTTTAACACAGATAAATTAGGTAATTGTCTCAGTAGTGATTTTAGTGATATATCTAAGACACCTCTTTCAATATATACCCTAGAACATGGTCATTTCTTGTTATTTTATTACATTGCCTGATAATGAGACTTGCTTGAATTTTTATTTAGTAGATTATTATTACTGCTATTTATTTATAATTCATTTATTAATTATTGGCAGTAATAGTTGTCATGGGTTTGGACCTCTACAGCAAGGAGTTGAGTTTGTCAGCACCTTAGCGTATGGCACATTATCATGGCCTGTGCAAGTCCCCTTTCTTGTGTGTGTGCTCGTCTGTTTGTATTTATGTGTTCTCTCTGATTCCTAGTCTTCACTCCTTTCCTTCCCCTCGTTACCATTCTAAGATGTTTATGGAAATCTTTATTCTTGGATGTATTGTTATAAACTGTGCTCTATTGTTTTGTGTGTGCATGCTCAGTTGCTAAGTTGTGTCTAGTGTTCCGCAGCCCCATGGACTAGCCCATAAGGCTCCTCTGTCCATGGGATTCTCCAGGCAAGAATACTGGAGTGGGTTGCCATGCCCTCCTCCAGGGAATATTCCCGACCCAGGGATCAAACCCAGATCTCCTGCATTGCAGGCATATTCTTTACCACTGAGCCACTGGGGAAGCCCCTGTTTTGTGTATACATACTTTTAATTATTAATTGGTGCCACACTAAAATTACCTTCTTACTTTTTTTGCTAAATACGATGTCTTAAAGATCCATTTAGTTGCTAACATGTGCGTATATACCTGTTTCTTCTAATAACTCATGTTCTGCATCCACTCTGTAAACTTCCTGTTCTCCTAGGGATGACTGCCCAGGGGGACTCCAACTCTTTGCCACCTAAATAACATGGCCACAAATAACCCAGTTCCCCTTGTGGGCCTGGATACATTTCAGAGGGATTGAAAACATGGAAACAGGCTTGCTGCTCCTAAATTAGGATGACCATGAGTTATTATTATCTTTGTGTTTAAGGCTGGAAACCTGGGGTAACAAGAGAATCCAAGTGCTTGAGGAGGAGGGACTGTTCAAACTGGGAGAGAAAACAATAATCGGAGGTGCAAGAATATTCAGCAAAACTTTTCCTTTTTCCCAAAGTGAATTAAAGGTCTGAGGATTGAATGGAAAATATAATTGATCTGCAATCCTGCATTTTTTATTTAGTGTCTATTTCTTAATAGAAAATTGGAGAAATATAGGCATTGATTTAAATCCCAGAGTCAAAAGTTCCTCTCTTTACCTGAGGCTATAAATGAATTTAGGGGCCGTGGTGACAAAAAGAAATACTCATCTTCTCCATTATTTCACATATCTTTGTCAGAGTCATCATGCTAAAGTTATCCCTAATTGCAGTCCTAGCATATCTGTCATCATTTTCGAGGGCCTCTTGTGTTTACTACTTTTCCACAGTATCTGGTATATCCAGGTTCACTGTCTATGTACCTTATTGTCTGCTGCATATGATAAAAAACACATCTTCATTTCTGCCTTCACTCCACTTGTTCTTATCTGACATGTGTCACTGTCTCCCTTAACCTCTCGGTCCAGTCCTTCACAATGCAAGCTGGAAAGTACCCTGACAGCAAGGAAATACCCGAAGGCCAATGCCCCAGGCCAGAGGAGTCAGATAACTGAAAGGGACACTAACTGAGAGCTCAGAGGGAAGGACAAGTCAAGCTAATTCAGCAACAGGAGATTCTGTGCCACATCCTTTGGTCACACATTTACTGCAGAAAACCTTTGGAACTCCTGAATAGAGGATCAGATATGCCCTAGCTTCGCCATCACTTAGAAGTGATGGATTCATTTACACAGCTTATCCAGATAATCAATCAGAACAAGAAGCCTGGGTGTTTAGAAGCTGAGTCATTTTTAACTTCTCTGGGGCTTTCACATTTCTGTGCCTTGTGGGCGTTATCTCTTTAGTCTGGAATTCCCTAAGCTGTTTGACAGGCAGACTTTTACTCATCAGCAGTACTCAGCTTGGTATCATGTTTCTGAAAGGACCCCTGGCTCTCCCCACCCACGCCCAAGAAGTTAGGTGCTGCTACCTCGTGTTCCTGCTGCGCAGTGAATTACTGATTTACTGCCTCTCCCACTCTGTTCCCTGCCCCTGTCTCTTCCCTTACACATGCTGAGCTTTGGGTCTTTCCTCTGTCTTTGAAATTCTGATGCCCAGCATATGATTTGACATATAGTAAACTCTCAGTATATGTTTGTTGAACTTAATGAACTTTATGTCTTGTGTTTTTTTTTTCTTTCTATTCTTTGGCATGCGGGATCTTAGTTCCCTAACCAGGAAATTGAACCTGTGCCTACGTTGAAAACACGGTGTGTTAACCACTGGACTACCAGGGAAATCCTGAACTTTATGTCTTTATATTTCTTTATATGTTAAATGAAGGAGTTGGGCCTGTGGGTATTTTTCAGATGTTCAAATGTTTCAAATGTGGGTAGTTTTAAAGTGGAAGAACCAGTTTTCTCAGTTAAAAATTTAAGGGAAGAACCCATGTGTTCTGGGGGAGTGGCAAGGGGAAAGAAAGTACTCTATTTGAAGTAAGGATGGGATTCCAGAAACCTGTCCACTTGACCTCTCCTCTTCAAACAGCACCAGGAGATGGAGAAATACAGTTACAACAAATTGGCCTAGAATCATGATTGCTCATTTCCCTGGCAGCTTTAAAAAAATGTAATTCTGTGAAAGTTATTCTTTCAAGTAGCAACATTTTTTTTTTTTATGTGAAATTTTTTTTTTCGGTGGAATTTTTCCTAAAACGTAAAAATACTGACCTGCCTCCTTAAAAAACAGAATGCAGCACTAACGTAACCGAACCTTTCCTTAATGACTCAGGCCCTCATTAGGAGCCGTCCCTGTTTCAGTGAGCTGAATTCACAAAGGCGTTGTTATGACGTATTTATTTCCCTGTATCTTCCCTGTCTGTCAGCTGTCATTTCGTCTGCTGTCACTTTTTCTGACCTAATAGCTCCCTGAGCTAAGCTCTTTTTCTCAAAGCCCCTGTGCTCTAAATTTTCTGTGAGGTAAAACAATAGAAAACAAAGTTTGTTGAAAAGTATGTGTGCACCAAAAAAAAAAAAATTAATAGAATTTGAGAAAGTCAGTGGCCGTTGTGTTGGCACTATGTGAACGTCATGGGGTTTACTTGAGGTATTAAGAGACTCGGGATTAATTTCTGGTTTCTCTGTCCTGGGTTTGGGGATTACTGAAGTCATGCTTCCACCTAAATGAGGTAGTTATATATGTTTTCTAGAGAAAATTAACCTTGGTACAATTTGAGTGAATGTACTGTTGAATGTACAAATCATTTTTAAATCAAGTAAAAATGTGGTGCAGTGGTAAAGAATCTGCCTGCCAAGCAGCCAAGCAGGAGACCAGGGTTCAACTCCTGGTTTGGGAAGATGCCCTGGAGTAGGCTATGGCAACCTGCTCCAGTATTCTTACCTGTAACTTCCCACGGACAGAGGAGCCTGGCAGGCAACAGTCCTTGGGGTAACAAAGAGTTGGACACAACTAAACAAGTCGGAGAAGGCAATGGTAACCCACTCCAGTACTCTTGCCTGGAAAATCCCATGGATGGAGGAACCTGGTGGGTTGCAGTCTATGGGGTCGCTAAGAGTTGGACACGACTGAGCAACTTCACTTTCACTTTTCACTTTCATGCATTGGAGAAGGAAATGGCAACCCACTCCAGTGTTCTTGCCTGGAGAATCCCAGGGGCGGGGGAACCTGGTGGGCTGCCGTCCATGGGGTCGCACAGAGTCGGACACGACTGAAGCGACTTAGCAGCAGCAGCAGCAAACAAGTAGGCACACACACAATAAAATACTTTTAAGCATAAACCCCTGATTTGTATTTATTTATAAATTATACATACTTCTGTTCTAATACATATATAAGCTTTAAAACATACTTGAGAATTGAAGTTACAAATGATGACATAAGAGCAAATATGAATTCTCATTCTACTGTTTCCTCCTCACATTCCAGAGAATTGTCCTGTGTACCCCCCGGGAAGCACAATTGCACATCCAGTTGTAGACCTTTGGCTAAGGTAGCTATGCAAAAGCATTGACTTTGCTAGGCAGATAGGCCTCTAGCCAGCTGAAAAGTAATTTAAGTAATAAAGCTTTTCAAGACATTAAATAACATTTTAAAAAAATCTCCAGAACCTAACTTGTTGCCTGGAATATAATAGTTGCACAAGAAATGTCTGAATGTTGACTGGGTGATGAAGCTCAGGCAGTCCATTAGAATGCTTTATAAACTCTTTTAAGTAGTTCATTTCATTCGCTTAGCTCATGTCGGATATCTTTCACAATGTGTTTACATATCATCACATCATCATGAGTGTGTACATCACTAGACAGGAGTGGTTGTAAGGCACCATTGGAATGCACAATGGTTGTAAGGCACTTTGGGATTTCAGTGGCTTTGAGTCAGGGCTAGGGTATTTAATTCCAGTGGAAGGCCAGTCCCCAGGGAACCAGGATGTATCAGGATGACTATAGTGTGTGTGCACGTGTGTGCTAAGTTGCTTCAGCCATGTCTGACACTGTGTGACCTTCTGGACTGTAGCCCACCAGGCTCTTCTGTCCATGGGACTCTCCAGGCAAGAATACTGGAGTGAATTGCCATGCCCTCCTCCAGGGGATCTTCCCAACCCAAGGGTCGAACCCATGTCTCTTAAATCTCCTGCGTTGGCAGGCAGGTTCTTTACCACTAGCACCACCTGGGAAGCCCATGACCATAGTATGAGACATGATAAAATCTGTTTAATAAAGACATTATGTGATACTCCCTGAGGCATTTGGGCTGGTGGAGGGGCACAGGCAGTAATAGTATTAAATAAAGTGATGATTCTCAAAGCTCATCAGGTAACAGTCTTGTGGCATTGGGAAGAGGGTGGAGAATGGGGGAGGGGTTAGTAAGGACCCATGTGGATTGAGTTTCAGGGCTTAGCTGTGGTGTGGGCCTTCTGTTCTTACAGCATGCTTACCTTGGGTGCTTACGACCTTCTTGCTGGTAAAGTACCATCTGTGTGCTTGTATTCCAGACACCTATCCAGCAACCTACTGCATGGTTCCAATTAGCCATTTCACAGGTTTCTCAGACACTACATCATCTACATGACTAATTTAGCAGCTTTTCCTCCAAACATGCTTCTCCTGAATGTTTCCATCTCTGTAGGTAATATTGTCCCCCATCCACCAAGATGCAGAAGACTGCCAAGTTACTCTTGATTCCTTTAGTTTCTGTATCCTTTATCTCAGCCTTTTTGGGTTCCATTCCTACTGCTCTCATCATCCCTCATATCTTACTTGGACTTCTGAGCCACAATCTCAGTGCCTCCAAATCATTTTACTTATTCCAGAGTGGCTTTTATAAGTAGAAATTTGGAAAGCATGTCCTCCTTTTTCAAAGTTGATTAAGACCTCTGCTCTTCCTTCAGCTCCATGCCCCATTTCTCTCCCTTGCGTTGGGTTATCCTCTTCCATTGAACTTCTTTCAGATTTTCAGTGATGCTAGGCTGTCCTCAGACCTCTGCATGTCCATACACACTGCATGGAGCAATCGTTTCTCTTGTTGGTTTCTTCTGGTAGCAGCAGAGACATAGCTTTTCCAGAATCATTTTCCTGATCCTAGACTAGACTGTATTTCCCTGCAAAGAAGTACTATCATGGTATTCCAGAACTTCCTTGTTGTCCCAATCGGCAGCTGTTATTAAGTGGTTGTATATCCATATTTCCTTCTAGACTGTGAGCTTCATTGAAGGCAGTGGCCGCATTGATTATCTTCACCCATGACAGTGCCCCCTGCCCCCAGTACACATTACTGAATAAAAGAGTGAGAGGATACGGGCACTGTAGTGCTCATTAGGAACTAAGCTAAGTATGGAGACAGATGACTGAACAAATAGAGCAAGGGACTGGGTAAACGGACAGTCTGATGAACACTGAGGAGTCCACACTCAATTCCTGGGTGTCAAATACAAGGCTTATGGAGGAATACCTGAGGTTACCTAAAGACACGAGATAGACTTTCAGTTAGACTTGAACTGTAAATCCTAGCAGTGTAAGCCTGGCAAGGTACTGAAAGGGCTGATGTAAGAAGTCTTTGAGATAGTTTGTGTATAGACTGCACATGCATACCAGGCATGGTTACCTGTTATTTTGATGTGGCCCTTGTGACATCATTATGCCAAGTTCAACATTACTCATTAACGTGCTTCTGCTAATAACAGCAGCTAATATTTTGAGTATTTTCCTCATATCTGATAATCTCCCGAAAATTATCTTATTTAGTCCTTATGGGACCTATGAAGAGGTACTCTTATCATTCTCATTTATGAGGCAACCAAGACATAGAGAGGTTGACTGACTTACTCAAAGTCTTACTGAGCAAGATACAGTATTTGACTGTTTTGGTGATTCTACCACACAGAGTCTCCTTTGTTCCTAATATTTTTATTTGAATTTCTTTCCCATTAAAGAGTAAGGTGTTTAAATTTAATTCAAGGAGTTTTTATTGAAACACCTACCGTGTGTGTGACATTAAGTATCGTGTGAAATTAACAAATATTTATCACTGACTATGACTTTCTAGAAGAGTGCTATAATTTCGTAAGTATTCACGGAGTTTAATACCTTAATGAGGATATTTTTTTAAAGGCAGAGAAATATATAAAATAGGGATAGAATAGAATCTAGATACCAAGTTTCCTCAGTGTTTGCTCTCCAATGGTAATGCAGTTGTCCTCAGAATTTATCTGTGTTCATCAAGTGGATTTCAAGCAGTCCAGGCCCCCAGACAAATTTTCAGAGAGTTAAGGCACTTTTACACACACCATTCCTAAAATCTCTAAACTTAAAAATAAAAAAAAGCATTTATTAGTCATAGGTTATTGGACAGAATGTCATCTGCCTTTTGGGGCAGAATATGGTCTGAATAACTGTCATCAGAAATTTCAAAGACAGTTTTTCAGGTTTAATTGAAAGTAAGTTTGGCTATCCAGATTGTTTATAGGCAAGAAAGACGTCTTCTTAATCAATTGGAACCAATTCCAGTTGGTTTCTTGAAGAGATGAAATTCCTGGGATATTATTGCTACCCCTAGAAGGAATATGCGTCCAATGTACATCTTCTCCAATTTTGATAACATTAATGTGAATTACTCTTGTCCTAAAGAGTCAGGGAATGAGTTTATTCTAGCTTTCTACAAATTTTGCATTTCACTCTCAATGAATAAAGAGCAAAAGTTATCTGAAGTACACTGTATCTTCAAATTATTTTATAGATGTTATTCTTGGTTCATCAGATTAAACTGCAATCAGAACATCTCCTTTATAAATGGAGAGTTGTCAGCTTTTTACTTCTGACCACAAGGTTATCTCCCCACAGAAGCCATCTGTGGAGATATTTGCCCTGATATAGCTGGGGCTTGAGACCAGGGCCAGAGCATCCTCAAGGGTGTCACCCTTTTCCTGGATGCCTCTTGAGTCTTCAAGCAGCTGCAACAGGTTTTTCCTGTCTGGGATCCTGTTTGACCAACATAAACAAAGAACTGGAAAACAGATAAAGACTTCTTCAGAGCCAGAGATGAAGAGATTAACCGCTCAGCTAGGGGTCAGGGTTTCAAAAATGCTCTTTCTGTATTCTATCGGAAAGTGGTACTTTTTCATTTTGCATTGTCCACCCTGAAGGCTTCTACTTCCTTCGAGGCATTCCCATAATGTCAGTGGGTCTGGGGCAGGAGTGGGAGAGGGATGGGGTGACTCTCTGAGTGGGGGGCACTCTTGGGCAGCCAGGGAATAGCCAGCTCCCTCCTTCCCCTGGGAGGACACTCCCACCCCACCCCGCCCAGCATCAACCCTGTAGGGCTTTGGCCTCCTGACCCAGACAGAGCCAGGCGAGGCACCCGGAGGCCGAGCCCGGGTCGCACCGCCCCCAGCCTCGGGGCAGAGAGCCAAGAGTTCGAGGCCTCTCTGATCCGGATATGATGAAAAGGCGCCACAGAGCGAGAAGTGTTTCTGGAGTGCAGGAGTGGTGGAAGGGGGAAAGAGAGGCACGGGGGCAAGAGTCCCCTCGGAGGGGAACCAGCCGGGCTGAGCTGACTGGAAAGAGGGGGCGGAGAGCACGGAGTCACAGGAGCGGCTGCTGCCATTGCCGCCACTGAGGTGTCTGCTGAGCGGGACGGAGAGGCTGGGAGGGACACCCAGAGGCGGCTGCCTGCCGCCGTCAAGCCACCGCGACCTGCGGCCCCTGCCGGAGCCTCGCTAACTTTCCGAGGCGGAAGAGGAGGAGGAGGAGGAAAGGGCTTTGAGTGTGTTGGGGGGATGCCGAGGTAGGTGGTGGTGCTCTTGGCGGGAGGAGGAGGGGTCTGATCCCCTCCCGGAGCTGCTCCCAAATCCGATCTCCCTTCCAGCGCCTCCCCCTTGAGTGCCCCTCTTCTATCTGCTAGGACTTACTGCTGTCAACTTGCTGGGTAACAGTTTTCCTCCCGGGTTTCAAATCAAAACTTGCCCGGGGTGGGGTTTGGGGAAGGGAAGCAGAGGGGGAGGGAAGGTCCCGCAGGGGTGGTGTGCTCTTCTCTCAAAACACTTTTTTTTTTTTTTTTTTCCCAATCCTCTCCAGAAGCATTCAGTTCCCTGCACCCAACACCTCCCAGCCCCTGGTGCATCGACCCCGAAGGGCGGCGAGCTAGGCGGAGGCGCGGCGAGGGCTCAGTGGAGCGGCCCATGTCCGGCGCGGGCGAAGCCCTGGCTCCCGGGCCCCAGCGCGGGGCTGAGGCTGGCGGTGGCCGGCTGGGCGCCCCAGCCCAGGGTGAGTGCCGCTTGCAAGTTGCAAGTTCCTTTGTCACTGTTGCATTTTAAAATGTGTTCGCACATTTACTGCTTGGAATCTGTGTATGGGGAATTGGTGCAAGGACTGAGCCTACCTCGTCGTAGTGAACTTTTGCATAGTTAGCATTATTCAATCAAGTTCTCCAGGATCACAGCCTCAGATCAACAACCGGATAAGAGGGCGGGATCCACTGATCTCTCCACTCCCCCTTCCTTTGGCTGCCGAGAAACTGGATGTGTACAGGATCACTTGTTTCTTAAACATATGCATTTCAGGGCCTAAGACCCAACAGTGTGGGCTCCTAAGCGCTTCCCCACCACTTAAGTTCTGTGTCTTCAGCAGATCCAGGACTGCCGCTGCTTTTTGAGAAACCTGCACTCTCCCTTCTTCATCTTTCTATTTCTTGTGGGCTCCTCTGCAGCTTTGATAATTCAGGTTTCTGTGACCAATTGCTTTGGAATGGCTCAGGCATATGCTTTCAATAACTGTTTTTGATTTGAAATAAACAGGCTTCAAAAGAAATGTTTTCCAAGAATGAATTAGCTCTTTGTGTTCATCCAAGTTGTAAACAAATACAGTCTGTGAAAAAAAAAAAAAGTACTCCTGTTCCTGGGAAACTTCCATAAAAAGCTTATACACACACAAGTCAGACAGGATCTTCTCTTGAAGGTAACATACTTCAGGTTGGTGACAGAAAGGATCTTAATCTGATGTATCTTCCTCTTAGTGTGACTCTGCTTTAAAGGGTTCTGACTCATTTAAACTAAATAATTTTCCAGGGTTCAGAAACCTATTTTTAAATCTTGATTTCAAGCCTGATATCCTCCCAGCCCCCCAGCCTTAAGAATAATGTCATGAACTTCTTGGGATTCTTTTTGTTAAAGCAGTAAAAAGTGGAAGAGAAGTTAATGTTGAACCCACAGTAGGTAAAAGCAGAAAACATCCATGGCTAAATTAAAATGTTCTGGCATTCAAAGGCTGTTAAATTGAATTATGTTTATCGTTGTTTTTTTGCTTCTAAACAGTGAGTCATTTTTTCTAAATAGAGAAAATCAGAACTAGAGCGATAAATACGTTTTCCCAGAAGCAGCGCATGTTCTGCACATTATATTGCCAAGGCAGTTGTTTTCTTGTCATGAGGCATGTCCTCAGTAGTCATATGGGCTCCTTGATGGGTTGTTCAGGTTCACACTTGAGCTGTTAATCACTAGTGTTAACAAATGCTTATGTCAAAAATCAAGCTCAAACACACTAGAAAAACAGTTGACTTAGAACTAACAATATCTGCAATGTCCAACTTTAAAAATATACATTTTAAAGTCAGTAGGAGTTGCAGTGATACCTGTGCAGATGTAATGATTTAAGGTATCGCATGTTATGTTTTTAGGAAGCCAACCTCTAGAATGTTCTGAAGAAAACTGTGGACTGCATGTAACACATTATCAGTGTGGAAACTCTTGGGTTATGTTTTACCTGAAAATTGACTCAGTCTCAGCAGCATTTTTGTTTGTTTGGTTTTTTAAATTAGTCTACTTTGACTTGCTGCATCCTTTAAATAGGCATCAATTTAATTGTGAATGTAATATAAAGTTAAGTTTTTTACAAAAGAAAATCTTCAGAATCTTGTTAAAAGTTTGTATCTCAAACAAGCAGATCTCATAAGTTGAAGGAAAAAAGTTTTGGATCAAGTGGGCAGGGAGAAAATTGTATGTAGCTGCCATGGTTAGGGTGGTTTTGTTGGTAAAGATGCTAGTGAAGAAACTTCGCCTGCAGGCCACACTTCTCTAAACTCTTTCTCGAGTTCTTTCATCCTCGTCCTTCTGTCCTTGGATTCTTGATCATCTTTTCAGAAGAATAATTGAATAATACTTTGGTAAGATATGGCTGCTTACTTAATAGAAACCTAATTTTAAAGCTTTATATATTAAAATCTGTGAGAAAAATGGAATATTATATGAAAGTTAGTAGAAAATGTCTTTTCATGAAGGAGAAGGATAAAATCAAGTCTTCCCCTGCAAACAAAATTAAATATATATGTGTGTTAATAGCATATATATGTGTGTTAATATGCATATGCATATATATGTGTATGTATGTAAAGACATATAACCTGTT
The DNA here is from genome assembly GCF_029378745.1 of Bos indicus. NCBI lineage: Eukaryota > Metazoa > Chordata > Mammalia > Artiodactyla > Bovidae > Bos > Bos indicus. The sequence continues at coordinate 53,885,484 of NC_091763.1, read as the reverse complement.
CATGTATTACTGTGTTGTGAGGAGCTATGTGTACTACTAACTGAAGGCATAAAAAGTTAAAGTTGAAAGTAAATTTGGGTGGTCTCTAGTCTGAACTTCCCATCAAATCTAGGATTTCTTTCTGCATTTTTTCAGGTGGTTAAATACCTACAGTGTAGCACATTCTGCTTATCAGCATTCATATTGATAGCTATGCAAGTTTTTCATGTTGAGAGCAAGGTCTCTTTCTTTGCAACTTCTCCCCTTTGGCTGTGATTCTTCTCCAAGCACAGTTCTGTTGCTCTGAAAGCATTAAAAATCTTATTTGTGCATTTTGAAAATTGTTACGGATAAGGATATAAGCGCATATGCCCCATGCTGGCAGAAGGAACCAGGATGGGTGTGGGAAGATGGGGAGCAGTGGGGACTGAGGGCCCCTGGAGAGCTCTGGGCCCAGGAGGCAGTGCTTCTCAGTCCAGCTCACTGTTGCCACTTGGGTTTAATATCTTCCAGTATTTCAAGAGATACTGGAAATATGGATTTTTATGTATCATCACTCCCTTTTAAAAGTTGGCAGCTAATTAAATCCAATTTTTATCCAGGCCAAATAAAACAACCACACCTGCAGGCTGGAAATGGCTCCAAAGAAGCTGATTTGTGATTTCTGTTATAGAAACTAGAAAGTAAATGTGTGATTTAAAACTATTTCCCTATTTATGGTGAACTTCTGAAAGACTGACTTGATTGACCTTCTCATGCGTGAAGGGTAGTTTGGGCCAAACTTCTTTTTGTTTTAAAAAAGACTGGATCTTGTATGCATGGTTCATCTAATTGTCATTTTTTTCTTTTTTGGGTCAAGCATCTTAAAATTCATTGTGCTATCAACCTTGATAGGCATTTGCTTTTTTGTGCACAGTTATTAGAATCCATATGGTTAAAGGGAAGTCGTTCAGTCGTGTCCGACTCTTTGCGACCCCATGGACTGTAGCCCACCAGGCTCCTCCATTCATGGAATTCTCCAGGCAAGAGTACTGGAGTGGGTTGCCGTTTCCTTCTCCGTGGTTAAAAGAGCCTTTTAATTAAATGCTTCCCTGTTTGCTACTTATAACTAGAAGGATCTTTAGAAATAACTTAGTCCAGTTGACTCACTTTCTAGAAGGGATGTCCGGAGAACTTAAGTGACTTGTCCAGGGTTTCATACATAGTCAGTAGAATCCAGTATAGAAGCACAAATTGTAAAATATATGTCATTGTGATAAATGTGGGTTAAAGTAGACAATCAGTAGAACTTTTTTTCCTACAGATGGGTGAATTGAGAATAATCAGCTTTGGATACTGTGAATCACTTTGCCTGTTCTGGTCCTTGCATCCCCCCTCCCTCCCCCATTGCATTTGCCAAGATTTAGACTATTGGACTATGTGCTGGAATATTCTTTAATGTGATAATGTGTGATTTAATGCACTCTTCTCTCTTGGGAGAGTCCTCTGAGACTATTAGGCGGACTTTTCATAGCAGGATGCAAAATGCCAGTAAAGTTAATTAAAAATAATTTAAAATAGAAGCTAGGGAGAAAATCTTCAAGTTGAAATTACATAAGAAGAGCTTTGACTTAGAAGCTTAGCTGACTTGTCAGGAATTTATAGTGGCTAATCAGATTTCCTTTATGGGAAGCCTGTTTATTTCAATTTATACCACGTATGCTCGTAATATCCATATTCTTTGACTTTTACCATATCGTTTTATCCTTTAAGAATGGCATTTCTCAAGAGTGTGTCATCTTTGGGCACCTTCTGTCTCTGGTCCTCAATCAGGGATGATGTGCCTTGCAAGAGACATTTGGTAACTTCTGGAAACATGTTTGGTATGGTGGGGTGGGTGCTCCTGGGATGCAGTGGGTAGAGGCCAGGGAGAACACTATACACATCTTACCATGCACATAATACGGTAGCCCCTCAGAACAAAGGATTATCTGGCCTGGAATAACAGTGGTGTTGAGATGCTATTCTAGTCTCTCAAGGCTACCGACATCTTTGGCTCCACTCTAGACTTACAGAATCAGAATCTGGAGAGTAAGACTCAAGAATCTGCACTTTTGACAATCTCCAGGTACTCTTTGGGCTTCCCCGGTAGCTCAGACGGTAAAGCGTCTGCCTACAATGTGAGAGACCCAGGTTTGATCCCTGGGTCGGGGAGATCCCCTGGAGAAGAAAATGGCAACCCACTCCAGTACTCTTGCCTGGAAAATTCCATGGGCAGAGGAGCCAGGTAGGCTGCAGTCCATGGGGTCGCAAAGAGTTGGACATGACTGAGCAACTTCATTTCATACTTCATACTTCACTTAGGTGCTCTTTAATCTCTAGTTGAGAATCATTGTTTCTACAGGCTTTTGATTTTTAAAAAGTCTTTTTTTTTTTTTTTTTTTCTAGAAAGCCTTAAAAAAAATCTTGAGAAACGTCTCCTTTTCAAGTTCCAAACTTTAAATCATATCACTCCATGTGTACTGTCTCTTAGAGCTCGCCAGCATTTTTATCCCATATCCCAGTTAGTGAACTGAACTGAACTGAGGCCTGAGTCTTCATCCTCAAAAAAGTTTCCTGTCAAGATTATGTATACTATTGTACAAATATATATGAATATTAGATAATAAATACATAAATACACATTGAAAAGAATGAGATAAAAATAAGCCAATAAATAGATCTTTTAATACTTTGTTCTACTGCCTCAGTAGATATTTTTGTCCCGTCATCCTGGACTTCTCTCTAGGGATCTCAGCATTTTTATGGAATAATAAGGAAAGAAGTCCCTAATTTTCACATGATCTGTATTCACTTATAAGTTGGATTTTTGAAATCTGGATTATCCTTTCTCATAGAAACAGAATGATAAATTATATTTAGCTCAATAATCTCAAAAAGATGGTTGAAAATTTTATTAAATGTTATTATAGAGAACATACTCTTAATGATACTGGCAACCACATACAGGTAATTAAGAAAAAGGTAAGTGAAACATTTTCAATACAGGTGCTTTAGAGAATAGGCTTAACTGGAAAACTATAAGAAACTTTGTCTAGATTTGGAAGAGGACTTGGGGGCATTTCAAGCACTGTAGACTTTATGCTCCAAATCCTTTTTCGCTTAAAGGAACTAATGTTCATTTTGTAAGTTTAGAGAAATGCAAGCCTTATCAGCTTGACATAGTCATGTTCCCTCTGCTTAAAAAAAAATCAAATGTATAAGAGAAGGAGTAACTGGGAGAAACCTAAGAAGGGAGGGAGGAAGGAAGTGGTTAAATGATTATGACGATAAATTTAAGAAAATGTTTGGAGAGCTTAAATTATTTGAGCTGAGAACTGCAAATAAAGTTCTAAGGGACACTGCGGTATGAACTGAGCTGGATGGGACTGTGTTAAGGAAGGAGATGACAGCACAAAATCTTGAGATAGGCAGGAAGCACTGTTGACTTTGAAGTAGGCTCTAGTACATATTTGTGGAATAAATGATTGGGTAAATGGAGGGCTTGGTTGCTGTCCAGAACAAGTGTGAGTCATGGCAGCAGATGGCAAAGAATAGAAATAGTTTGGGGGTCAGGATGGAGGATGGGAATAGGGAAAGCATTTATTAACATATGTTTGTGTTTGTAATTCAGGGGAATTTCATAGCAATTTTCATCCGTTCCATACCCTTTTTGTTTGTTCTCACGTTGTTTATTTCTGCCTTACTCAGGTGCTCTGTGAATGTTCTGTTATATACATATGCATATATATATGCACACACAATATATATAAACAGAGGTGATGCTTTGTGACAGATACAGAGAGGAAAATATTGATGAATGAAATCTGGGGCTTGCAGTATATTTGAGAAATACATTTATACATACTTATAAAGAAGATGGAAAGGTGCTATCAGATCAGATCAGATCAGTGGCTCAGTCGTGTCCGACTCTTTGTGACCCCATGAATCGCAGCACTCCAGGCCTCCCTGTCCATCACCAACTCCCGGAGTTCACTCAGACTCACGTCCATCGAGTCAGTGATGCCATCCAGCCATCTCATCCTCTGTCGTCCCCTGCTCCTCCTGTCCCCAGTCCCTCCCAGCATCAGAATCTTTTCCAATGAGTCAATTCTTCGCATGAGGTATAGAGAGACACAAAGAAAGTGATGGCAAACAACATGGGAGAGAGGTAGCATCTCTATCTGGGGCATTTGGAAGAATCAAAAAAAGCTTATGATTTGAGTTGGACCAAGAATCATGGTCAAACTCCACAAGATTTGTGGAGATAGATGTGAAGAGCAAGGTCTGTTACAGAATATGGAGGACTTCACTAAGAGCATTGTATGAGCTCTATTAAGGAGTTGAAAATAAGGTTACGTTGTAAAGATAAGCTAAAGTAATTTTGAGGAGGTCCTTGATTCTCCTGAGAGGAATCTGTATATCCTTTCTGTAGGCAGTAGTGCGCTATTGAAAGTTCTTGATAAGGGTAAGGATAGGACCAAATTGGTGTTCTTAGAAAATAAATCTGGTGGCAGTTCAGAGGATGATTTTGAAGGGAGAGGCAAGAGTGACTTTGCGGAAGGATTTTACAAAAGCCTGACAAAAGATGAGAGGAGTACCAGTGGGAGTGCAATTGGGACTATGGATTTAAAACAATAGCAAAAGCAGGACAGTGCTCTACCTTGCTGTGAGAGAATGTTGAGGGCATTGATTTTTACTTACTCATTTTTGAATCTCCTAAAACTAGGCACAGTGACCAATTTTGTTCAATGGCATTTATGTGGTTCGGCGTAATACTTAATATGGGAGATGGTGGGAAGATAGAAGTTTAAGGTAATTCATAGGTTTGCTTTGTAACCTGAGTGGAAACATAGGAGGAGTTGAGTCTTCTTTTGATCATGTTGGTTCCATGCTAAGCCAGGATCACCAGTAGGCCACTGAAAAAGAGAATCTGTCCCTAGGAGAGTGGTGAGGGTCAGGCTTACAGATTGAGTTTACCACCAAGTAGCTGATGGATGGGCCCAAGAGTGAGAGAGGATACTTGAGGACCAGATTTAGGGGAACGGCTAGCCTTTTGGGAGAAGAAGGAAAAGAATACAGAGAGAGAGTTTATAGGATTGGTCACAGAAATGTTAGATATTTAGGGGCCATGGAAGATGAGAAGAGCTGTAGTTTGTTAGAAGCAGGGTATAGAGAGGGCTGCTTTTGGGTGGGGAATTTTGAGCATGTCCATCACACACTAATGGAAAGAAAGCCATGGGACAGAAAGAAAAAAGATGAAAGAGCCTGTGGTGGAACCGCGGTGCAGTGGGAGTTTGTAATTGAAAGAGTAAAATCTTGGGAAGGAAGGGGATGATGATAAGACGAGTCTTTGGAAAGTTGGGAATGTTCCTCTTTGAGATGGGGATTGGAGAAAAGGATGATTGATCATCTAGAGAAAATTTCATATGAGTAAGAGATTATTGAAGGCCTCGATGTTCTCAGAAAAATAGGTGTAACATTTGCTGAGAGCAAGTTAGGGTTAGGATGAGTCAAGAAATTTGAGATGTGTGGAAAAGATTGGGAAGGATTCAAGAGGGAGTCCATCTGGGGCAAACAAAAGGATTGCTCGGTAACACTGAGGGCTTAACAAAGAATGAATGGCATGAATTTTTAGTGGACACGGTCAGCATGGTTGATTGCTTTTCTCAGCAAGAAGCATTCAGGACCTTGGGAATAGAAGCAGATAGAATGGATTTTTGGAATTGGCTTAGGGTTGGAGATTGGCAGAATGAAAGCAGTGGGAGTGGGGGCAAGGGAGGAGTATCAGGCATGTGTGGGAAGAGTGTGTTTGTACCAACTGGTCTTGTGTTCCAGGCTATATGGGGAGCTGGAGAGACCAGAAGTACAATTAACAGGCTATGATTTCTGGTCAGCAAGAGTCATGCCTGTTGGCCTTGTTTGGTCAGTTCACATACAAGGATTTAACATATATAATTGAGTGACCTTTACAGGGCTAGTGGGGAAGCTGTGGAATTTTTGGGTGTGTAAGAGCCTTTCCTGTTTCTTTGAACCTTGTTTCCTGGATCATGTTGGGTTGATTTCATGGAAAGGTCTAATAACAGTGTGCAATGACTTTACTAGCATTATATTTTTGTAATAAAAGATTTGGGGGGAAAGGAAACATAAATTGCCACAATCTAAAAGGTCATTTGCAAGTGGAAAATTAGTTAGAACAACAGCAAACAGAAGAGGGAAACAATTCAGCCAAATTGTTTTTCTGAGTTAATGTAAGTATTCCATCCTATAAAGGCATGGGATATGATTTTTATGTTTCTATTCCTAAAAGTTTTTATTCAGTTTTTATTAAGGGGAGATTGATTCTGCCCTGGCTAGAGTCTAGATGTTTGCATAGTTGAATTCTGCTGCAGCCCTTCCTCCTGCCTTGATCAGTCCTGTGTTTTGGATGATTCTCTCTCATAACCTTTTTCTCTCTCATCTTTTCCCCCCTCCTCTCTCTTGCCATTAACACTGAAGTTTCTTAAGCTATTAGTATTTTCTTTTTATGTTAGCCTACACATCCTGAAGGAGCTAAGGTTTCTACTGTAACTTTTGGAAATTGAGTTGTATTTTATAGATTCTAATTGCTTAGAGTTCACTAAGCAGGAACTATGAAAAGAGTTATTTTAACATTAATTTCGTTTGTGGTTTCTGCTTGCAGTCCACTTCTGTTTTCAGATTCACACCCACATGATCTGAAGTAAGATGATTCATATGCATGTGCTTTTATGCCTGATTTTTACGTAGTTTCAGGAATAAAGTCTGAAATACATTTTCTTGCTAGCACAATATATCTTACCAAATATATCAACATATTTAAACTGGGAAACTTATGAACAACTATTTCCTTTGTGCCTACTATGTACAAAATCCTGTGACAATTGAAAATGTGTAACACACGTTCTGCCCAGAGAGAACCTGTAAGCTAAGTGAGAAAGAGGATAAGGTGTGTGTGTGCGCCAAATCCCTTGTCTGAATATCAGTTCAAGATAAGAGCCCTGTGACAGATTAGTTTACGGCCAGTTGCAGGGTGACTGGTTCAGTTCTGGAGCTTCTGGAGGTTAAGAGAATCTCAGGATACCAAGGGGTCAGTCTTGTCTGAGTTAGGCTGTGAGTGATCCGAGCTGAAGAAGACACAGTCTGTAGGTCTTTTTGGTTTGGACTGTGCAGAGTTGAGCTCTAAAAATGAGGCACCTTGTGGTTGGGCAGGTGACACCCCCTGAAGGCAGATGGCAGAGGACAAGGGAACCAGTTTCCTGTCCTCACTTTCTCTACTCATAGAAATAGTTCGCCTGCTTTTTTCATGGTGAATCAGCCTTTAATCTTTTGGGTCTTTATAAATATAGACCTACTTTGTTCTTATTTTTCTCGTCACATCACCCAAGCAGCGTGCAGGATTTTAGGATGATTTTCTGAGATTTTACTCTCTATTTCCTACTGAGATACAAGCTGAAATTATTGAACATGGGAAAGGTGTAGGAATTTGCAACATGAATATATGTACAATGTTACAATAACTCTATCAGGTTTTTACCCATATGCAAAATGAATTTAATTCTTACTGAGCCAAAGGTCCGTCTAGTCAAGGCCATGGTTTTTCCAGTGGTCATGTATGGATGTGAGAATTGGACTGTGAAGAAAGCTGAGCGCTGAAGAATTAATGCTTTTGAACTGTGGTGTTGGAGGAAACTCTTGAGAATCCCTTGAACTGAAAGGAGATCCAGCCAGTCCATCCTAAAGATCAGTCCTAGGTGTTCTTTGGTAGGACTGATGCTAAAGCTGAAACTCCAGTACTTTGGCCACCTCATGTGAAGAGTTGACTCATTGGAAAAGACTCTGATGCTAGGAGGGGTTGGGGGCAGGAGGAGAAGGGGATGACAGAGGATGAGATGGCTGGATGGCTACACCGACTCGATGGACATGAGTTTGGGTGAACTCTGGGAGTTGGTGATGGACAGGGAGGCCTGGTGTGCTGCAGTTCATGGGGTCGCAAAGAGTTGGACACGACTGAGTGACTGAACTGAACTGAAACTGAGCCAAGGAGTAACATATTCAATCTTTATTTTAGAAAAGCATTTCTATTTGTAAGAGAAAGTGAGGATAGGCCCTAGTGGTGGATATAGGCGAGGAAGTATAGATTTAAGAGAAATTGAGAGCTATAACTTACTAGCAGGTTCTAGCAATTGATTGTTGGGAAAGGGACAATAAGGAGAAAATAGAGAACTAACAGTGATTCTGTGAATACCATTGACCAATGTACAAGCTACAGTTGGAGAAACAGGCAGGGACAGAAGAAAAGTGGAAATGTTAAGTTTAAATTGCTAAAGGTATATTGGTGTAGAGTTAAAACTTCAAATCTATAGGTAAAGCTAGGAACTGGGGTGAAGATAATGGATCTATAAGTTATCCTCTTGGAGGTGACTAAAACTGGAAGTTAATGAGATTGCAGAAATTGTAAAGCCAGAATGGGTTGGTGGTCTTAAAGGAGAATTCCAAGTAGGCACTGCCCCAAAGAAATGATCCAGAAGGCCAGAGAATGTATTGATGAATTAAATAAGAGGCTTCTGGTTTTCTCCTTCAGGAGAATTACCAGAGAGGAAGCATCTCCCAACTTCTAATTCATATCCATCATTCTGAAGTCTAAGAAATCAATTTCAGTATACTGCAGAGTCTCTCATTATTGTCGTATTTGTGGCTTCACCACTATTTGTAATGCTCTTCTCCATCGTCTCTCACTTATTTATTTCAAGATCGGACTCAAATCATAGCTTAGAAATGCCTTTACAGATTAAAAAACTTCTTTGGTTAAGTTTTGACTTCCATTGGCCTTCACGTTTGTAAATAGTGCTCAATATGGGTTGATACCTTAACCAGAGAGCTTGGGTTAGAATGTTCTTGATAAAATCTGTTGGTATAACTGAGAGGTAACAAAAGTTTTAAAAACTATGGCACTTAGAATAATGATGATGCTAAAGCACTAAAGATGGGTGTATAACCTTATTTTTAAAAAAGGGGAAGAAGGTAAAGTCCTCAATTTCTTTTATAATAGAGTTAATTGCTAAGTAGGGGGACTACTGTAGATGAGGTGTCTCTGGATTTCAGCAGTCATTAAGGTAAATTCTTTCAGGATAACTTTTTTAGATAAGAGTAAAAAGATTAAAAAGTAAAAAGATGGTGACTGCAGCTGTGAAATTAAAAGACACTTAACTCCTTAGAAGAAAAGTTATGACCAACCTAGACAGCATATTAAAAAGCAGGAACATTACTCTGCCAACAAAGGTCTGTCTAGTCAAGGCTATGGTTTTTGCAATAGTCATGTATGGATGTTAGAGTTGGACTATCAAGAAAGCTGAATGCCGAAGAATTGATGCTTTTGAACTGTGGTGTTGGAGAAGACTCTTGAGAGTCCCTTGGACTGCAAGGAGATCCAACCAGTCCATCCTAAAGGAAATAAGTCCTGAATATTCATTGGAAGGACTGATGCTGAAGCTGAAACTCCAATACTTTACCCACCTGATACAAAGAACTCACTCATTTGAAAAGACCTTGATCCTGGGAAAGATTGAGGGTGGGAGGAGAAGGGGATGACAGAGGATGAGATGATTGGATGGCATCACCAACTCAATGGACATGAGTTTGAGTAAACTCCAGGAGTTGGTGATGGACAGGGAGACCTGGTGTGCTGCAGTCATGGGATCACAAAAAGTCGGACACGACTGAGTGACTGAACTGAACTGAAAAAGATTATCATGCTTATAAAAGTAAATTGAACGTGGAGGCTCTGTCACATGGAGGAAGGATTAGACTGATGGCAAAGAACAAAATTCTATAAATCAGTGAAAATTATAAGTCAATTTTAGACGATTTGGGGGAAGTCTTTGAATCCTTAAGAAGTCCTGACTTGAAGTAAGCTATTTTCTGAGGCGGTTTCCCTGTCTCTGGAATTATTCATGCCTGCTCTCCTTGCCTTCGTTCTGGGATGCTGGATGTTAATATTTTGAACTGAATTTATGTTATCAGGTTGGGTTAAGAGATCTTTATGAGCCCGTGTAACTCAAAATTCTATGAGCCTTATGAATGTTTGGCTTTAATATGAGTGAATTTGCTAGCAGGAAGAACATTATTGAACTTGTGTTTGAAGATGCAGGGGTCTGGGGTCAGTTATCCTGAAAATACATTTTTAGGCTGAGGAACTTTAGATTCTGATGTAAAAGGTGCAGGAGAGTAAGATGACTGAGGTCTCGTGTCCTGGTTCCCTGTGTCAGCTTGCGTTTTTCTAACCTCCCCACTACTTTTTTTTTTTTTGATGGAAAGTGCCTAATTCTTCTTACCCCTCATTTATTTAGAGCCCTGATTGTTGAGATATTAATTTGCACTATTGCTGCAGTTTGCACCTATCTGTTTGCATATTTGTATTCAATTGTGTATTCATATAATTTTAAAATTGTTCTCTGATTTGCTGTGTATAAAACCTATTGTTCTCTACCCACCCCAACTAAACTAGTTGAGTCAGTGTCATTTTTCTCATTCTTTCAAATCTAAACACATCATAAGCTTCTAACTGCATAAGAAGCCCTTTGAAGGAATGAATTTAGCTTTTTCCCAGAATTCTTACTATTTTTCAAAATAATGGCAATAACAGTTGATTAAATTGATTTAAGCATTTAATTAATTCAACAAACATAGTATGTCTGATTATATGGTAAGTTTTGTATATATATATAAAACTAAGAAATTTTGTAATATGCTCATTCATCTGCTAAAAATGCTTTGGTTTTAATCTTAAAATGTTTTGGACAATGAAATTTTAATCTGTTTTAGAACATCAGGCAAAGCAGGTGGGTTTTGCAATGTTTCTTAAAGGTCATTAAGCTTAAGGGATTATTTTTTCTTTTTTCTTTATTTGGATCAGCGAGGAAGTGAAATTCCAGAGCCTCAGGTCTTCCTGAAAGCTGCCTTATCTTTGGTTTTTAAAGGTTACATTTGTAAAATATTTGTAGATTTCCACATTTCTTAGCCTCTGGGAAATAGAGACCCAGATTAAAAAAAAATTTTTTTTACTTTTCCCAAACATTTTAGTTTCAGATTATTTAAGATTTCATAATCCAGAATACACATAGATAATCTGAAATAATGTTGGTATTTGAATGGAAGAGTAAAAATGAAATTGTTTACAGATAAAGGAGATGTGAATATAGGTTTCATGGCAGTAAGAATATACATATTATATAGATTATAAGTGATCTCTCATAGGTTAAAATAAAATATTTAATTGAAGTAGATCAGCATGCAGCAGCCCCAAATTTTATGCATAAAGGAAGCTACTAATACTGCTTGCTTTAAGAAATAAGTAAATTGCATACTGATTAAGTTTTATGCAGTTTTATAAGGATATCTGCCAAGCACCATCATTTATACTAGTCTTCCACAAAATATACATATTAAGTACAGATAAGTAGATTTGATGATTGGTTTGTGCATTTGAACTATGCCTAGTTCAAGAGAATGTTTAATGTAACCTGTAAAAGTACTTTAAAATACATATATATATATCAAATATATAAATATATAAAATACGCATATATATACACACACAGAATAATGGAAACTAGGAGATCCAAGCCTGAGGGAAAATTGAAATGTATACTGGTATAACTGCAGGGTCAAACCCAATGATTCAATTTTATCTGCAAATGTGAGGCAAAAAGAAAGCATTTTCTCTAATATAATTTTCATTGTCCATAAGGAAAAATATATATATAGCTTTTCAAAGGAAGAAATAGTTTTCCTTATATTCAGTCTATAAACAGATTTCTAGCTTGGTTTTTATATAGTGATTACTGAGTAGATAGATACTGTCCTCAACACCTCCCTAAGGTTTTAAAAAGGTGCTTATTGTAATGACACTTAATATAATATTAGTAGCAAGTATGAATGAGCCCTTACTATATACCAGACATTCTACTTTCCAGGCATGGTTCCATTTCTTTCCACATCCACCTTCTGATATAGGGACTGGTGTTACTACCGTTTTAAAGATAAAGACTCTGACAAAGATTACGGAAATTGCCCAGGATCCATGTAGTTAGTGGTGGATCCAGGTCCCTTGATTTCAGATTCTGTGCTCTTAAACATTTTTCCAGTAAAATGTACAGTGTAAGGATAGTATTTCTGTCCCTGAGAACCTGAGTCTTTTTATTTATCATTTGTTCTTATTCATTGAGTTGTGCATGCGTGCTTAGTCCAGTCTGACTCTTTGTGGCACCTCAGACTATAGTCCTCCAGGCTCCTCTGTTCATGGGATTTTCCAGGCAAGAGTATTGGATTGGGTTGCCATTTCCTCCTCCAGGGAATCTTCCTGACCCAGGAATCAAACCCATGTCTTCTGCATATCCTGCATTGGCAGGCAGATTCTGTTTATCAAGAAAGATTCAAATGTCTGGACTTTTAGACAATATTGTCTCTTTCTTGGAAAATGATGAGGCATGAACAGTATTGTACATGTTTTAAAAGTTCGTTAGGTAACTTTGGCAAGCTCATTTCATCCTGGAAACAGATTACAACATTATTAGATTCTTTTCTTACTCTTATTTGTTAAAACCATGTATCTGTTCAGATAATAAATATGCTTGACTACAAACTAATGAAAAAAAAAAAAAACCCTCATGAATACTTTGAATGATTGTCTTATAGACGTGAGTTTATTATTTCTATCTACAATGGGCAGAACTAGAAGTAGCTAAAGATCACTTGATGGCATATTTATACTTAAAATAAAGAACAATTTACTACTGAATCAGACTGACAAAGAGTAGAATATGATCCCTTATGAGGTACCATTCCTTGGAATTTTGGAGAAAGGCTGAATATTGCAATGGACTTTTTACCCTGGAAGAGATATGAAATTAGCTAATGGGTTCTGAAGATGAAATAAATAAAACATATTAATGTCCTTTGAAAGTTGCTAATACTGTAAGTATAAAATTCATTAATTCTTTCAACAAAAGGAAGCATTTTCTTCTTCTTTACTTAACAACTACATATCAGCTGAATGGTTGTTAATATGGCATATATAGTATTTTACATGTATTATTATCCAGTGTACTCTTTTATACATTTAGATTGTTCTCTCTTGTTAGTCACTATTAAGTTATTTTATTCCCCAACTGTCTGAGGTAAGTAAAACTCTCAAGTTTTAAAAATTAGATAATGCCAACTAGGCAAAATATTATAAAATTTTAAATCAAATGGAAATTCTATTTACCTGAATCTCATATCCTTTAGCAAGAATAATCAAGATTGGAGAGAGATTGCTTCTCACCATTCACGCCTTTCTTTAGAAAAATAATAAAAAATAGAGTATTGATCCTGTCAGATAGTCATTTCTGAGTATGACATATTATATTTAAATTGATCCTTTAGAATTCTTACCTTTTTCCTTTGACTGTTAGGTGTAATTTATGCTTGTCATTTTCTTTGAAAATTAATTCAAACCCAGGGCTTTACAGAATTTTTCTATGATTTTTCTCTTCTCCATTCTAAACACCCTACAGTGTGTGTGTGTGTATGAAGTTTTGGCTCAATTGTTTAGCCTTTGTGCAGACTCGGATTTACAGAATTTTACAGACAACAAAGCCATCTCTGCAGCCATCCAGCTCAATGCCCTCATTTCTGGATAAAGAGAATGAGGCCGAGCCCCAGACACACAGCTGGTCAGTCTTTGACCCAGAATTAGGACCCAGGGCAGTTTTCATTTCCTTCTGTTTTGTAGTTGCTTGATTATTTTGTGTGTGTGTTTGGTCTCCCCAGCTAGAGGATTCATTATCAGGGAGCAAGCTTTTCCCCCTCATCCACTGATTCTTCTGCGTTTCCCTCCTTCATGTGGGCAAAGGAGAATGTGTGGGAGCTAGCCTCTTGGCAGCAGATGCCAGTGGTATATGACTGTCCTTTGCTCTAGTGATATTTTTAAAGTGTCTTCAACTTTTGTATTAACATCTAACACATACTTCTTAATGTTCATCTATTAGTAGGACTGTTTAGTGTTATGTGTAGTAATTTAGGTTTTAGTGTTGTCCTAACATAGGGATAGAACTAAATCCCTCTATTTTAATTAGTGATTTGATAAAATTATATTTTCTGATAACTTGGACTACTGTGACAAAGGGATGAGAAGCAAGGCCTATATCTCAGTATTTGATGGGCTTTTCTAAATTTTCTCTAAATTTTACAGTACAGAAGGGCTTCCCTGGTGGCTCAGATGGTAAAGAATCTGCCTGCAATTCAGGAGACCTGTGTTCAATCCTTGAATTGGGAAGCTCCCCTGGAGAAGGATTCCCTCTTCTGGCAACACACTCTAGTATTCTTGCCTGGAGAATTCCATGGACTGAAGAGCCTGGGTAGGCTAAGTTCATGGAGTCAGGAAGAGGTGGACACAGCTGAGCAATTAACGCTTCCTAAGTTTTCTCTAAATTGTATAGTACCAAAGAGCTTACCTAAAACAGTCCTCTTCAAATCTGGCCGTATATGATGGTGACACCCTCCTTTCTCTGTATCACCCAAATTGGGACCCTAAAGTTGGGACTTGTGCATCTTTATGTTAAATGTGGTCTACAGTAGAGAGCCAGTGGCTTGGAAGAACAGCATGATTGACATCGTGAAGATCCCCTTTTAAGAGAAATTTACTAAGTTGGGAAAGAGTGCTTGTATATATATAGTTGGGGAGGAAAGGATGAATATACAGAAACCTGTAGAAAGATAGATTGATTTTATGCTTCATTGAAATTATTTGATCGCCTTTGAGATCTTTGTGGTCCTGTCATATCTTTCAGGCCCAAATAGCAGTTGAATTGCACCTACAAACCTTCATAAAGCTAGAAAGGAATCAGTTAAACCAGGACCATGGCTTCTGCTGCTGTAATTCAGAAGTGATAGACAACGTAAACAGATAACAGAAATCCATTATTAGAAACTGCTATTTTCTCCTCTTAATGAGTAGTGGCTGACCCAAACCTATTGAAAGTTGTAATAAGATTGGCTGGACATCATGGTGCCCGTTTTGCAGTAATCAGTTAAATCTCATTCTCTCTGAGTGCATTTATTCAATATTAGATATAACTGCACACCATTTATGAGGCTGCCATTTTCATTAAATGTTAAAGATGTGTTAATAAAATAAAAATAGATATGTTAAAAAAAACACAAACTAGTCAAGTAGTCACAGAAGTTTATGAGTGAAGAATTGGTGAGTCAGTTTAAATTTGGAGTTTTTTCTGAGCCTTGCTCTGGTTCTGAGTGTTAAGGATCATAGCAAAAGCCTGAGAACAACTCTTAAGGACGTTTAGTTTTCAAAGGAGGCAATGCTGGGTAGATTGACGATTGTGATTTAATAGTAGTTACATAGTTATCATTTCTTGAATGTAATGAGACAGAGAATGATAATTTTTCTTTTACAACTTGAGAAGGACTCTAGAGATCATCTAATTCTAGAATTTCCCAGATAAGGAAACTTAAAAAAAAAAAAAAGCTAATTGTCTCAGTAAATATTCAGAGCAGGAGGAGCATTGTTTTCTTCTTAGCAGTGGGTCACTACTAAAATTGTGTGTGTACGAGCCACATAACATTTTCATTTAGTCAATGGAGAGTTGAGAGGGTCTGCGTTTAGCACTTGAATATTGGACATGATTCAAATGTGAGTCAAGTGTGTCTAGAGGCTTTATTCATACCTATTTTCTTTTAGTCAGCATTGCTTCATAATGCCCTGGTTTCATGAATTAATTTTAATGGAATTAAACTTGAACAGCTCAAAATTATATAATTAATTTCATTCAGCTTCAATTAGAGTTACTAATTGAATCAAGCCTACTAGCATGACACCTGGCGGCAGTCAGCTACATAACAGTAGCAGCAAGAAAGTAGGACTCTGCTGAGGAGAGAGTCCCTGTGTAGAGCTACTAGAAAAATCTTTTCTATTGATCATCTCAGAAAGGCCTTGGGTTGACTGTGGCAGTGGAAAGATTTCAGAAGTTGTTTAAAAAAGTCAAGATTTTAATTGAAACTAACACATCTCAGGAAGGTTACGTTTTTCCTAGGATAATGCTGAGTAAATGTTACATAAATCTAGAACATGTTGGTTTAGTATGGTTCTAATTTATATTTTACTGCTATCTGAATACGGTTTTCCCTTCTAAAAATACTTAGCATTGAAGACCCAATTTTTTAAAATTCAGAAATCTTAGCCTCTGGACTTATTCCTGAGTGTCCATCTATTTTCATGTGTTGAAATGTATTTTATGGCAGAACTTTTCAATTGTGAAATCCCCATGGTACAGGAGAAATTTCTGCATGTGCAGAACTTTTTTTTTTTTTCCTTCCACTGGAAATGTTAATACAGTTGACTAACAACTTCTGTTTGAATCTCTTTCCTTTCCTTGCTTCCATGGCTTGACATCATCTAGTTTTTCTTCCTTCTCTGATTCCTTTCTAATTGTATAGAACCCTCCTGATACTCTTCTTTTCATAGACTTACAGTTTTGGTGAGCCTATTCACTTGAATGACTTGGGCAGTCAAGTTTAGGAAGATAACTGTTTCAGCTATAACTTTGTGACTTGCAGATGTTCAAAACTAAACTCATCCACTAGACTTGGTTGGGCTATAGTCCATGAAGGTTGGGATGTGTTTTGTAATTGATTGTATATTCAACTGCATAATACAGTGCCCAAATATCTACTATATACAAATATATATTTTTATTTTAAAAAATATATATTTAAAGTATAGTTGATTTATAATGTGTTAATTTCTGCTGTGCCAACGTGCTCAGTCGTGGCCGACTCTTTGTGATCCCGTGTACTGTAGCCCACCATGTTCCTCTGTCCATGGAATTTTCTAGGCAAGAATACTGGAGTGGGTTACTATTTCCTTTTTCAAATTTCTGCTGTACAGCAGAGTGATTCAGTTATACATAGATACATATACAAATATGTATTTTATAAATTATTTTCCTGATCTCTAGGTTTTCCCAGTCAAATCTATTCTAAGACAACTCAGTCATCTCCAGCTATCATCTTCTTTGATAGACTGTGAATCCTCTAATTATTTTCTCACAGTTACCTCCTTTCCCATCTTCTTATCCAGGTGACAAAACTCTCATCAGTCTCCCTTTTAGTTTCCCTTACTCTGTTCTCCCTGTTAGATGCGTCCATCCTCCAGTGCTTCTTAAGGATTTAAGGACAGTTGAATCACCTGGGTCCCCCACCCCCAAATTAAAGTAGAATTTTAGGTTATGAGGCCCAGGAAACTATTTTTTAAGAAGTCCCCTGAGTGAGTTAAAGTACCCACTCCAGTGTTCTTGCCCAGGGATGGGGGAGCCTGGTGGGCTGCCGTCTGTGGGGTCGCACAGAGTCGGACACGACTGAAGTGACTTAGCAGCAGCAGCAGCAGCAGCAGGATTGAGAACCTCTGGTGTGTATAAGTTTGTTCATTTCCCCTATGTGTGGCTTTGATTAGACAGTTCATAAAGCTACCGTGCCTACTGTCACTTGTTTATCTTACTTTGAAATTAGGTCCAGATTTTTCACCTTGGCATGCAAATATCCATAGCATGTCCCTGTTCAGACTTTTCTTATTTCCTAATATCCCTCTTTAAGTAGTTCACAGTGCAGAAAATTTGAACTCTTGCCCAAGTGTCTGCTTTTGGAGTTTGCCCTGCAATTCTTTCACTTGGAATGGCTTTTCTCTCATCTCTACTTTGAGAATTCCTGCTGATCTTAAAGATTATCCAACATGCACCATTTTCTATCATGCTTTTCTTGAGCTCTGAATTCTGTTGAGTATCTTCGTACTTTGAATCTCTTTAGTGCTCTAGACCTCTCATGACATTCATTTACCCTTGTGTTATAGTCAGCTTTTTGCTTATGTTCCCAATAAGACATTACTTTTCCTTACTCATTGGCTTCCTCCCTGGAGAACCCATAAACTCACAAATAAATCTCTCATCATCTTTGATGCTTTCCCTGCCACCCTTGCCCTCTAATGTGTGGACTCACTTCCATCCTTGGTAGAATTGTTACACATTTTTCTATCATGGCAGATCATTTGCTATGTTTTGATAACCTGTTTACAGTAATCTTAACAGACAGTTTTTACAGTAAAATGTTTCTTCAATGCTAGTCATAAAGTGCA
This sequence comes from Bos indicus, assembly GCF_029378745.1. Lineage (NCBI taxonomy): Eukaryota > Metazoa > Chordata > Mammalia > Artiodactyla > Bovidae > Bos > Bos indicus. Next base: position 53,867,285 of record NC_091763.1, on the reverse strand, counting down.
TGTGTGTGTGCTAAGATGCTTCAACCCTATGGGCTGTAGACTATCAGGCTTCTCTGTGCAAGGGATTCTCCAAGCAAGAGTGGATTGCTATGCCCTCCTCCAGAGGGTCTTCCTGACCCAGGGACCAAACCTGCGTTTCTTGAGTCTCCTGCATTGGCAGGCATGTTCTCTACCATTAGTGCCGCTTCTGAAGCGCAGTCATAGAGTAGATGCTAGTAAATCTCTATTGAGTCAATAACGTAGGCAATGGTTAGTAGAGGTATTGTGCCTATTTCTTTAAATTATGGCAGATTTATAGAAGCATTTGGGAAAAAGGAAATCTATAAAAATGAAAACAGAAAAATATGTAACATTTAATGATAATACTTTTTTTTTTTTTTTTTAGAAAAATGTGATAAAGAAAATACTGAGAGAGAGATAACTCAAGCTACCGATAGCTGCTTCACACATGGAGAGATGCAAGACCAGTCCATTTGGGGAAATTGTTCGGATGATGAACTCATCAGAAGTAAGTGTTTTTGGAGAAAATTGGAGTGATTCAGGGACATAACTATAATAATATGCTCTCAGTTAATCATCTCATATAATTCTACTAGAAATCTGTAAATCAGCAACTTACCTGAAAGTGTTTTTCATGAGTCTTTAAAATATAGAAGTAAAAGCAGTGTATAAATAATACTGTCTGCTGGCTTTCATCCTGTCTTTAAAAAGGAAGTATTGAGCTGAAAATTTTGAACTCCATCCTCAGAGAGATTTAGACAAAACTTAATTCCTTCTTGAGTAACAACTAAGCAGAAGTTGGACAATTCTACGTATAAACAGACAGTGAAACTAAAAAGATAGAGATGAGGTAGAGGACAGTGAGTAGTATTTTGGTAACGCATGTGGTCCCTGTTCTGGCCAAATGATTCCAAACTGTTTTTTCACAGTTAACACTTTTATCACTACTTAGCTTCTTTTTATTCTCTTCCTCTTCTTAAAAGTGCTCTGTAGAATATGTAATAAGCTTTGGTTTAGTTTTGTTTTACTCTGGGAATGTCCAGAAACACCAGTATCTTTTAAGGGCTATTCAGAATCCATGTTGATGGCAGGTTGTGCTTGTTCTGGCCGCTAAATTCCCCCTGGTGGATTCAAGATGAATTTGCCACATAGTTAAAGATTCTGTGTAGTGAATGTACATATAGAAAGAACACCACTGTGCTGTGCCATGCCTGGATGGCCTTAGGAGTACTGCATCTGAAATTATCATTTATGGTAACCAAATTATCCATGTCACTTTTCAAATTTTCAGAGAAGACAGAGGAAAATTTTATTCTGGGAATCAAGTGTTACTTTACTTTTTTTTTGTTGTTTTTAATTTAATTCTTCAGACAACTCTATAATACTGAAACTTTTTTGTGTTACTTATTACATTTACTTTGAATAATTGAAACCAAATAGAAAAAAGCAGGTAGAAGGAAAAGCCAACTTTGTAGAAGAAAAAAAAAACAATAAAAACACTGTAGAAGGAGACATAAAGTTTTCAAGCAAAAGCTCTAAAAGTGACTGTTTTAGTTTAATTTTAGAACTATTTGGTTTTTTACACTTTTCTACTGGGGAAGGGAATAGAAAGGAAGTGAAACTCAGAAATTAGGAGCAAGATTTATTCAGCTTTTCCAAAGAATCAAAAAAAATTATTTCAAGTAAATATTTATCTCCAAAACATATATTGGTCATCTTCTTTCTAAATGTTGACACTGCTATTGTGAAACTTAAGGGTTTGTGAGATACTAGCATATTTTATCTGTGATTTTTCAGCAACAAGAGAGCGTGAGACAGGGTCTTACAGACAATTTTAACTTTACCTTTTGGGAGGCATGATTGTTTGCTTGTTTTTTTCCCCCTGTATTCATAGAATTTTAAGTATGTGTGTTTCATTAATTGATTTATTTCACCAGTTTCCCTTCCCAAGGCCCACACTTGGAAAAACATGAATAAGAACTCATAGGATAAAAACTAAAATATAACCACCGTTGCATAAGGATATGGAGAGTCATGTTGTGTTAAAAAAAAGTCATGTTTTAGTGCTATTTGATGAAACTCATTTTAGCCGCAGTACTCACATCATTAAAGTGAATGGATTTAAAACAGACTCCTCTCTCTTGTCTGTATTGATTATGGACAGTGATAAATATTGTAAAGTGCATGAAATAGTTTTTTTAATTGAGATAATGATGCAGCCTGTGTCATGGGGTACTGGAGTATTTGGGAACAACTGTCTAGGTACACATACTAACATACACTGAAAGAATCCAGAGAGAGAGATTTATTACCTCCTTTGAGAGAGTGGCTGGGAAAATTGACAGATGAATGGATATCAGAAGATAATGGCCAAAGACAGTAATGCTGCTCTTACTCAAAACATAAGTTGCTGAGAATTTCCACATATTTGTGGGTGACTTTGGATTATGAATTCTGATGACAGATTTCAGAAACTACATGTTTGTTATTTTCCCAGTCACACTTCTCTAGACAAAGGCTACTCTGTTGGGTCTACAGAAAAATTTGATATGTGGATTTTCCAAAATGGAACACTTTATGTCATCTTTAAAACCAACTCAAGCCTGGATAGCATCTGCAAGTTTGATAATCTGATAGCTTTTGCTGTTCCAACTCCCAGACACTAACGTCTGCTAAGCTAGCCTGACTTTCCATCTTTGGCTTTCCCCATTGAGTCCTTGGCCATCTCTGCGTCATTTAGCGTCTGTCTCTCTTAACCCTGCAGTTAGAGAGATGTGTGTTTTCCTCTTACTTCAGCATCTAGAGCATTTTTGGGGCCTAGTGCATCTTGTGTAATAACAATAGCCCTGGAAAGAAGGCTGTGGCTCAGAGCTGCATGGGGAGGAGGGGAACATCTGCGTGAGTCAGGCCTGGGCTGGCTCCTGTGCCAGGAGTCCTGTGCGGCTCCCTGAGCACCGTGGAAGAGGCGGACAGCTGGCTCTCATGGAATTGATTTTAGTTTCCCACTGTAGTGCGAGGTTAGCTGGATGGAGGGATCATCAGAAAAATAAGACCGGCTGGGGTGTGGGAACATTTTCAAATGTGCAACCCACTCTTTTTCCAAGCTTCCATGGGACAGTTCAGCTGCATAAGCAAGAAGCAAAGGGGAGTGACTCTGCTGTTGAATACAACTTCTCTCTCTCTCTTCTTGAGAGTGGTGAGTGAGGGCTGGCAGCTAACATCTCTGTTGTCCCGGATGCCTGCTGCCTTTTTTGTTGGACATTTAAGGCATAATTTATAGGGGACTGTTAGCTGTCAGTGTGACGAGGCTGTTTTTACTTTTCTGAGAATAACTGGGCTCTGGAAAGTCAAGGGAGTGGCTGCTTTGGGAATTGTATTCTAATTAAAGGGTGTATTCTCAGGCCTCATAAACGAGATCCAAGCTGAGAATAATTTCCAAATTATTCTGTGAACTTTAACCCAGACCTCAGTGGACCACCCACTTGTGGCTCCCACTGGGTACAAGTTCTACACAGATTTCCAGCTATGTGTGCCTCCCCTGATCCTTCTAGAAAACATCACAGGTGGCAGACCTGAGGGACTGTGCTCTCAAGGCCTGGATTTCAAGTCAGTTGTCCTTGAGTTGCTAACTTATTAGAATCCTTTCTTGAAGTTATAAATAAAGAGCAGAAATCCATATGGAATCAAACATTTCGAATAAATAGGCCACACACAATCTGGTCAGGGAATGTGCATTGTAGCTCTGTTTCTTATGAAATTTAAATTAAAAAGATATTTCCAACCACTGAAGTTTGTTATAAAAAAAAATCTAAATCAAATAAGTAAAGAATTAAAAACATAAGAAGGTTTTGTGAGGAAGTTTGGGAGAGTTTTGTTTTTTAATAATTTTTTTATTCTTTTTACAATTTAAAAGCCATTTGTATTCTGAGAAAAATATTCTGGTATTTAATTTCTGGAATGGGGCTTCCATTTTAGAATTTGTAAGAGTCTCTTTCTATGGCTAACACTGGCTTTTCCCCTCAGAGTAGCATATGTGGGACAGTATATAATTTGGAGCTATGCCTTATTTTAATAATCACTGGTCCTCTAATTTGGTGGAATAAATGTTGCAGTGAAGTGACATCCTCAATTAATACTAATTTTTCTATTTAATCCATAATATGCATAAACTGATATCAGGCAATAGGCAACATTTCATGTTTTAATTAGACTAGAAAAGGAATAGAAGTAACATTTTGATCTCGGTCTTTGGGGGGATTTCTAAGGTAGGAAGGAGTATATCTGTGAGTGTGTGTGCGTGTGTGTGTGTGTTACTGTGCCTATACTCATAGGCATGGGTAAATTTTCCTTTAATTTAGGTCAAATTCTACTATTCTAATTATTTCCTATGGAGAGCTTACATTTTTCTTCTTTCTAAAGTGCCTCAGGTGTCTCAGATTTTTCTAGGTCTTTCTGAAAATTCTTATTACTTAACTTTATCGTTGGACATCACTTTTTACATAAACGTCTCCTAATTCTAAATGTCATTACTTCACTCCAGAAATTTTCCTTAGCTTCCCTTCCGAAATAAATTTCCCATTAAATGAAACTATTTTGCTCAGCTAATTCTCTCCTTTGTGATCTTGTAGAATTCCCATGATCTGAAGCAAAGTTAGAATGCTCTACTTAAATGGTAATCCCCATTCTATTTAACCCATTTATTCATTTTGAAGAGGTTTTAGTTCTCATAATAGTAAGCACTTAATTGGTCGTAAAACACAAGCCTCTCTCTCTAAATCACAATCGCCTCCTCTTTACTGAGCTCCTACGTCCTTCTACTTGAAATCCTCCTCTTGGCATCCGCTGAGTTTCCTCACAACATCCAGAGGCTCTGCTGTTAGGGACTCTCATTTCTTTTACCAGCCTTTGCTAACTTATTGCTGATCACCCATTAATGAATACCATTTCATTACACTAGAGAATGCTTCCTCTATGTAAAATACTGAAAAGCAGAGACTATTCAGGTGTACTGTTTATACTTAGAGCATTTTTAACTTTAAATGTAAGGAAAGAAAACTGAGAGGTTTGGATTTAAATCTTCTCAGTGGCATTCATGTTTGAACACACATCACAGTATTATTTGGTTTTCTTTAGAATTCATTTTATACAGAAGAGGCATAGACAAGCTCTCCTCCCACCTCGCATAAGTACCACCCAATAGGACTGGGAAATATGGCTCTCCTGTTACGTTTCATAGTTAATTGGAGATTCTTGCCTTAATACTTCATGTTTCTTCACGTGGGAGTCCATATTTGGGAGCACGTCATGGTGACTTCCACCGTGCTCAGCGTTTACTCCTATTTGTTGCTCAGAAAAATTATCCTTTTTAATATGTTGACCAAATGGTTATGTAGCTACAGTTCAGATGCTTTAATTGTTGCTATAGAGAGGAATCTATAACCATCAGTTATTCCAAAACCAATTCATGGTTTGGTTTCAGGGTTGGGTGGATAACCATAAGCCATTTCTGATGGCTCCCCATATTGGTCGATGACAGCCATTTTAGACTGTTCTAGAATGGAGCTCAACTTCCCTGACACACTTTTTCCTAGAGGTGCATTACTCCATGCTCATCTGGGTTCTGCCCTAAAAGCTAGGGAGAACCATTGTCCATGTTTTGTTTTAAGTACCTTAGGTTCAGGGTCCTGGAGAGCAATAGAAGCTGAATGCCAGAATCCAGACCCTGGATGCATCATTAATAATGGCATAGAGAAAGTTCCCTAAACTCTCTGAGATTGTATTTCTCATTTTTAGAATGTAGGTACTGATTCTATATACCTCATTGTACTATTTTAAAGGTTATATAAGAAAATGCATATTACATGTTGATTAGCACAGAGCTAAGTGGGTAAGCACTCAAGTGAATTTATCAGTTTTTATTATGATTGTTCTTGGGCCCAAGTATCAGTTATAAGGCTTTTTTCTCCACTCTCTGTGATGGGTTATGTGTCCAGACATACTGGGTACAGAGACCAGGTTTTTCTGAGACCGTTAATACTTATGGCCATGACTGAGGCCAGCACAGTTGCTGCTACATGGTTTATGCTTAATAAATGTTTGATTACTTAAGTGTATTGAATTAATGAGAGGAGGGAAGAGATTCTTTACCCATCTTGCTTCTATTATTTCAGGTTTAAGGTCCTATGATGAACATTGTAAATCATTGCCTTTTTCCTTTTAATCCTTCTAACCCCCTTCTTAGGTAAGCTTCCCAGGTGGCTCAGTGGTAAAGAATCTGCCTGCCGTTGCTAGAGACGCAGGAGACAAGGGTTCTATCCCTGGGTATGGAAGCTCCCCTGGAGAAAGAAATGGCAACCCACTCCAGTATTCTTGCCTGGAGAATTCCATGGACAGAGGAGCATAGCGGGCTACAGTCTATGGAGTGGCAGAGTCGGGAATGACTGAGCACACACACACAGCCTTCTAACTCCCAAGCTACACCTGGTTCATTTAATTAACTTTCAAGTTCCACAGATGCTCTAATGATGTAAAGCTGTCAAGTCCTAAGTTTGACTGCTATTCATTGATAAGGCTCTTTTGAAGCATTCTAAGTGAACTGTGGCAGCGTTCTGGATAATGTGTATTGTCTGTGGAGGTGGTTAGGGATGACACTTTGGTTAGAGCCTTTCCCCCTATTCCTTATTTTTCTTGCCTATTTATAAGAAAAAGTCTGAGACTGCTTCAGTTCCCTTCCTTCCTTTGTTTTTCCTTTGTTTGCTTTCTCGTTAACTCTCCACCTCCTCCTGTCTCTCCTTTCTTGTTTCTTCTCATATTTCTCTCTGCCCTTCTCAGTTAGTTTTTGTTTTGTATCTATAAAATATATTTTTAAATTATTCTTAGATTCCTATTTATGTTATTTAATGTATTACTTCACTTTTCACTTTTCACCTTTATCAAATACCACGATTCATTCAGTTTCCATTTTACATCCTACTGCTCTTTTGTTAACGGAGAAGGCAATGGCATGGCACCCCACTCCAGTACTCTTGCCTGGAAAATCCCATGGACGGAGGAGCCTGGAGGGCTGCAGTCCATGGGGTCGCTATGAGTCGAGCACGACTGAGCGACTTCACTTTCACTTTTCACTTTCATGCACTGGAGAAGGACATGGCAACCCATCCCAGTGTTCTTGCCTGGAGAATCCCAGGGATGGGGGAGCCTGGTGGGCTGCCGTCTATGGGGTCGCACAGAGTCGGACACGACTTAAGCGACTTAGCAGCAGCAGCAGCTGTCTTGTTAAAGATTAAGATTTTCAGATATTCCTAAAATCTTTTGATCTTTTTGAGGTGAGATGAGATGATATTGAAGTACAAGTGGTAGACGAGGGCTCAGTGAGGAAACCAGACTTACTCTTTTTCCACTTGGGAGTTCATTGAACTAGAGGGAGGAGCTGAGGCTTGGGAACTAGTTTAGAGACCACCATGAAAATGCTAACCACTGAAGAAATAAATAACCTTCAGTGATCAAGACCATAAACACTGTGGTCTAGATAATTTTAGTTCTCAAACCTCAAACTTCCTGGGTCTGAACACTCTGTGAATTTATGCGGAGATTAATACTTGTACAATGTGTTACTATAATGAATTTTCAGGATTAGGAATCAAACTGTAACTTTGAAACTGAATAAAAAATTGGTTACATTATGATGGGGTGCTAATAGTTTGCCGAAACTGTTGTGTTGGATACAGTGATGAATGATACGGGAGTGGTCTCCGCATTCAGAATTTAGTCTGGTGGGAGAGACATACAGTTCATCTTGAAATGATAGTGTGTGTTTTGAATGCTATGATAAGTAACTGCAGGTGGCTTTGTGTTCACATTTGTGAAACATGCTCAGGTAGAGGAGGGTCCGAGGGTGCTTTCCAGAGGAAGTGATGTCTGAGATGACACCTGAAGGAGTTGGCCAACTCAGGCAGAGCAGGGGCAGGAGTGGAGCCAGAGTGTTCGAAGCCTAAAGAATAGTGCACCTACAGGTCTAGAGATAAGAAAGAACGTGGCCAGTTTGAGGAGAGCTGGAGAAGTTTTGTGTAAGCTGGGATGTAAATTGTTAATGAGGAGTGACGAGATGGAGGGAAAGAATCTGTTAACAAAGGTTAAGGGAAGATGGAGGGTATGGAAGGTAGAAATGGCTTAAATTTATATTTTAGTTTATATTTTAGGATGATTGCTTTTCAGTAGATTAAAATGGTAAGGGCTGAAGGCATTAAGAGAACAACTGAGACTATTGTTATTAATCCAACTGAGAAAAGAAGGTAGCTTGGACTGGGGTAGAGTGGCAGGTGGGGTTGCAGGAAGTAAGTGGATTCAGCTTCAGTCAGTAAGATATCTTGGGTAAGGGACTGGCAGGAGCTGGAAGGGAGACCAAGGTTTTAGTTTGGGCAAATGATAGTGGTGATGAAACGACAGTGGGGCAAAGGGTTTAAGGACATTGTCCAACAAGGGCTTCAGGTGATGGGTCGTGAATATCAAATGGGTAGGGAAAGAAGTAAAGACTGGAAGGATCTTCCAAATAAAAAAGAAAAACCAATGAGACTAATGAATCCCTGAAGATTTCTTTTTTTTTTTTTTTTAAGAAACAAAAGTAAGTATAGATGCAGTAAGTGAATGGGATAGGTGGAAACAGAAGACGGATAATGAGAATGGGAAATAGGAACTTAAAGATTTCTGCAGTGAAACAATCCCAGGTGAGGACAAAGGACTGAGTGTGAACCTGAGGATGGGTGGTGGAAATAGCTTTTCCTAAATCTAAGACTTCAATTGGGAAGAGGATTTGGAAGCTTCATAAAAATTGCCATATTTGGCAAGTGAGAAAACAGAAATCCATGTTTCTACCAATCAACATGGCAGAGTTAGGGCTTTATCTGTGTTTTTCTTGCTTCTTAATCTCTTGAATTTCTCACAATAGCCTAGTGGCTTGGGATAAGGCAGTCACTTGGTTATCTCTGGCTCTTTGTTCCTTTGTGCTACCATCAGTCACCTGTTCTGAATGAATGCAGCTGAGGACTCTGAAATGAGTGAAAAATAATAAACATGATTTGAAGTTGCTGGTTATCTTTATTGGTAGATTCTAAAGAATCTTCTCCATCTAGTGAAAAGTGGTGGCTCAAATGGTAAAGAATCTACCTGCAATGCAGGAAACCAGGTTCGATCCCTGGGTCAGAAGCTCCCCTGGAGAAGGGAATGGCTACTCAATTCATCATTATTGCCTTAAAAATCACATGGACAGAGGTGCTTGGTGATCTACAGTTCATGGGATTGCCAAGAATCAGACATGACTGAGTGACTAACACTTTCACTTCACTTCAAAGGATTTCTCTATCTAGTAGACATACAGAATTATAATTTAAAAAAAAGATAAAATTGATCAGTGTGTGTGTGTCAAATTAATATATGTGTGTATTTATTTATTTTTCTTAATGGAAGATGTGTCCTCACAATACTTATCTCTGGTAATGTGAAATTGAGTGAGGATATACTGGTGAAGAAGACTCTATTTAATATTGTGTATACTTTCTTCTGCATTGCATTTTTTCCCCATGAGGTGAATTATTTAATTGTATTAAAAGCAATAATATTTTAAAAAGAAAATTCTCCTGTGTAGCAAAAATGATGAGGTTAAGGGGCTGATTTCCCAAAGCTACATTAGATCCCAGTTACCTGTAGGAAATGCTCAGGTCACAGGTAAGCCAGGAGATTCAGCTTTCTTTAGGGTCTGAAGAAGACAGGACCAGCTATGTCATTTTGAAGGTGGAGAACCGTGTAAGATGAGACTGCAGGGCCCCTTGTGGAAGACTTGTTATGAATTTCGCAATGGCAACCGCAGAGCATTAAACCAAGTGCACGGGTGCTTTTAAACTTGTTGCTCAATGCTCTTGCATGGGTCACATGCCCATGAAGCTAGGCCAATGAAGCATTGAGAGAGCAAGGATTTAGTTCTGGTATGCAAAAAATGTTACCTTGTACCCATTTTGTAATTTTTTAGTAAGTTTCTGAAATTCAAGAATGAAGGAGTTTTTTAGGACTCGTCACCTCCATTGATAAGTTGTTAGTCCCCTGCATGAGTAGCTCATATAGCTATAAAAACAGCTGCCAGAAAGAAGGGAGGCAGTGGTTCCCAGCTCTTATCCAGCTCTTGGTAAAGCTGACTTCAGCTTTACCAAGGCTCAGTGCTGAGAATGAGGGGCTGTAGCAGATTGATGGAATTCCCCTCCACTCCTTTCAGGAGCCCCATTGCTCTTCACCATAGCACAGCTGGGAGTCAATACTGTGACTTGTCCCGTGATTCTTTAAAGAGTCCTTTAGGACTCAGTAGTAAATCTGAACTCCACTTTTCTCTACTGGAAACTGGATTCCTCCTAAGTCCCTGGGTTCTGTAGCAGGAGACACAGAAGTCAGGGAAATCTCTGTTTAAAACGCCCAGATGCTGGCATTAGAGGGTGAAATTGTATTAAGTGAACCAGAGAAGAGAATGGGTGGAGAAATTTGTTCTGCTTTGGCATGTTATTTAATTAAATACATTTTCCATGGTTCTTGAGAAAGTTCTCAAGATTGGGAGATTTAAGGAAAAAGATTCCCACAGTCTCAAATGTCACAAATAATTGATTCATGCTGATGTGATGATAATAAGACCGTATGTCTCATCTTTGGATGCTGCCCATACATTGCTTGTCTCTATGAGAAGGATTCATTCATGTGTCATATATTTAGAGGCCTTCTTTGCAGGTTATCGTCTCTGTATTCTTTCAACATTACCAAGGTGCTGTTATAATCACAAAGTGGAATGATAATGTAGGTTGCGTCAGTGACAACAGCATGCCTAACGATAGTGTGATCTGGGTGTAATTAACATTGTCCTACGCGTCCTCTGAGTTAGACTTTTCTCATTGCACTTCCCCCATACGCAGTAAATTTTTAGTAGTCTTACCCAATTTGCTCTGAATAAGAAAACTTAGTACTGGGAATGTAAAATTAAACCCATATTCTTACATATTTAAGTCTTCAATATTTTTTACTTGAACCAATTCAAAGGGGTTGACTTGAGGTCTGGCTTTTTGAAAAAGATCAAAAGCCATTCGGTGTTTATTTAGATATGCACAACTTGCCTTTTAATTTTTTAAACAAAAGATTCCTTTAAATTTATCAAATTTCAAAGACTATATATATGTATAATATAAGTATGGATATGAGTCTTTTTTTTTTAAATAGAGGATTGAATAATACTTTTGTCATGAAATTGAAATTTGTTTGGACTCAGACAAACTAATTCAAGGAAGGGTGAACAGCTAATTTCAGGCTACAGAATCTTTTCATCATTTCAACTTTAAATTTGAGTCTAGTTGCCATCTGATGCCTGGAAAGGTGGTTGAGGGGTGTTGGTGGTACATTGGTCCTTGTGTAAACGTGTGTTGGGTATAATATTGTTGTGACTATTCATGCCTTCAACTCTAGCTTCTAGCATAATCTATGCTTAGTTCAGTTCAGCTCAGTCATGTCCAACTCTTTGTGACCCCGTGGACCACAGCACATATGGCTTCCTTGTCCATCACCAACTCCTGGAGCTTGCTTAACTGTTATCTTATTTGTCCTCTAAGTCAGGCTTCCCTAAGTTGACTGATGTAGAGCTTCTTTTAATTTCTTTGAAATCACATCATTTCTTGCCCATTTGAACTGTTTCACTCTAGCTATCTTACAAATATGGACACACCTTGGACCTTGCCACCGATGAGATCTACTCTATTCTAAGATTTTGAAATCAGAAATTAACTTTCTCATTTCTTCCTACATTTTACCTCAATTATGCCTAACCTGCTAACTATTTACTTTCCCCCCATAGTCTCTCATCTCCTCCTTCACTTCACCTGCCATTTTTTCATGGCCATCTTGGAGTTGCAAATGATCTTTTACTATCCCCTAAATTCTATGAACTTATACTGTATCTGCCAAACTTACACTGAAACTTAGATAGCTGACCATACCATCCGTCTTCTCACTTCATGTTCCAAGGGCTATGGATCATAGACCAGAAATGTTGTGTAGCAGGAAGAGGAGCTCTGTCTAAATGAAAGAAAGTGAAAGTGTTAGCTGCTCAGTCGTGTCCGACTCTTTGTGCTCCTATGGACTATAGACACCAGACTCCTCTGTCCATGGAATTATCCAGGCAGGAATACTGGAGTGGATTGCTATTCTCTTCTCCAAGAAATCTTCCCGACCCAGGGATCGAACCTGTGGCCACCTGCATTGCAGGCAGATTCTTTACCGTCTGAACCACTAGGGAAGCCCGTGGTATACATATGTGGTCTCTAATGTCAACTGATACATCTCTGCTACTACTAGATATACAGTTGCTGGTTGACTTCTGCTTGTGGTCTGTCCTTGCCTTTTTATGACACTGTTTTATAAGGAATCAGATTATATCCTAATTCCTTCATCACTGAGACGTTGTAGGTTCTATTTAAGTATCAGCTCCTGGTGCTCAAAACCAATTCTATATAGCTAATACCTTAGCCTACCTTAATCTGTCATGGAACAGTCAAAGACAGCTAAATTAGTCTTCTTATAGGTCACTTTTCTTAGTCCAGTGGTCTATTCTCAGTCCTTTTTTTTTTTTCTGTAAAATTTGACAGGACATGTTTCTAGTTTGAAATTCCTCTTCCTCCTGTCACTCTCTCCCTGCCTCTGTATTTATGACTGGCTTTCTTTTAGTCCCTAAGATGCTCTGAGTATCTTTGTTTATAGGCTTTTGCATTCCAGGTCTCCCTCCAGACTTCACTGTCACTTCCAAAAGGAGGCTTTCCCAGACCACTCAAACTGAAACGGGTTTCCCTATTTCTCTTAGTACTTTTTCCTTCCTGATGCTTGTCACAATTCGTAATTGATTTTTGCTATTACATATCTAATGTTTGCTGGCTTTACATTGAATTCCCAGCAATTAGCATTACTCTAGGATAACAATAAGTTTTCAGTAAATTATTTTGGATGAACTGTAGTAATAAAATAAATTTTACTTTGTCCTCCACTTCCTTTCATGAACTTTCCTCCTAGCCAAAATATGCCTCTCGCTCTTCCTTCTACCTGTTGAGGATTTCCTTCTCCCAAGCTTCATGTGAGTTACCTATATTTCCATATCTCCAGCCAGACATCTGTGATTTCTCCCTTGTTTGGATTTGCAGAGTGTTTATCTTCTTCTCTCCTAAAGGACTCATTAATTTCAAAGTTGTAGTGCCTGTGTGGATGGCCCTCTTCCCTGTCACTGAGCTGAAGGCTCCTTAAAGGCAGAATTGGCATCTCACTCAGTTTTGTAGCCCTCACCATGTCTAGCCCAGGGCCATGCATGAGAGTCGGTTCCCAGGACGTACATGTTAATTGTTGAATAAATGAAAATCGGTACCTTTTGACTATACTTAGCTTCTCTGTAGGAGACTGACAGCTTTGAATTGGTTAAGCTCTAGTAATTTGTCTTAAAATGTGGACTGACTATCTCTGCTTCTCTTAAGGAGCTAATTTCTCAGTCTACAGTTCATGCATATCAAAGAATGCTTTTTATTAGTTATATTAACAATGTTATTACTTAGAGCTTTTCACAGTTAATGAAATTTTTTTCATATTCATGATCTAACTTGGCCTATCAGCAACTTTATCAGGCAGGTGGAGTAAATATTATTACCTGTAGATGACATTGAGCTCAGAAAAGTCAAGCAGTGTGCCTAGGGCTGCAGAGCTGATCTTCAGAGTACCTAGCAGTGATTCTCACGTGGGGGTGGAGCAGAGGGAAGGCTAAGGACTATGCTGTTTGTGGTTCTCTAGAGAATGCATTAAAATCACAGGGGGAAATGGCAGTTTTCCCAGATTATAAACTTATTCCAAACTGAAAATTCTAATTCATTTCCTAGTTGATATTTATTGCCATTCTACCACTATAAATGATATGACTGCATCCTGCCTTTGTCTTAGGTCAGGAAAAAAGTTGGGAAAATTGCAGCCTACTGTACTCCTTTGGAATGTCATCTTTGTTAAATGCAAGACAGTTGCTAGGCTTAATATATACTTGACATGTTAGGAAAATGGCTTCTTTAATTTTCAGAACTATTTACTCATTGCCTCCATGAAAACTTGTTCTCATTCCAAGAGATAGGCAGAGAGTCTTGGCATCTGCCATTCATTTTGTGGTATGAATATAGGCGTTTTCCTATTGCAGGAAAAAAAAAGATCTTAATAATGGAAGCTGAACATCTGGGGGATGTGGATGGGCGGGAATATGATTCTACAGTCATACTCCTGTGTGCAAAGCAGTGGTTCTCATCTCCACATTAGCTTAAAAACAGGCCCCACTCCAGACCAATGACCTCAGAATCATTTGGGAGTAGGGTCTGGGCAATCATAACTATTAAAAGCTCCCCAATTAGTTCTGAGGCACAGCTCAGACTTACAATTTTAAAGTTTTCGATCAGATGTGTTGCCCTACAACAAATAAGCTTGTACAGTAAGCTGAAAATTAGTTTTTACATTTAAAGACTTTTTTTTTTTTTTTTTAAGTTGTGACTCTAAGACCCAGAGGATCTGATGGATATGGCTGCCTACTGGGGAGAGCCCAGGTGCTGGCCACTTGGCTTAGCCTTTGAGGAAGTTGTTTTCTCAAGAGATGTTCACATCGTTCAGAATGTGTTTCTTCTAATTTTGCTATGTAACACTTTAAGTTTTATAACGCTGGTAAGAATGATTATAATTTATACATGTAGCCTTGTTAACTGGCACAATGAAAAGACTTTAAAGTTTGTGACAGTAAGGCATTATGGTGTATCTTAGTAATCTTGACAATTATTAAATCAAAATCAAGGTTTATATTATGTGGATCAGGTATTTCAAGTTTGAAAACCCTTTTGCCTGTTTTTTTCTGAAGAATTACAAATACCTGTGTCTTTCATCTTCTTTAGACACTCAGTCCTGAATTAGAATAAGCTGTCATTTTTAGTTAAAAATTTCTGAAATAAGCAGCCTTCCAAACGCTGTATCAAAATGTTTGTAAATATACTGGAAAGAATATTTCCATGATAATTATAGCTAGAATTTGTTCTTTGAGTAGAGCAAAGTCTCTTGTAATGGAGATACAGTTTACCTAAGAGTCATATTAATAAGTAAAAAAAAAAAATCAGCTTTTTGAATAATATATGAATTCATATGGTATCAGTGGTATCTTTGCATTTGGGACAATACATAATTAGTTTTAATTCTCTTTGAGAGGGAGATGTGAATGTTAAAATAAATTGCTGATGAAGCTATACTTTGGAGAAGACTGTATTTCAAAACTTTGTGCAATATCAGCTATTTCTTTCAATGATATGGAAGTGTAGCCTCAGACTGAGAAGATTTATTGGGGGCAGTTTCAAACCATTCTTAGTATATAAAAGTTCACACTTTGCTACTTAGAACTGGGCACCATAAAGAAGAAGAATAGCAAATATTTATAGCCCTGCTTGGAAAACATTAGTTCTATACAACTTCTGGCACCATTGTTTGTAGCCAGTAAACCAAATAATAATCATTTGCTTGTATAAAAATAATCAGTATCACAATATTTAAGCATTCAAAAGGGTTTGGTTATATAGTTATTATGAGTTAACTCTTTACAAAGTACTGCATAATAGACCTACTGCAGAAAAATAAGCACTTACAGAGTAAGAAAACTTAGATTTGTACAATAAATATATTCTGAGGGAGGAAAGAAGGAATAGAGTTTGGAATAAATTGACTTTATTGAGTAAAAATGAAGAAACTGCCTCTGTGGAATGAACTATCTTACTATCAGGAATAAATATTCCATACTTACACAGTAGAAAACCTAATCATTCTAACCTTGACGGACTTTGTTCAAAGGTTTCAATTTATCTTGGACTTTAATCAAGTTATAGTATACCTAATATATATAGTAGAAGATCCTATGCAAGCGGTTTACCATCAACTCAATTTTTTGAGACACATAAATAAAATATTTCACTTTCATCATCATTATTTTAAATATGTTCAAGAGTTTTCTTCCTGAGAAATGGATTCCATTACGTAGCCAAAGATTCATCACTCTGCTCCTCATTGTTTTTCTCAGGTTTGCTTATTTTGATAAACACTGAGTTCATGATCAGCTCCTTGTCCCCATTAAGCCTACAGAAAATGACGGGTTTGTTACAATACTCACTGGGAAGAACTCTTCAATTTAGTTTGTTTTTCTGGTGACATCTACAGTGTTAAAGTAAACATATTTATGTGGAACCATTCAGAGTGCATATTTAATGTGCTAAAAGCACAAACATGTGGGAGTATTCATTTTCTGCATTTTTTTTTTAACTAAAAACAAACAAAAGCCCAACCACTACTTCTTGGACCTAAAAAACAAACTAGGATAACTTAGCTCACAGAGTCAGAATCTACAGTTCTGACAGGCTGAGTAGCTGCGATTATAGTTTGGCCAGTAATAATGACAGATTTTAGTGTCCATTTTAGTGTATGAAACGGTAAATTACAATGATTTGAAAAATGGATAGTTTAGAGTCCTGGAATAACATTTCTTGAGGGGGTAAGGATGACGTTGTTAAATCATTTCAGGATAGTTTTATTATTTTCCCTTTTAGTTGTAGGTGTAGTGTTGTTTTTACTTCTTTGCATATTAATACAAATGTGAAAATAGTGTGGATGTTCTGTTGGAAAAGAGGCTTATTACTATGTACATCTTCACCCTCAGTGTATATCTATGATTTTTTTTTTGGCACACGATATTAAAACTTGGTCCTTTGGCTGGGGTCTGGGGGTGGGATGTGGGGGTGGAAACTTAGTTCCTTGCAGAATGTTATAAAGAAGTTTCTTTATTTAGATGACTTAATTTGTATAAGTCTTCATAAGGGCTGCTTCAGTTTTGAGAGTTTCCAGTTAGTCGGGCTTGATGGAATCCACTCTAGTATGCCTTGCAAACTAAGCCTGAAATCTCACATACTATTAATGATTATGTATGAAGACTTTGGAAGAACTAGAGGTATAACTGATGATGGATATAAACATGGCATAGTGGTTTTTTTTAAAGTCAAGGAAAGTATATATTTGGCAAGCCAGTTAGCTTGGCTCCCAAATTCTCAATAGACAAAGCATTTGAAGGAAAGTGAAAATGCAGTAATAGTCAAAATCTTGACGGATTTGTCTCCCAGTTCCATCTTGACAGGAGTGCGCCTTCTGGTAGTAAAGCAGCAGCATGTAACAGTGGTGCTCAGAGAAAAGCTGTGTATGTGTGTAGAACAGTAAGGGGTGGAGTCCTGTGATTTGGATTCTAATCTTGCCCAAAACCCATTAGCTGTGTGGCACTGGGGAAGTCACTCACCATCCAGCTTCAGCTTCTGCATCTCGAGAATATAGATGGAAGGAGTACCTTCCCTCACTACCACGTGAGGTTGGTGAAGGGTCAAACATGGAAATCGAAATCGAAATATGAAGTCTAAGTTTATAAGTGAGTATTATATAATAATGATGAGAGTAACTAGTCCCTGGGTTAAAGGTCAAAACACAGGACCCCTTTGAGTTATGCCTTGAAAAGCATGGAATCTCTTCTGTAATTGCATTTTTAGGCTAATCCAGAAATGTATTAAGTTAGAGGACCAGGAAAAAAAAAAAAATGGTGTGTGATTCTCTGGATTCTCTCACTGGTTATCCTGGAGCAGGGGGAAGAGACAAGTTACTCAACACCTTGGCCTCTTTCATATGACCCTAAAAATAACTACCCAAAACAAATCATCAGAAAATGTGCACTGCACAGATCTTTCTTATCTTTAAAACTGAATATTAATTTTAAAATAAATGAAGCCTCTCAATCAGATAAGAAATATACACAAGAGAATGCTGTGCTATGTCTAGGCGCTCAGTCATGTCCGACTCTTTGCAACCACATGGACTGTAGCCTGCCAGGCTCCTCTGTCCCTGGGGATTCTCCAGGTTGGAATATTGGAATGGGTTGCCTTGCCCTCCTCCAGGGGATATTCCCAACCCAGGGATTGAACCCAGGTCTCCTGCATTGCAGGCAGATTCTTTACCAACAGACTTACCAGGGAAGCCCCATACAAGAGAATATTCTTCTACAAAAAGAATAGTCTTTTTGTCTTTAGTTCCTGGTACTACCTCTTGTATTAGTGTTTTCAGTATAAAATGGTGCTTCTACCTATGTTACTAATCAATTGGAATTCACTTCTGTGTGGATTTATGTGCTTAATAAATGGAATTCTGACTTATCTTAATGCTAAATTAACTACTTTAAAAATGGGAACCAATATGCAAATACAAAGATACCAACCATGTTCAGCTTTAACAAGTGTTAACATTTTGCCAAATTTCCCTGAGTCTTTTTCAG
This sequence comes from Bos indicus, assembly GCF_029378745.1. Classification (NCBI taxonomy): domain Eukaryota; kingdom Metazoa; phylum Chordata; class Mammalia; order Artiodactyla; family Bovidae; genus Bos; species Bos indicus. The sequence goes on along the minus strand of NC_091763.1, from coordinate 53,848,870 downwards.
TTCAGTTTAAAAAATAAAACATGTTTTGTTCAACATGGCACATTGAACATATATCCCTTTCTCTTAGGAAATATCCCTTAAATGATAGTAAATTAATAATAATATTTAAAAAGACATGAATTTGAGGAGATAGAGAACAGACAAGGATACAACAGTGGATCAGGAATGTTAATTTTCTGGAACATGGAAAGGAGATGGAAAAATAATATCTGACTTAGTAGCACTGAAAGCCCCAACCAAGTGTCACTTACTCTTATGATGCAGTACAACATTTATTACCCACTAAAAGCTTAAGATTTTGGAGATACCAGGGCTCTTGGAGTCTGGGGTTAAATTTGGACTGGGGAAGAAGAGAGCAAGTGAAAAGTGTGCATACACAAAGCTTAGACCGTCAGATCCCTCCCCGCTCTGAATCTGAGCAGCTGTGTTACCCCCACTCCCACCCTCACAAACAACGAAAGAGTGATGCACTGGAGAATTTAAACCAGGGAGGCCCCAGACCCTGGGCACCCGGCGTAGCAGAGCACAAGGGCAAGTGACTTACCGGCCACAGGGTGCTTGTTGACAGTCAGCTCCCTGCATGACAAGACGGACACAGTCCCAGCCTCCTTTCCCCTTAATCATTGATGGTCATGAACCAAATATTACAGACCAGAGAAAAGTACTTATTTCCATATTTTCTTCTGTTCATTAGTTTTCCAATTTTGGGGGGAAAAAAACCAGATTTCACCTTACCTCCTGTGAGCTACCTACCACAGTCACTAGTGCGTCCCTCAGCTGTGGACCTTGTTAGATTAGTCATTGTTGGCTGTGCATGGAAGAGTGCTCTACTACCACCCCTTCAGGTTCATCTTGCTCCCAATGAATGTCTATGTTTATGGTGTCATACCTTCTCCCTGCCTCATCTTCTTTCTCTAGAAAAAGAAGAACATTTTAATAACCATGTTAATAGATATTATCTAGGTGGCTTAGATTTTAAATGACAAGGTCATAATGAGGTAGATACTTAAACTGATGCCTTTTCGAGATTGTTTTCTATCCACCATGTCATATATACATTGTTTTTCTACATGTTGATAGTGAATCATGGATTTATAGTCTTATTAAAGTTAGGGAAGATACCTTGCAGTTCAGTGCGTTCATTCTACCTCTGTTTTCTCAGTAAGCAGAAAGAAGTAAACGTTTTTTCCAGAGGTAATCAACTAGTTAGTGTCAGAAGCTGGGGTATAATTTTGAAAATTATCTTTGATTATCAATGAAAATATCTGGTTACCCCTTGCGATTTGTAAACTGCAGTGTGGGATTTGAAAGTCCATATTAATAGAAAATAATTACTAGACATTAAGAGAAATTTTAAGGGCCCCTGGTAGATAAACTTATTCAACGCACTGTCCAAGTGCCCATTTTGGTCTTCCTTAAGAGTTTGCCTTCATGATAAAAATTGCTTTTGGTTAGCATTCTACCCATCTGTGGTTCTGTTAGGAGAAGCACGCTGATTGAAACCGCCCACCTTGGCCAGGCACCATAGTAACCATTTGCATGAGTTGTTTTATGACAGGAGATCCTGATAAGGAATACAGAACTAATAAGCCACCACCAATGGAAGAGTTCGGGAAAAGTCGAAAGGAGACACCGTGTGTCCGTCCACTTCCCAGAATCCCTCTCACTAGCATCCATTTTGGCTGAGTGATGCGTGCACCACCAAGAAAGACTCTGAATTAGAATGATTGTCCAAAGACCACCCAGAAACTAAACCCATCACCACAAAACCTGAGACTTTGAGCCACGCGCAGAGCAGTTCTCCTGGGTTCCCTTACCCTACTGCTCTCCACCCGGGTGCCCTTTCCCAATAAAATCTCTTGCTTTGTCAGCACATGTGTCTCCTCGGAAAACTCATTTCTGAGTGTTAGACAAGAGCCCAGTGTCGGACCCTGGAAGGGGTCCGCCTTCCTGCAACAGTTCCAGTATTAAATTTCAGATTCTCCAGTGGAGTATGCAAGGCAAAAGACAGGAGAATCCCTGGAGGAAGAGTGTGCTTTCTGAAACCTCACCAAGATGTTACTAAAGCATGTATATTGTTCAAATAAACCCTGTAGAGTTAGAAAAAGGTTGAGACATACTGCTTGAGAATTGTGTTTTAATTGAGTAATGGAATCTGATTTAGGGAATTGGAATAAAATATGAAGATAAGTACAAATCAGAGTGATAGAATTATTTCTAAAATCTGAGCAGATATATAAGGATAGTAGCAAGATTCCCTCACAACCATTCATTTTACTGTTAAAGAACTTCAAATAATTCATGCTATTCTCTCTAGCCTCAGAACAATTTTCACCCAATTTCAAGATAAATAGATTTACACATTTCAGGGAAATGGATTTATGTGTTTCTTTCTTGGCAGGTAATTACAGGATAAGATTTCTATAAATGTTTCCTAATATTCCAAATTGTTGTTTTATTTTACATTTATATACAGTTGATGGCCCCTTTATGTAACTTTCTAAGAACCCTTTTATTGAGAGTGTCTTGATTCATAGTTTTAAGCCAACTTCTGGTCAGTTACACTGAGAGTGGTCTTATCAGTGAATAATTTATCATAATAATGGCTTATATAGTAAAGAAGCATAATATATAGAAAACTATTGCCAGGAATTTTTCATGGAAGCACAGTTTATGATTTTTCTAATATATTTGTTTATAAATTGAGTTACACAATAAATACGTGGTCCAAAAGGCTGTGCAAATATTCTCCAGCCACTCTGCTTCCCGTCAGTTCAGCAGTGTGCTGAGCCCTCTTCTACTTCAGGGTTTGTCACAAATTGTTAGCCTGGCCTGGAACCCCATTAATCTTTGCAAGGCCCTGTCCCCTTCAGATCTCTGTGGAAATGCCATTCCTGGGTATCCAGACCAAAATATTTTCCCTTTTTGTTCTCTCCGATAATAGTAGTTTTCTTTTATAGCACTTACCATCATTTCAACTTGCATAGTCTATGTCTTATTTGTCATTTAATGTTTAGTCTCTTTTTTCACCTCTGTTTAGTCCCAGCACTTTAACCCACTGTTTTATCTTCAAGTGCTAAGATAACAATCTTAGTTTTGGGTGTTTTTTTTTTTTTTTTTAACTAGTTCCAGTTATTATCTGCATATTTTTGTCTACTGTTGGAAACAGAACATCATTCTTTTGATTAAAATAATACAAGGTCAGTGGTGATGAACAAACTTGACATTCTCATTTTTCCAGTTCTTGTAAATTATAGACACTAAATGGCTGTATAAAAAAATGTGTGTGGGATAGCTGTGGAGCTTTGGAGGATAAACACAGTTGCTACAGGTTCTAAAAACCATCGGGATTAAGTAGACGAAGCCTTATCAGAGGGGTCTGGGAGAAGGCAGTTGTGCTTGTTGTTGTTCAGTCATTAAGTCGTGTCTGACTTTTTGTGACCCCATGAACTGAAGCATGCCAGGCTTCCCTGTCCTTCAGTGTCTCCTGGAGTTTGCTCAAACCTGTGTCCATAGAGTCAATGATGCCATCCAACCATCTCATCCTCTGTCGCCCCTGTCTCCTTTTGCCCTCAATCTTTCCCAGCATCAGAGTCTTTTCCAGTGAGTTGGCTCTTCAAATCAGGTAGCCAGAGTATTGGAGCGTCAGCTTCAGCGTCAGTCCTTGCAATAAATATTCAGGGTTGATTTCCGTTAGGATTCACTGGTTTGATATTCTTGCTGTCCAAGGGACTCTCAAGAATCTTCTGCAGCACACAGTTCAAAAGCATCAGTTCTTTGGCACTCAGCCTTCTTTATGGTCCAACTCTCACATCCATAACATGACTACTGCAAAAACCATAGCTTTGGCAAAGTGATGTCTCTGCTTTTCAATATGCTCTAGGTTTGTTATAGTTTTTCTTCCAAGGATCAAGTGTCTTTTAATTTTGTGGCTGCAGTCATTTGCCCACAGTGATTTTGGAGCCCAAGCAAACAGTATCTGTCACTGTTTCCCTTTTTTCCCTGTTTGCCATGAAGTTGTGGGACTGGATGCCATGATCTTAGTTTTTTGAATGTTGAGTTTTAATCCAGCTTTTTCACTCTCCTCTTTCACCCTAGTTTTTTGAATGTTGAGTTTTAATCCAGCTTTTTCACTCTCTTTCACCCTTGTCAAGAGGCTGTTTAGTTCCTCTTCCCTTTCTGCCATTAAAGTGGTATCATCTGCATATATGAGGGTGTTGATATATCTCCTGCCAGTCTCGATTCCAGCTTGTGAGTCATCCAGCCCAGCATTTCACATGATGTACTCTGAATAGAAGTTAAATATTAAGCAGGGTGACAATATACAGCCTTGATGTACTTCTTTCCCAATTTTGAACCTGTCTGTTGTTCGATGTCTGGTTCTAACTGCTGTTTCTTAACCTGCATACAGTATTCTCAGGAAGCAGGTAAGGTAGTCTGGTATTCCCATTTCTTTGATAATTTTCCATGGTTTGTTGTGATCCACACAGTCAAAGGCTTTAGCATAGTCAATGAAGCAGAAGTAGTTTTTTTTTTTTTTTCCTTTCTTTTTCTGTGATCCAACAGATTTGCTCTCTGGTTCCTCTGCCTTTTTAAATCCAGCTTGTGCATCTGGAAGTTCTCAGTTCATGTGCTGCTGAAGCCTAGCTTGAAGTATTTTGAGCATAATCTTGCTGGCATGTGAAATGAGTGCAACTGTGCAGTAGTTTAAACATTCTTCAGCATTGCTTCTCTTTGGGATTGGAATGAAAACTGACCTCTTCCAGTCCTATGGCCTCTGCCATAGGGTTTTCCAAATTCTCTGGCATATTGAATGCAGCAATTTAACAGCATCATCTTTTAGGATTTGAAATAGTTCAGCTGGAATTCCATCACCTCCACTAGCTTTGTTCCTAGTGATGCTTCCTGAGGCCCACTTGACTTCACATTCCTGGATGTCTTTCTCTAGGTGAGTGACCACAGTAACATGGTTACCCAGGTCATTAGACTTTTTTGTTTAGTTCTGTGTATTCTTGCCACCTCTTCTCAATATCCTCTGCTTCCATTAGGTCCTTGCCATTTCTGTTTTTTATTGTGCCCATCTTTGCATGAAATATTCTCTTGGTATATCTAATTTTCTTGAAGAGATCTTTAGTCTTTCCCATTCTATTGTTTTCTTCTATTTCTTTGCATTGTTCACTTAAGAAGTCTTTCTTATCTCTCCTTACTATTTTCTGGAACTCTGCATTCAGTTGGGTGTGTGTGTATGTGTTAAGTTGCTTCAGTCCTGTCTGATCTTTGTGACCCCATGGACTGTAGCCTGCCAGGTTCTTCTGTCCATGGGATCCTGAAGGCAAGAATACTGGAGTGGATTGCCATGCCTTCCTTCAGAGGATCTTCCCAACCTGGGGATCGAACCTCTCTTTCTTATGTCTCCTGCATTGGCAGGTGGGTTCTTTACCACTAATGCTACCTTCTTTCCCTTTCTCCTTTGCCTTTCGCCTCTCTTCTCAGCTATTAGTAAGGCCTCCTCAGACTTATTTATGTTTCTAGGTATGGCAAATGTACTTAAGATTTTATTTAAATGATTGAAATTGAGAGGTATAAAATGAACATTATTGTTTTCTTATTCCATTCCTTCATTCATTTTTTTCTAAATGACCACTTTCTAAGTGCTGGAGCAGATATTAGGAAGTGTTGGGCACTTAATAAATGCTCATTGAGTGACTATACAAGTGGATGAATGACATGCTTCTTCCTACAGAGGAGCCTCCTGTCTGGTGAAGAGAGCAGACCTTTAACAAATTTTGCTCTGGAAGCAGACAGGAGGGCAGTTTGGGGTCAGCATGGGACATTGCTGACCAATGAAACTGGAAGATATCTCCTGGAGGACTTCTGGGAATGGCATTTTTGTATTCTTAAAAGAGACAGTTGGAATGAGCTCCCTCTTTTTTTTAAGGACTGTCATCATCTCTCAATGTGGTGTCTGGAGTTGTGTCAAGGAGTCTTGTAACTATGTGGGGAAAAGTCAGACGGGAAAGTAGACATGCCAAGGATGGCAGTGAAAATATAGAACCTGCGGAATTAATAATACTAGAGCTGTCCTATCTTTGGGTTTCTTGTTATGCTAGATAATACCTATCTGAAAGGCAAGGTCTTTGGAATTTTTGTTCACTGTAAATCCCTTATCCCTAGCACAATTGCTGGCACAAGAGTATGTACTCAACAAATATTTTTCAATAATGTATTTAATTTAGTATGCAGCCAAAGGTACCTTGATGAATTTCTTGTGTTTTAATGGCAAAATCAGAGGAAGAAATGTTTGCATAAACGGTCTCAATCACACTCATCTTCAGATGTGGTTAATGAGCTTGTTCCTTTGTGTTTAAGTCATTTCCTGATGCTTATGTTTGGGTAACATTTTATTGTCACAGAAGTTAAAATTATCTTGATATGTTGGTGAAGGCAAGAATCTAAAATTCACATTCTACCAATCAGGCTCCAAAAATTTAAAGCAGCCTTGTAAGAAGGTAGGGGGAGAGATTTCATCTTAGAAGACAAGATAATGAGAAAATATTGTTATTTTCACTTACACATTTTTATATTGAAATCTTTTCATTATGTTTAAGTTTATAATCCATTGTTCACATATGAGAATTTTAAATGTATATTTGTGAATCTACCTACACAGGCTTGGAAAATTGTATTACACCATTTTTCTGAAATTGTTGTTCATTTCTAGGATAAGCAGCTTTTTTATTCTTTATGGAGGAAATATAGAATCTCCTATTGGGTCTGGACATGACAATTAGGACGATCCTAGTCTTAGAGTCAATTCTGAAAACTTTGGTTGGAAACCTGTTTTTCAGATTATGTCAGAGACAGCATCATCTATAATGAGAGCTGTTATTTGAAGTAAAGTAGAAAGGTTTCCTCGTCTTGGGTCGTATCTTAAAGAAATTTATTGAAGAGTGAAAAGCCATCCTAATAACAAACACTCACCAATGAAGTTTAACTATTGTGTGTTCTTTTAAAGCTCTGGGGAATTAATAATAACAGAATTTAAGCTTTTCTTCTGATTTACCTTGTATAAACTATTGAAAATAAGTTGACTTTTTAAATGTTCAGTTAGCAGTACATAGTTTTCTCTGATTCCATATCTCCTAACTGAAACTCAATTTGCATTGCCACTCCTGAAATCTCAAGGAGAAAGCAATTTTACTTGTACATTAAGTTGGATTTACTTTTATTATAGGGAGGAGGAAAAACTTTAAGCTCTATAATTTGGTATACTGACTTTTCCTAGGCTGTTTTCAAAAAGGTCACTTGACTAGTATTTTTGATGTATTTCCCTATGCATAGTTGATATCTGTAACTGAATCTTTAATTCCCTTGTAAGAGTGGGTTTCTTGAATTTTTCCTATAGCGTCACCATCCTCATATTATGCTTTTACAGCAATTCCCTAGACTCGTGAAGGTGAAGGAAGAAGTTTATAAGGTACTGAATACCAAACTGTTGCCTGATTTATTCAGGAAGGTTGTTATACACTGGGATCAAGTGACAGCTTAAAAGCTAGTATAATTTATCATCATCAGTTAATTTTCACTGGGTGTCCACTGGGTGCCGAACATTGTACAAGGCTTTTTGTCAGCTGGTATGCCCCTGATAAGGTTGATGGAACTCTGAGAAGACAGAATCTTGTCCTTAAGGCACTTGCTATGTAATCAAAGGCAAGTCAGCAAATGCCTAAAGTTGTCCAGCTCTGCATGCAAAACCTATGTAACTGCAAGTACTAATTTTAGAAGGGCTCTTGTCAGCAAATGGAGGTTCTGTTCTCATTATTACCTACACAACCACCAGAATAAAGGGGATGATGTTGGGTGGACCAAGAATAGGTATCTACAATGGTCCAGTCCCTGGCTGACTGGCACCCATTTCTCTGTATGTCTACACAGATACATTTTGTTCCCTACATATCACTTCAAAATATTCCTACCTAATGAGATCCAGTTTTCTTTTGAACAAACTGTGTACTCTGCCTGTCCCTAATGAGAGACAAGTCACATTCCTATGATACATCTAGAGCTAGTGTCATACGGTCATTATTCCACAGACTTCTGGGTGATCTTTATTCCTCCCAGGAAAGATTCCTCCTCACGAAATCTGATCTCAATCAAATCTGGGTGTAGTGGCTCATGTTCTTGGAAATTATGGCCTAAAACATATCTGACTGTATAATGGTGAAGGAAGTATAGGATAGCTGCTCTGTAAACTTAAGTACAGGATTGGTCTAGGGAGTGTCCCTATCACCCTGGTGCAGGATAGTCCAGAAGATGCTGTGGCCAGGGACTATCATGTGCGTTCTAAGTTGCTTCAGTTGTGTCCGACTCTGCGACCCCATGGACTGTAGCCCACGGGCTTCTCTGTCTATGGAATTCTCCAGGCAAGAATACTGGAGTGGGTCGCCATTTTCCTTCTCCAGGGGATGTTCCTGACTCAGGGATCGAACCCAGGTCTCTTAGGTCTCCTTCACTGGCAGGTGGGTTCTTTACCACTAGCACCATCTGGAAAGCCCAGAACTATCATAAGCATCTTTGTTAAGTTTCTTCCCTAACCTTGGCCTGGCTTCTGTGGCCAGTGGCTGTGTTTACCTGAGGATTCTCTGCTCAGAAATTTCCCCTTATTGAGTGTCCTTCATGGCCATCTCTGAGAAGGGCTTTGGGGAGGATTCCCTTGCAGGGGCCTTAGCAGTTCTTTTCTTAATGGTAGCATCAGGGATTGTCTTAAGGTGGAACAGTCATAATTCTTTATTTGCTGGACTAGGAATTTTTTTTTTTTTCCCCCTAGCTACATAACTTCTTTAAGATCTTTGTTGGTTGCTTATGAATATACCCCACCCCCACCCCCCCTTTTTTCCTTTAGAGGTGGTTGTGGCATGCTTTATTTTCTGGTAACTGGTACAAAAGTTATGTGTCAAATAGTTTGACTCTGGTCCCTTGACTTGCCACTTTTGTTTCAGGATTCAGGGATCCCTCTGTTTCCTTTGGTCTTGATTTAATGGCTTCCTGTCACTTGCTCTTCTTCTGCGGGTGGTGAAGCTTGACCCAGGTCATATGCTTCCTCAGGTTCCTTCCCCAGCTTGTATCCCTTGGGAGTGAGTCATGGGAACTGCTGAGTATGAGGGAGAGGCACTTGAGAGAGCCTGGAGGTTCAGGCTCCTGCCACTCCTGCACCCCTAATATCCCCTCATTTCATTTTCCAGCACATCACATTTACCTGATCAGCACCCTGCATTCATACTGGCACAAATAATATGGCTGCTGAAGTTCAGATAAGAGATCTGAACTTCAGCAGTCTAACCATTACTGGCTACCAGACTGTTTCTTACGGTTTTACATTTGTGAGTTGCACAAAGGCAAATGAGGGCTGAAATCTAGCCCTTGCTCTACTCACCAAGGCTTGCTCTCAGGCAAGGAAGGCTTTTTGAAATTTGTCTCTATTGAAGGGAGTGTCTGTTTCGATTTATAGGATACCTGATTTATTTGTGTGTTCCTGGGTTTGGCTGTATTGCTTGCAGGTAAAAAAGCTTTCTTTAATAAAACTGTCTGCTTTTTCTAGTTGACTTTCATGTTGGCCAGTTAGATGGAGTTTGTTGTTTTCTTGCAGCAGCTACCAAAAGCCAGGAGAACTCCAAAATACCAATATATGGGTAGATTTCTGCAAGTCCCCTAAAGCTCCAGCCTTCCTTTGCAGGTACTCTGAGCCCCAAGGACTGCAGACTGCTTATTTTAACTAGCCATTTTGCTACTGTTTTGTATTGACTACTGACATTCCAGCTAGGATGGTTGTTCAGTTGTTCAGTGTGTCCGACTCTTTGTGACCCCATGGACTGCAGCATGCCAGGCTTCCCTGTCCTTCACCATCTCCCTGAGTTTGCTCAAACTCATTTCCATTGAGTCAGTGATGCCATCCAACCTCATCCTCTGTCGGTCCCTTCTCCTCCTGCCTTCAGTCTTTACCAGCATCAGGGTCTTTTCCAGTGAGTCAGCTCTTCCCATCATGTAGCCAAAGTATTGGAGTTTCAGCTTCAGCATCAGTGTTTCCAATGAATATTCAGGACTGATTTTTATTAGGATTGACTGGTTTGATCTTGCAGGCCAAGGGACTCTCAAGAGTCTTTTCCAGCACTACAGTTCAAAGGTATCAATTCTTCAGAGCTCAGCTTTCTTTATGGTCCAACTCTTATATCCTTACATGAAACCTGGAAAAACCATATATTTGACTATACAGATCTTTGTCAGCAAAGCAATGTCTCTGCTTTGTAATACACTGTCTAGGTTTGTCATAGTTTTTCTTCCAAGAAACAAGTGTGTTTTAATTTCATGGCTGCAGTCACCATCTGTAATGATTTTGGAGCCCAAGAAAATAAAGTCTGTCACTGTTTCCATTGTTTCCCCAATTATTTGCTATGAAGTGATGAGACTGAATGTCATGATCTTCATTTTTTTGAATGTTGAGTTTTAAACCAGCTTTTTCACTCTCTTCTTTCAACCTCATCAAGAGGCTATTTAGTTCCTCTTCCCTTTCTGCCATTAAAGTGGTACCATCTGCATATATGAGGTTATTGATATTTCTCCTGCCAGTCTTATTACAGCTGTGCTTCATGCAGACTGGCATTTCACATGATATAAGCTGAATAAAAAGTTAAATAAGCAGGGTGACAATATACAGCTTTGATGTACCCCTTTCCCAATTTTGAACCAGGCCATCATTCCATGTCTGCTTCTAACTGTTTCTTCTTGACCTGCATACAGGATTCTCAGGAGGCAGGTAAAGTGGCCTGGTATTCCATTCTCTTTAAGAATTTTCCAATGTGTTGCTATGATCCACACAGTCAAAGGCTTTAGAGTAGTCAATAAAACAGAAGTAGATATTTCTATGGAATTCTCTTACTTTTCTAATGATCCAACAGATGTTGGGAATTTGATCTCTGGATCCTCTGCCTTTATAAATCCAGCTTGTACATCTGGAGGTTCATGGTTCACGTACTGTTGAAGCCTACCTTGGGGTATTTTGATCATGGTCTTGCTAGCATATGAAATGAGTGCAGTTGTGCGGTAGTTTGAACATTCTTTGGCATTGCCTTTCTTTGGGATTGGAATGAGAACTGACCTCTTCCAGTCCTGTGGCCACTTCTGAGTTTTCCAAATTTGCTGGCATATTAAGTGTAGCAGCTTAACAGCACCATCTTTTAGGATTTGAAATAGCTTGGCTGCAATTCCATCACTTCTACTAGCTTTGTTCCTAGTGATGCTTTCTATGGCCCACTTGACATCACACTTCAGGGTGTCTGGCTCGAAGTGATTGATCACACCATCATGTTTATCCAGGTCATTAAGATCTGTTTTGTATAATTCTTCTATGTATTCTTGCCACCTCTTCTTAATATCTTCTGCTTCTGTTAGATCCATACCATTTCTGTCCTTTATTATGCCCATCTTTGCATGAAGTGTTCCTTTGGTGTATTTAATTTTCTTGAAGAGATCTCTAGTTTTTCCCATTCTATTGTTTTCCTCTATTCCTTTAAATTGATCATTAAGGCAGGCTTTCTTATCTCTCCTTACTAATCTTTGGAACTCTGCATTCAGATGGGTGTATCTTTTCTTTTCTCCTTTGCCTTTCACTTTTTTTCTCAGCTATTTATAAGGCCTCCTCAGACAACCATTTTGCCTTTTTGCAATTTTTTCCCCTCTTTGGGATGGTTTTGATCACTCACTGCCTCCTATACAGTGTTACAAACCTCCTTACAGAGTTCTTCAGGAACTCTGTCTTTCAGATCTAATCCCTTCAATTTATTTGTCACTTACACTGCATATAATCATAAGGGATTTGATTTAGATCATGGTGACATCAGATCCTCATGACTAACAAAGAAGTTTTTGTTGAGTCTTAAGCCAACTTTTTCACTCTCCTCTTTCACTTTCATCAAGAGGCTCTTTAGTTGTTCTTTGCTTTCTGCCATGTGGGTGGTATCATCTGTATATGAGGTTATTAATATTTCTCCCAGCAATTCTGATTTCAGCTTGTGCTTCATCCAGCACATTTCATCTGACATTTTGCATGATATACTCTGCATATAAGTTAAATAAACAGGGTGACAATATATAGCCTTGACATACCCCTTTCCCAATTTTGAACCAGGCCTTTGTTCCATGTCTGGTTCTACGTGTTGCTTCTTGACCTGCAATCAGGTTTCTCAGGAGGCAGGTAAGGTCTTCTGGTATTCCCATCTCTTTATGAATTTTCCAGTTTGTTGTGATCCACACAGTCAAAGGCTTTAGAGTAGTCAATAAAGCAGAAGTAGATGTTTTTCTGAAACTCTAGTTCTTGCTTTTTCTATTATCCAACAGATGTTGGCAATTTGATCTCCGGTTCCTCTGCCTTTTCTAAATCAACCTTGAACATCTGGAAGTTCGTGGTTCACATACTGTTGAAGCCTGGCTTGGAGAATTTTGAGCATTACTTTACTAGCGTGTGAGATGAGTGCAATTGTATGGTAGTTTGAGCATTCTTTCACATTGCCTTACTTTGGGATTGGAATGAAAACTGACCTTTTCCGGTCCTTGGCCACTGCTGAGTTTTCCAAATTTACTGGCCTACTGAGTGGGCTTCCCATTGTAGCTCAGTTGGTAAACAATCTGCCTGCTAGACAGGAGACCTGGGTTCAATCCCTTGGCCGGTAAGATTCCCTGGAGAAGGAAATGACATCCCACTCCATTATTCTTGCCTGGAAAATCCAATGGACAGAGGAGCCTGGCAGGCTACAGTCCATGGGGTCACAAGAGTCCAACACGACTTAGTGACTGAACCAACAACCAACCAATATCAAGTGTAACACTTTCACAGCATCATCTTTTAGGATTTGAAAAAGCTCAACTGGAATTCCATCACCTCCACTAGCATCATTCGTAGTGATGCTTCCTAAAGCCCACTTGCTTTCGCATTCTGGGATGTCTGGCTCAAGGTGAGTGATCACACCATCATAGTTATCTGGGTAATGTAGATATTTTTTGTACAGTTCTTCTGTGTATTCTTGCCACCTCTTCTTAATATCTTCTGCTTCTGTTAGGTCCGTACCATTTCTGTCCTTTATTGTGCCCATCTGTGCATGAAATGTTCCCTTGGTATCTCTAATTTTCTTGAAGAGATCTCTAGTCTTTCCCATTCTATTGTTTTCCTCTATTTCTTTTTATTGATCCCTGAAGAAGGCTTTCTTATCTCTCCTTGCTATTCTTTGGAACTCTGCAATCAGATGGGTATGTATTTTCAGAGTACCTCACTCCACCCTAAACTCCTTCAGGGGTTGTTGAAGTTCAATGGCAATAGCAGCACAGGCTTCAGTCTCCATAGAGGCAGATGGCAAATGCCATTGTTGTTGAATCCTTGGCAATGCTCTTGGTAATTGCCAATTAGTAATTGATGCTACTCCTGATGCAGGTTTTTATATTAGATCAGAGTCCTCCATCTTAGGATTTTTGACTTGTATTGTGCCTTACCAGAGAGCCTTATCATATTTGTTGTTCAGTTACTAAGTTGTGTCCTCATGAACTGTAGCATGCCAGGTACCTCTGTCCTTGACAGTCTCCTAGTGTTTGCTCAGATTCATATCCACTGAGTCAGTGATGCTATCTAACCATTGTGTCCTCTCCCTTATCACATGAGGAGGACTAAACGCACCCAGTAGCAGACTGGGTCTAGGACCTATGCCAGAAAGCACTTCTGCACCTATCTAGATATCTCAATGTGTATGTTAAGTTGAAACCTAAGAGTATTGCATGCTTCGTAATGGGATGTCTTCTGATATGCTTTGTGGTCCTTCAAAGCTGCAATCAGTATGTAAAGACTGGATGAATCTGAAAATTTCAGATATTTGGAATTTTCAGTATATGCTTTTTTAGGTGCCATCCACCCTAATTTTACTTTTGTATATGCTGCCTAATGTTTGTAAATGCTAACTTGGCTAAGTGTTTTTGATATGTTATTTGAAAAGATAATATTTGATATGTTCTATCCCTTTGTGATAGAAAATCAGGTGATTTTAAAGTGATTACTTCTAAAAACAAATAATAGTTTTAAAAATCTTTCCCTATAAGCCTCATGGTGAAATACTAGCAAGGTCAATAAAATGTTTAATTAATGGTATGACTTTTGAAGTGAGGTGTAACTACCTGATACTTCCTAACTTACTATTGTTTTGAGAATTTTGAGAAAAAAACTTCTATTTGTTGAAACATAACATGATAACAGTAGGACTTTTCAAACTTCTGCTTGCCCACTAATTGATCTTAAAATAAAACACACAAAGGAAATCCCTTTGTACCTAAACGTATTCCATGTATATGTATATATGTGTGTGTGTGTGTGTGAGTCGCTCAGTCACGTCCGACTCTTGGCGACCCCATGACTGTAGCCTACCAGGCTCCTTTGTCCGTGGGATTCTCCAGGCAAGGATACTGGAGTGGGTTGCCATGGCCTTAGGTAAAATAGATTTTTGGATTGTGCTATCTTTTTATTAATGTGTTTTCAGGCATACAGAAAGCACTGTTTAGGCTATTTATTCTCTGTAAAATATTAACATATTTATGTATATGTTTACTATACAATTATAACTGGAGAAAGAAATGGCAACCCACTGCAGTATTCTTGCTTGGAGAATCCCTATGGACAGAGGAGCCTAGGAAGCTACAGTCCATGGGGTTGCAAGAGTCGGATACAACTGAGCGATTAGCACACACACACATAGAATTATAAATCCTTATAAGCAGAGGTCACTTTATCAGTTAAATCAAATGATGGAAAATACCTATTGAGTCAGAGAACAAAGGAGACCACAGCAACCAGAGGCCCCGTCTTCACTATGGGATTATATAGGTGGACAATATGTTCTTTTAATAAATGAAGCTTGCAGACAGCAATCCATAATGAAACCTGCTAACTTAAACTGAAAATAGTCTATTCTCAAATGTATGGGTGATGGGCTCCTCTTATCCAGGTAAGTTAAGTAAAAACTATGATATTCAAAGGCTGGCATGAAGTGAAGCCAAATTTGTCATCCATTTGAGGATAAAAACATGATGCAACAAAAGCTCCACTTGGAGGGGATGTAATAAAGATTTGTATTATTCTTTGGTGTACTCCCTGGGGACTTTTCTGTAATACATGAAGATATTAAAAAGAAAATGTAGATCACTTTTGCTAATGGTCTTTATTTTTTAAATTTATTTCTCTGTACATTTATTTGAAATCTGCTTATTTACAAGAAGGTTTGGGGTTGACTTATAAGGGAGGAAAGTATCTGGTAACACAGAATAAAAAATAAAAGCCAACTAATAAATCAGAATCAAATGGGGTGTGGGTTAAGTAGGGGAGAGTGAGGAGGGAGAGATCAGTAGGGTGGAACTGGGAAGACAAACCCTTCCAGGTCCATGAGATCTATCATCTCCTCTCATTTTGGCAGTGAACATCCTACTGCCCAGGGGGATGCAGTAATTTTCTCAAGCTCAGAGAACCAGGAAATACTGGCTCCAAAATTCAAACCTTAGTGGGTCTTGTTTGTCAAAGCGTACACACTTCCCACTATTGTTGTTGCTAGTATCTTGTTGAAGAAAATACTTGTGTACAAATTGCTCCTGATATTAAGGTGACTGACTGGTCCCAGTTTGCCTGGGACTGTCCTAGTTCTAAAACCATTAGTTCTGCCTTCCAGCACCTCCTTCAGTCCTGAGCAAGCTGGGATGGTTGGTCACCCTGCTGGATTTCCTTCTAGCCATGGTAAAGGTAGAATTTGACAGAGTTGTATCACTGTGCTAGAGTGGTGGAGTAAGGCTGGGATACTTTGCCTACAGAATCACAGCATGCATGATTATCCCTCAGTGATAACTGGCTCCCACCTTATAAAGTTGAGCAGTTGCTTTCTAAGATCCAGCAGAGTCTATGTATTCAGCAGTGGTCTTTCCACTACTATTAGATTGTTTTGCTTCTTTTTCGCTAGTGAAGTATGATGTCTTTTGGATCTTTGGGGCTAGGGACAGTTTATGTATATTATATGTAGATGTACTTTACGTAGTTGTTCATAGGCATTGGTAGAAGCTATGTTTTATCATGAGTCGCAGCATTAATCCCATGGCTAAATTCAAGTTTATTTCTTATGTAACAGCATGAGATGAGCATTCCAGGTCAGTAAGAGGCTCTCCTCTGCTGCCATGCAGATTCTTGCTGTTTGGTTTCTCCAATATCCCTTAAGGTATTTCCCTCAGCCGTGGTCAAAGCTGGGTTGCTGCCAAGTGCAAGGAAAAAGAAGCATAAGGAGGACATACCCAAGTTGTAAGGTCTAGGCCTAGAAGTGACAGAAATAAATTCTTCTCTTCAGCCCTTCAGAGCAAACACGGTCACGTGGCTGAAACAAACTGCAAGGAATGCTGGGAAATGGGTTAGCGCCATAGCCGGGAAAGATGGGGAGGATGGATCCGGGAAACAGCTAGCAGTCACCCTCTTCCAGACTATACTTAAAGATGTTCAAGTACTTCCTAAATGTTCTTTGTGCAATGGAGAAAAGTGCTCAATTCTCCAGACTTCTAAAAGTTGTATTCTTTTGTTTGGGGAAGAAGTACCTCCAACCCCTGACATTTGATGATTTATTTTGCAATAATTAAAAAGGAATCACTGTTAAAATTGCTACTCTATATGAGAGCATCAAAGAACAATCCCCTCTATCCTGTGATATCCCAGTCACATAAGCACAGGATTTAATTGGGACTCTTAAATGGTCAAGATTCTAAAAAAAATTATAATTCCAAAATATATCTCAATATGTTAGTATACACATTAAGTAAAATGAAGATGGAAAAGATGTGATGGAAAAGTTTAGAAGCTTGAGAGAGAAATAAATTTCAGAAGGCCTTTGGAGGGGAACTAAGGGAACAGAAATTGCCAGGAGCTTCCAGACTGTGTGTTAGAATGCTGGGTCTGTACACTGAGAAAAGTTTGTTTCATGCTGATTCAAGTTGTCTAATAGCACATTTATTTTAGTTGATTTTAGCCTAAATTTACATTAAAACAATAAGTATCAATAATATAGTTTAGTCCTATTAGTGCATATTGAAATGAATAACTTTTAAACCTATTATTGTATGTAGATGTATATTTTATGTATATTTAATAAAATGCTATTTTGTTATAAGTATATATAAAGTCTACATGTGTATGTGTGTGTGTTGGGGGGTGGGTGGGTGGGTGTCTCTTTGTCTGTCTCATAGTTACCAAGGAGTAGCATAGTACTGGGGACCCAACAAAAGCTTTGTAACTATCCCTAGGAAGAGTAAATTCGGTTTATACCAAGTCAGTTTCCCCCTTCCACATTCTATTCTCCGTTTTCTATTTTGATCATTTTGTTACTGACAATTTTAAATCCTAAGCGTTTAATTCAGGTGGTTTTTTTTTTTTTTTTTTTTTTGGATATGTGCAACAGCCATTTAAACTGACTAAATGGCATGAGAATTCTTTTGTAATTTTATTAAATCTGACTTGTGTAAAGAGACCAGCAACTGAAGATGACTTGCACATGCTAATAGATTATATGTTATAGCAGAACGTTGCTTTATATTGCTCCTCCAGCAGCTGCAGTCTCAAGTATAGTTATTACTAGCTCCAGTATCACCCAGTTTTTTTTTAAATTATCAAAAGAAGTTCATGCTATTGACTCATTACTCCCATACTTATTATTCTTATTGAAAATCACTAGATCTAATTCTATCGGTTTCCTTCCTGATTGAAAATATTTGAACCTAGAAAGCATAGTATTTCTTAAGACATTTGTAACTATTCATCATGGATGTTAAAATTACAATCATGCTGCATTGTGTGAGAAATGATTTTTTAAAAAATCTTTACACATATGGTAAGCAGGTGACCAATGCTATCCAGGTTTGGAGATGCTGAATGTTCAAATAACTGGTATTTGAAATTTTGATGTGTATTGCATTCGTTACCGAATCTCAAGAATACATTTTTTTTTTTTTGCTCATATAGAGTAAGTTTAAAATGGGGTCTTTTGTGGAAGCACCCATCCTGTTTAGAATGATATAACAGATGCTGAATGTTCACATATCAAACAAAATGCCAGCTTTCTGTAGAAAAGAGGTGTCAAAAAGTTTCTTTGTACCTTTACCGGCATGTGATTATGTAGTACAAAATGCAGAGTTTGTAAAATTTCTTGAATATACAGGCAAAAAAATGAATAATTGAAAACAACTCATAAGTTCTCCATTCTATTGTCCCTTTATAACGCAGGCGGAAGATAGCAGTGCACTCCCAATAGAGCTGAATTTGCACAAGTTCCACCTCTGAAAATGCCAGATGGTCTAGGGTCTACTTTTGAGAGCTGTCACATATGTAAAGATTTGAAAAAAGAAAGACAGCTGAATGAGAGCAGTGGATCATTAAAGGGAGCGCGACGGTCCCTAGGCATCACTTGTGTTTAAGAAGCATTGTGTCCTTCCCATATTAGTGTGCTGTTTTTTTCTTTTAAAGCCATACACAACTTTTACACAGTAAGGGAAAAAAATCTATTTAAAGCTAAGTAGTTATGGTTTAATCAGTCAGACGTTTTTGTTCTGTATTCAAGAATGCAATCATGTTTCTGATTTGGTTTTAGTTGTACATTTACTGTAAGATTTAAGTCACATCTCTGAAAAAGCATCAGTGAAGTTGAATGTCTGTTAATATAACTCATATATCTAGGTTTTATCCAATTTTGATTTGCTTATATTTGCTTGCATCTGACAAAATCACAATGTTAAGAAATTGGAGTGAAAAAGGAATACTTGGTTATTGACCATAATACAAACTATACTAAAAATTAGGTGGCAGTGAAACAAAAATGAATGTACCATCATTTACCTGCCAACAGAAATAGATACAATTTTGAGGACTGAAATGTAGATAAATCATTAAGAATATGTTTGAATGTCACTCTGACCATATACAGTAATTTGCAAATAGTCAATTTTGATGGTAGGAATAGGTCAGATCTGTCGGTTTTAGAATTTGCTGGCAAGACCTGATTATCTTTTACCACCTTTATTTTTATTTATAGGCAATGCTTGTTACATAATAATTATAAATTGATTTTGGATTATGGAATATGACAGGGCATTTTTTTATTGATAAGTCTGCACAGCATTGGTCAATAACATTTCAACTTAACCCAGCTCTCAATTGCTTGAATTATTCTTTTCAGAGAAGAAGTGGTCCAAAACATTCCATTCATTTGGTGAGATTACTGGAAAGAGCTTTGAAAAGAACACCAAATTAGGTTTAACTATCTTCTTTGGCATCCCGTTAAATACATATGCATAACTGGTTCTATGTTCAATAGCAGTCATTAGGATGTCATTCTAGTTGATACAAGAAGTTACAGGAGCAGCAAATTAATCTCTAGATCAAATGATTGCACACCCATAAGAAATAGATCTCCTTTTGCACAAGCCTTGATTGTCAATTTTAGCCTTGAGAAGGACATATATAGTTGCTAAGCAGAGAAGTAACCATTTTCTTCTTTTTTTCTTTGCATCAGAAATTAGGAGGAAAACAAAACATTTTGATAAATTTTACAGCCATTACTCTGTGCTATTCCCAAGTATTAAATGTTTAGATAATTATTCTCCTTTGTCACTAAAAAACTGATTAAGAGTTCATATATTAGTTTTATAAATTGGGTATTAACATTAATAAACTTGGTATGAAAGGATGCTTTTGTTAAGTAAAAGAATAATAATAAACTTTTTTCTTACAATGTGTACATTCATGAGGAATAAAGTAGTCTGGTATGCTAAGATATTTTTCCTCAAGAGACATAGCATATGTGAACAAGAATGGAAGTAAACAATGTGTGCTAAAGACCTGTCTAATTTGTCAAAACTATTTATGAAGTCTTAGGTAGTCCCAAGATAACAGATAATTAGTCCATTTTCACCATCATCAGTTCTGTGTGTACCTGTTACAGTGTTGTGTGCTATACTTATTTCTAAGTCGAAGACCTCCTAGTATTCAGATTTAATTAACATTTCATAACTGTTCATAATCTTAAACAGAAAAGACTAATTAAAACAGCTGCTTTGTATTTTGAAATTCCAGGAAATGATAAAATAGTACAATTTGACACCAAATGGTTTTTGCTGTTGCTGTTTTTTTGCTGAAATTCTATGATTGATAACTCTGCATAGGACCTATACCAGCAAGATAAATGTTGATTTTAAGAATTCATTACTTAACCAATGTAAATAGATAACATTTGGTGGGGAGATCAGGACTCTGAGCTTCAAAAACCAGAATCCATTTTAGCTAATTTAAATAGAAAATATTTATCAGTTGCATATAGACTCTCCCAGGAATTTTACAGCCAAGGATCACGCCCACCAAATTGGTGCTTTCCTAATGAAAAAACTTACTACTACTGCATGCTTTGCCCACTGATCTGCTAGGAAGTGGACACCAGACACTGCACCCACTGCCAAGATCTACACATGCCTTCTTTACTGTCTCTGCTGAGAGGCTCTACCACCCGGGTGTGGCTGCCATCTTGCATCCATACTTCTGCATGTGAGTTGCGCTTCTGCTTGGTAGAATGTAAGTTACATACGTGCCTTCTAACTCGAGGACTATAGGGATGAGTCAGAGGAAGTTATCAAAATCCATGAGGATCTTTAGAAATGCTGGGCAGCATAGATGATCACTCATCACTATGCTTGTTTTGTGATGTGTTGTCCAAAGAAATTAGTTTTCCATTTTTAGTGTCATGCCAATAAAATATTTTTATATTTTTCTTTTAAATTCTTCATTTATAAACATTGAAAACATCTGAAATGTCTTTGTATCAGAGACAGATGCATTTGCATACACAAGTATTTTGGTGACTTGCTCTCCTGTTCCATTGGTTTATGTCTGTGTCTGGACCAATGCCATACTGTCTCAGTCCGTGTGTGCGTGTGTATTCAGTCGTATCTGACTCTGCGACCCCAAGGACTGTAGCCCACCAGGATCCTCTGTCCATGGGATTCGCCAGGCCAGAATACTGGAGTGGGTTGCCATTTCCTCCTCCAGTGGATCTTCCTGACCCAGGGATTGAACTCACCGTTCCTGCATTGGCAGGCCCTCTGCTGAGCCACTGGGAAAGCCCCGTCACTGGTGGTCCAGTGGTTAAGACTCCAAGACTTTCACAGTGGGTGTGCGTTCAATCCCTGATTGGGGAACCAAGAATCCCACATGCTGTGTGGCCGAAAAAGAAAAAAAAAGATTTGAGTGATATATATGAACCATTTATATGATTTGGGCTTCCCTGGTGGCTCAGATGGCCTGCAATGCGGGAGACGAGGGTTCGATCCCTGGGTAGGGAAGATCCCCTGGGGAAGAAAATGGCAACCCACTCTAGTATTCTTGCCTGGAAAATTCCATGGACGGAGGAGCCTGGTAGGCTACAGTCCATGGGGTCGCAAAGTGTCGGACGTGACTGAGCAACTTCACTTTCACTTTTTACTTTAGTTACTGTAGTTTCAAGGTAAGACTTTATCTAAGTCAAATCCCACAATCCTGTTTTTCTTCCTTAAAATTTCCTTAGTGATTCTTGACTGCTCTTACTTATAAAATTTTTGATCTGTTTGTCAGGTTCCACAAATAAGCCTTTTAGAATTTTTATGGGAATTGCATTACATAAATTGGGGATAATTACCATATTACCAGAATTAACATACTTATAATCTTTTCATTTGTTAGTTGTTTTTTTTTTTTAATGTCAGTTATGTTTGGTCAGTTTTGCCATAGAGTCTCTCCCCGCTTTTTCCTAGCTTAATTCCTAGATACTTATAGGCTTTTTTTGTTTGTTTGTTTGTTTGTTGTTGGCTTGTTTTCTTTTGTTGTTTCTGTAAAGAGTTCACTTCTTGCATCTTTGCTAGTTGCTTGCTGTTGCCTTATAGAACTTCACTGAATTTAATATAGTTTATCATGTATACATCTTACTAAATTCTTAGTTTTTCAGACTGTATAGTCTCTTAGATTTCTCCTGGAATATTCAATTATGTATCCATCTCAAAAATGTTTCTTCTTTCCAGGACTCAGACATGTTTTTTCTTTTCGGTGTTCATTGCTTTTGCCAGCGTAGTGTCGCGTAAGATGGTAAAGGTAGGCATTCTTTCCTTGGTCCTGACCAAATGGGAGCACTTCTGCAGCACTGACTGTAAATTTTGATAAATGTGTTCTATCAGATTAAGGAAGTTCTCTTCTATTCCAAAGTTTCCATAAATGGTTTATTTTAAAATTAAAAATATATATATGGAAAAGATTTTCTTCAGAATTTAAAGTGGAATTAAAAAGAAAACAATATAACACACTGTCTTATCCAGCTTTGATGCTTGAATTCATTGTTCCTTTCCTTTCATCTCAAAAGGCAGTTGAGTAGTTTATCATAATCAGGGATACTCAGATAATACTGCAGTGTCTGTAGCACCCAAAATAGGACCTGGGACTTAGCTGTTGAATGAGTTTTGAATTACCTTTTGCAGATTTCCAACTTAAATTTACTTAAAGAAAAAAGAAGCACCGTTTTTTCCTCTTCTTTTTGTGTCCCTTATGTAAAGCTACTCTTGATGAACCCTTTCCATTTCTCTTTTCCTAATTATGCTTTCTCTGTATTCATTTGCGTGTCCCTCCCCCACCCCCCGTTAGGATCATGGATGAAACCCAAGAAAGTCTGTTACTGATTGGATTTTGATTATTTTCAAATACTCATTTTTTAAACTGGATAAATATTTCCTGTTTTTCTTTTTTTCACTTAGCCCAACCTCAGCGCTTGCCTCAGCTTCAAACTGCAGCACAGGAAAGTGAGGAGGAAATAAGCAAGATAAAGAATGGCCACCCAAGTCTGAGCAATGGCAATGGAATCCACCACGGGGCCAAACACGTATCTGCAGAGAATCGAAGACTTTCAGCACCCGTTTCTCAAAAAATGCATAGAAAAATTCACTCCAGCTTGTCTGTAAACAGTGACATCAGTAAGAAGAGTAAAGTAAATGCTGTCTTTTCCCAAAAGACAGGCTCTTCACCGGAAGGTAAGTGTGATGCATATGCATGTTTTACTTGACCAGATGTAAACTCATATTCACTAAGAACTATTTAATCAAGCAAATGTATGAAGAATGTTACTTTGACTCCAAACAGGAATTTTGGTAAAATGCAACTTCCCCAAAGGAAAGCCCAGGCTATAACGGAAGCATTGGCAGCTGACATCCTGCTTTAATCTGGAGTGAACAGTCATAACTTTAAATATAGCTGCTATACTTCTTTTTAAACCACATTTAAAAATATGAATACCATGTTTTGGTGGAATATGATTGTATGTATTTTTTCAGTCCCTGATTCAGTATGTAAATCTCTGATTCTGAGATACCTGCTTGTATTTTTCAGTTTTTAAATAGGCAAAACTAAAGCAAAAATTTGGTAATTTTCATGCTCTTGACAGAGAAAGGGCTAGGTGAACTCTTGCTTGACTGGCTAGCATCTTCCAGTTGCCAGTGCTGTCAAAGGCAGTGCCCCTCGCCCAGCTCTGCCTTGTTCCAAGCTCATGGTGGTCTGGCCTCTAGATCCTCCCTTAGAGGCACTGGGCAGTGTTCTCTGACCTCTCAAGAATTAGCAATTACCTCATTAATGAAATACTATGAAGCAGGAAAAGTTTTCCTTTATTATAACACAAGCCCATCTGATGGCATTGGGTTTATAACCTACAAACTCCTTTTATAAAAATGACTTGTGAATTTATGTTAAAAAGTCACTTTCCCTCAAGTTCAAGGTCCCATATTTCTCTCAGCATATATGCATGTTCCTCTGCTCTTTCTCTTCTCCTTTTAGCAGTTCATTGGTATCAAAAACTCAAATCTTATACACACACACACACACAAACGTGTGTGTGTGTATATATATATTTTACATATATATAATACAAATATTTTCCTTATTCACTTTTCTATTTAAATTATCATGAAATTTTAAATAAAGGAAATTCTGGGGATGCTTCTGTGAAGTTGGCCATGCTTATTCATCGAGATAAATTGAGTTGTAAATAGGAAATTGTATCGAGAGTTACTAGTCATGAGTGGGAGAAAGGATATTACATTTTGGCTACAGGTGTCTCAAACTCAACTGAGGTAAAGTGTTAGGTTGATCAAATGATATGATAATAAATGGTCTGCATAGTTCCAGGTCAGTGACACTACTTTCCAAACTAATTAGATTGAAAAGGACATGATTGACACTTTAAAATGAGTTTGACATGTAAGCTGCATGGTCATCTCTGAAGCATAGGTAGGCTGTTAACTAAACTGGCTCTCTAAGGAGTTGGGAAGGCAATGCAATTTTCTTTAGAGGATCTTTGCTTCTAGGTGATTGGGTGAAATAATTGAATGCAATTGAAATCTACTTGTTTTATACATTTGACTTTTCCTATTGTGCTCCTAACCTCTAATTTTCCATCTGATATTTACTGATTTTAAAGAATGGTAATATTTGCATGGCAGTCCAACTTGAAATAGCTTATGGAGTTTTACATATTTTTGCCTATTTTTTAATACCATCTCTGAATTTATTTCTAATGGAAGAATGCAGCTTTGTAACTAACATATGAAGAAAGAGGAAAACCAATAGTACATAGTGAAGTGAAGTGAAGTCGCTCAGTCATGTCCAGCTCTTTGCGACCCCATGGACTGCAGCCTCCCAGGCTCCTCCATCCATGGGGTTTTCCAGGCAAGAGTGGGTTGCCATTTCCTTCTCCAGGGAATAGTACATAAATGAAGTAAAATTCTGCCCTCCCTCCCTCTCTCTTCCTGCTTTTCCCCTCTCATGTTCCTCTTCCCCCCTCACCCACCCATCCTTATGGCTGCTGTGGATAAGGGTGGATAAAGGTGTGGATAAGCGAAGTTCCTTGTAATCCTTCTCTTATCACAAAATCTGTTCCATATTGGATTAGGGGAATGAGGAACAGCAAACACCAATGGAATTGTCTAAGTATATTTTACTATGTCCTGCCCACTTATTTCACTGCTTTGCTATACAATTTAACCTGATAGTACCTTTCTTTGTGATTACTTGAATTAAGATGAAAATTCCATTGTCCTATTTCATATTTTCTCAAAGATAGACATTGTCCTGCTTTTTGCTGCTATTTAAGGTTATACCTTCAAATTTTGTTGTTTCTTCTGGCCTTCAGTTTTAAAGGTAAGTTTGTTCTCTGGGACTTTTCTTTTTTTTTTTAAAGAAAATGCTTTGGTTAGAAACTGAAAAAGAAGTTAGTTTCAGTTCCAAGATTCTGTGGTGCTTGCTTTATAGCAGAGCTGCTTTGTTCTCAGAGCAGGTCTTTTGGTGTATAAAATATATGAATCATGGTAAGCAGAAATCTAATGTCTGTGGAATAAAACAATGGCAGAAATTTTTTTTAATTTAAAAAATTTAGTTCAGTATATTGACATATAATTGATTTACAGGGTTGTGTTAGTTTCAGGTGTATAGCAAAGAGATTCATTTAAACATATACATATTCTTTTTTACATTTTTATCTATTATAGGATATTGTAAGATATTGAGTATAGTTCTGTGTGCTATTTACCTGTTTTTATATAGTGTGCATATGTTAATCCCGATTTCCTAATTTATCCTTCCCCCACCTCCTTTCCACATTCATAAGTTTGTTTTCAAAGTCTGTGAGTCTATTTCTATTCTGTAAATAAAGTTAATTTCTATCATTTTCTGAGCTTCCACATAATAAACAGTATCATGATATTTGTCTTTCTGACTGACTTCACATAGTATGAGAATCTCTAGGTCCATTTATGTTTCTGTGAATACCATAATTTCATTCTTTTTATAGCATTATTTATTTTTTATTGTTGAGTAATAGTCCTTTGTATATATGTACAGCATCATCTTTATCCATTCATCTGTCAATAGACACTGAGGTTGCTTCCAAGTCTGGGCTACTGTAAAGAGTTTCTTTAAACAGTGACAGCATTTGGATTTCTGGAGGCCTATATGTGAGAACAGTAGGTCTTGAAGAGGCCTGATTTGTGATACTATTAAAAATGGATAGAAATTTAAAAAAAAATTTTAAGTTTACATTGTTAATGCCTATTCTTACAGCAAAATGAGCAAACAAGTAGCAAAATGGTATTTGCTGAAAACC
The DNA here is from genome assembly GCF_029378745.1 of Bos indicus. Classification (NCBI taxonomy): domain Eukaryota; kingdom Metazoa; phylum Chordata; class Mammalia; order Artiodactyla; family Bovidae; genus Bos; species Bos indicus. The sequence continues at coordinate 53,822,612 of NC_091763.1, read as the reverse complement.
ACAAAAATACTTAACCTTGCCTGGTCTGGCAATCTGTTTTTTTTCTGGATAAACAGTGTTTGTGGTTATGATTTTTGTATTGCACATAAACAACAGTGATAACCAGAGAGGCATTTTTCTGGTTCAGATGATGAAATTAAATGTATAGCTATTTCATAGTGTTTCATTAAGGGCTGCTTTGACGACAGTTTGGGAAACACTGCTATGATGTGAGCCCATTGCTTATACAGAGGTAAGGATTGACTCAGCCTCACAATTGCATCAGTGAGTTGGTGACATCTTTTCATATGTCTTTAATGTGGATTATTTAAGGCTTCAGGACAAATCGACATGGGTTCCATCAGAGTTCTCTTTTTAAGCTATGTTGATTCAGTTACGAAGATTTGTACCATAGATTATTCTAATCTACGTAACTTTTCTACCTGCTTCATGCACATGAAGTCATTTAATCCTCCCAACAGCGCTGTAATTCTATGAACTGTATGTAATTATCTAGTTATAAATGAGGACACTAAGTGAATGCACCAAACTCAATTAGTGCATGAGAGAAATGAGATTCACACCTAGATCATTCTGGCTCCATGGTCTAGCCTCGACACCACTGTGTTAGGTTGCCTTAAAGTTCTCTGAAGAAAGGTAATTTACTGGCCTTTCCAGCATCACATGGGATGTTGATATCATCCCAGCTGTGGGTCAGGCAAGGATCTTGTGATTAGTATACATTTGCCTCCTTTAAACTCTTCCAACTAAAATTTTAAAAGCAATTTTCGTACCTATGTTCTGTGTCCATTTTCCTTCCCTGCTAGACTGTAAGTTCCTGAAGAAGCTTGACTGGGTCTGAGTCGAAATGTTTTTCTTAAATTTACAGTCATGCCCAGTACAATAGCTTCATTGTTAATAAGTGATGCAATGTTTTATTCCAAACCACCTCCATGAAACTAGCACTGGAAAGTAAAATATGTGCTCATACTCATTTAAAATATGTTCTTTTAAAAAGTTCCTTTTATGCAATAGAGGAAAAAAAAATACCCATGTGGGGAAATACTGTATATTTTATTTGAATATTATTAAATTAGTAGATTCCTACTTGTTTGTATAATTAAATATTCATACATACATTACTTCAATTTCTTGATTGCATCACCCAGGTAGAGATTTTTTAAGACATGTTTAAGATTCTTGACCTTTGAAATAATTATAGTATAATTTAGTATCATATAATATTCAAATTGCTAAGAGCTTTCATTAGACTCTAATATGATTTTTTCCTTATAGGAATAGTAAATCCTAACACGTGTGCCAATGATGCTATTATGATTTTGTAAAAACTAAGTTTCAACAAAGATACTTTGAGGAGATTTTATACTTTTTAGTGATATTTGCTATTTAACATATTTCATAGTGGGCTTCTCTTGTGGCTCAAATGGTTAAAAAAAAAAAAGAGAGAGAGAGAAATCTGCCTGCAGTGTAGGAAACCCAGGTTCAATCCCTGGTTTGGGAAGATTCCCCTGGAGAAGGACATGGCAACCCACTCCAGTACGTTGCCTGGAAAATACCACAGACAAAGGAGCCTGGCAGGCTACTGTCCATAGGGTTACAAAGAGTTGGATGTGACGAACACTTTTCACTTTCATCCTGAAACATAGATTAAGTACTTACAGAGAAATTGCATATCTAGTCCCAGCAGTTCATTGAGTATAACTGTTGAACAAGAGTCAGGAGCATCATATGCATGGCAGTACTGAGGATCAGTCTTGTTTTAAATCAGAGAGGCCACATAGCCTAGTGGTCAGAGCACAAACTCTAGAGCCAGTCTGCTCAGTTCAAACATTGGCTTTACTAGTGGCTCATCATGTGTCCTTGAGTAGGTCACTTAACCTCTTTGTACCTCAGTGGCTTACTATAAAATAGGGATAAAATTAGTCACCTATATCATAGGATGGTTGGAAGAGTGTTTGAGTTGATACTGCATTCAGTTTGAGTTATAACAGAGCCTGGCCTGGATGAAGTACTTGGATGCTGTTATCATCATTGTCATGAAGGAGCACACAGGGAAGGAAGGGTCAGCAGTGTCAGCTTTCTAGACAAGGTAATGCCTGGATGGAGACCTGAAGGTTAACAGAAGGAAAGGGAGTTGAAAGAGGCATTCAAAAAGACTGAAGGGGGCCTGTGAAATAAGGTGTTTTGTTCAGAGAACCATCAAGTACTTTGCTGCTGAGGAGTCAAATTAGGAGAGGTGAGACTGGAAGGGATCAGTCCATAGGCAGCCTGGGAAGCCCTGTTGTGCTAATGTAGCCAGATACTTATGATTTCTCTAAAGGGTATCATTTTATGCCCATTGCATATTTTTTTGAAACATTATATTTCTTTTCTCTCCATGATACAGAAATTCCATAGTTGCAATTATGTAAACCCAGAATACTGCTATATAGTAAGCATCTGTACTTTGATCACCTTTATGATCTTTTTGTATTTTAGTAATGAACTATTACCATAGATAAAATGAGGAATTAGTTATAGACTTGGTGAATTGGGAATGCTAAGAAGTTCTTCAGGAAAGCTTTGGACATATATGGATGGACTTCAGCCCAGTCCTCTCCCATTTTACTGGTACCCTCTGCTTGTCTTTAAACTAGCCTCTTGACTTCTTACCTTTATGACTTTTCTCTGTCTTGTGTTTAGATTTTTCTTTCTCCCCTTTGCAGTGTATCTCCCCCTGCATCAGATCATGAGTAGGAGGAGGATAGCCATGACTCTGAGAGGCAGTCTGGGTGGGGCACACAGGCTTCAAAGGAGATGTACACAATTGAGCAGGTCAGTTTGAAAAGCCCACTAGGTGATTCAAATAGGTTCCACCCCCTCCTTCCTTGAGAATCACTGGTAAAAATATCTTTCCTTGACCTCACCACTTCCTCTTCTCTCCTTGCACTTGAAATTGTGCCTTCAACTGCAAGCACACACATTTAACAACATAGCTGACTGACTTTGCCACTTTTCCTTATATTTCTTATAACTTACTTCGCCTTCATGACCTCTCCATATTTTTTTCAGAACTCAAGCATCATCTCCTGATGCCCCAATTTTGGGCTGATTACTCTTCTTTTGGGTCCCCACAGTGTCTTCCAAATACAAAATGAGACTGGAGTTTAACTCTTTCTGCACTAAAATGTAATCTTACTGAAGGCAAAGACTTGGTTTTATCCATCTTTTAGCTTCAAGCACAGAGCCTGGTATGTGACTTATCATAACTATTTAGTAAATGATGAAGCAAGTAAGGGACATAAATTGGAGAACGCAGGCACTTACTCTTCAACATTTCACAGACGTCATAGTTGATATCTCAGAAATCGCTGCAATCCTCAAGGGAGATGAAATGGGGAGATTGAAGGGAGTGCAAATATTTGAGCTAAAAGAGGCCAAAAAAAAAAAAAAAAAAAACTTCGAGAAGTACTAGTACTTTAGTGGAAGGATAATAATAGGACTTCATGATCTGACTATAACATTATAATCTGAGCCTCCAGAAACAAATTTTCTGTGACTTTGGCAAGATATATTGCTGTGTTCCTCAAAATACTTAATGTGCTAGGATGATGTTTTGTTTTGTTTTCTCAGGCACAGTGCCTTCCATTCCATGTCAGAATAATTGTGTGGGAGAAAGGTTTAGAATTCTGCTTTCTGATGCAATATTTGCCAGTCCATTGGAAAATAGGATTTTAATAATTTTCTTTTCTCACCCAGCAAGCTAATTGAAACGGTAATACAAAGAAGAGTGTGTGAATGTGTGTATGGAGAACAGGTATGATCAGCGTTGACTATGTCAAAGTATAAATTATTCTGTACATATAAATCATTGCTTATTTACTTGAAATATTAAGTCAACTGTTCTTTAAAAAATCATCTATCAAATTATAAGTGGTGTTACTTTAGGGCTGAAGGTAAATATTTAAATACACTTCCTTTTGAGTTTAGGAAAAGCACTTTGTAATATATGATCTGTAGTAAGTTATATCCATCCATTTAATGAAAGGCAAAGATTTTACAAGGTTCTAAAGTATATAATTTGAGATTTGAAACAGAAACACCTCAAAACTTCTTTTATACTAGTTGACACCTGAAAGAAGAGATAGACAGCTATCTACTGTGTGTGGACTCCACCTATGGTTGGTTTTGTACACAAGCTTAGACCACTGCTCTAAGAATTTGAATTAGCTTAGCAATGGCACCCCACTCCAGTACTCCTGCCTGGAAAATCCCATGGACGGAGGAGCCTGGTAGGCTGCAGTCCATGGGATCGCTAGGAGTCAGACGCGACTTCACTTTCACTTTTCACTTTCATGCATTGGAGAAGGAAATGGCAACCCACTCCAGTGTTCTTGCCTGGAGAATCACAGAGACGGGTGGGCTGCCGTCTCTGGGGTCGCACAGAGTCGGACATGACTGAAGCGACTTCGCAGCAGCAGCAGCACTCACACAGGAGGTGGGTGAGGAGGAAATAAAACAATGGAGATACAGATAGAGTGGCCGGGAAGCATTGGGGTGTGGGGTAGCTGAGTGAAGAGGCTATTTAGAAACCCAGCTTAGTGGAAAGAATAATAGGCTAAGTGGACAGAAGAACTGAATAACCTAATAACCTTATTAATATATCAGGGTTTTAATTTGTTCTTTGATGGTGAGTTTAGATGATGTTTTCATTAGGTGAAACAGTAACAGCTAAGTGCAGCAGCCAGGCTTATCCTGTATTTCAGTCCATTTTCAACCTCAAGAGTCATGCCGTGTGTGGGCAGTGAAGGTTTTCTTTAGGGTTTCAGGATTGTATCGAGGAGTCCTGGCCCAGAACTAGAGTAGCAGTCAGATTAATGCATTTTAATCAGGATTGTCATTCATTGTCTAGTTCAGTTAGTTCAGAAAGGGAACTGAAATTTAGGAAATCATGAAGAATAGCTGAATATAGTTTGAGGCTGACCATGAGATGAATTGTAGACCTGTTCAGTTTCAAATAATGACATACAATCCAAGAACATTTGGAAATATATAACTGGAACTTCAGAGAAGGAGTTAAAAGCAAGCACACTAATTTCTATTAGTTCTCTTAGAGGAGATATTTGAAACCATGCATCTGGATGGGATTTCTTAAGTAGAGATTTAAGAGCAAAGGTCAGATGACTGAAAACTGAGTGACTCAGGGATCACTGGAGGCCAGCCAGCTTGGTGGAATGGGAGAGTGGGTTTAGCTTGAGCACTGGGGAGACAATGCCATAGAAAGTTCAGACTTTTCTCTAAAAGTGATGTCAGAGTGTGGCTATGGCACTGATAAGATAGCCTAGGGGAGAGGTCAGAAAGCAAAAAGAAGAGGAAGATGATCTGGCCAAGAGGAGTCCACAGGAAACTGGAGAGGGTGGTGTCCTGGATACCAGGGAATAAATGCTTTGAGTCAAGGGAGAAGCTTGCACCAGCTATTGTGACACCTCAGTCGGATGAGAATTGAGATGATTCTATTGAATTTAACCGTGTGGATGTCATTTGGTGACCTAATTAAGAGCCATTTTTGTTTTTCTTTTTTTTTTTTTTTTGCCATTTTTGTAGAGAAGTCAGAATGATACGGGTTGTGGAATGTGATAAAACACACTAATAACAATAGCTCTAGAAAGGCCAATGTCCAAAGAGGTTTTAAGATGGAAAAGATTTCTGTTTATATTTGGATGGAAAGGATCCAGGAGAGAGGGAAAGTTTGAAGATTTAAGAAGGTAATAATGATAACTTTATTGACAAGCCAGCATATCATTTAAATAAATGATATTTAGTGTTTAGATCTAGAGTTTGCATTATAGATCTAGAGTTCGGATTATGTAAATACACATCCATTATCAATGCATGAGAACTGAGCAACCAGAGAAGCATTTACTGAATTGTTAATGTAGGTGACTCCACTCTTTATGGGAGTATCATTGATAACTGCTTTCTAATCATGTCTTCATACCAATTTGGGCTTTCCTGGTGGCTCAGATGGTAAAGCATATGCCCACAATGTGGGAGACCCAGGTTCAATCCCTGGATTGGGAAGATCCCCTGGAAAAGGAAATGGCAACCCACTCCAGTATTCTTGCCTGGAAAATCCCATGGACAGAGGACCCTGGTTAGATGGCTACAGAGGCTACAGTCCATGGGGTTGCAAAGAGTCCGACACGACTGAGCGACTTCACTTTCTTTCACTTTCATACCAAGTTATCCCCTAAAAGTTACTCAAAAAGCATCTAACTCAAGTCCCCACTCCTCCTTCATTCCAAAAGTATTAATTGCATTTGAATGGAAGACACTGACCCAGCAGACATTTATGAATCTGAGTTCCAAATTCCTGATTTGTGTTTAGACCACAAGCTGATGGAAATTAATAGCTTCTTATAATTTAGATTGATAAGGCCCTTAATTGAATTTAATTGTAACTTTTACACATAGTATAGGACAGGAAATAAGACAGAACATAAACAAGTGAGTGAAAGTCGCCCAGTCATATCTGACTTGTTTGCAACCCCGTGGTCTATACAGTCCGTGGAATTCTCTAGGCCAGAATACTGGAGTGGGTAGCCTTTCCCTTTTCCAGGGGATCTTCCCAACCCAGGGATCGAACCCAGGTCTCCTGCAATGCAGGTAGATTCTTTCCCAACTGAGCTATCAGGGGAGCCCAAACAAGTAAACACACAGCTAAAGAGAAGAAAAGTGTGGGAAAGATGAGTAAAGAAATTACTGCAGAATCCAGTAGCTTAACTTTAAAATGTATTTAAAGTAAATTTGTGTTTTAATGTGGTCTGGTGGTGGTGATTTAGTTGCTATAAGTCATGTCAGGCTCTTTGTGACCCCAAGGACTGTACCCCGCCCCCCTCCCCCAGGCTCCTCTGTCCATGGGATTTCCCAGGCAAGAATACTGGAGTGGGTTGCCATTTCCTTCTCCAGGGGATCCTCCCAAAGAGGGATTGAACCTGGGTCTTCTGTATTGCAGGCAGATTCTTTACTGATTGACCCACTAGGGCGGACCTTAATGTGGTCTACTCTTCACTGAATTCCTATCACAAGCAAAAGCTCTAACTTCTATAAATTAATTGTGATTGTCTCTTACACAGTGATCACTTTGGTTTGTGGGCTTTTTTCAGAATCTAACAACAGTTAGGATTTGCAGGTTTCTAAGGTGGTAACAAACACCAGTTAGGTCTCTTATTATTCCTGAAGGTAACAAAAGACCCCAGATACCTTCAGATGTCTTATTCTAAAATGAAATATCTTTAAGAACTAAACAGTAAAGCAGGGCATAGATTATGGAGGGACCTAATGAACCATTTTAAGGATTTTGATTTTGGTTTGAGTGAGGTAGGAAGCCAGTGACAGGGTTTGAGCAGATGATGGACATGATCTGACTCACCATTTTTAAGCATCACCTGTCTGTCGTGCTGAGTGTAGACTGTAGGTACACAGTGGCCAAAGGAGGGCCTGGGGGCCTGCTGTGGGACTCTTGCAGTAACTCAGCTGAGAGATGACAGGGTTGGATCAGAGTGGTAATAGTGAGATAGTGTTGTATATGGATGTATTTTGAAGGCAGAGTAAGATTTATTGAAGGGTGATATTTCAGTGTGAGAGAAAGACGAGGGTTAAGGATGACTCTAGGTTATTTGGTCCGAGCAGTTGAATGTATGGAGTTACCATTAATAGAGGTGGGAAGAACAGGGTTTGGTTTTGAACAATTTGAGATGCCCATTTTCTTTCCAAGTGGGACAGTGAAATAAGCAGTTGGGTAGAGGAGTTTGAAGGTGAGAGGAAAGATCTGCACTCTGAGATGTTTTGTGAGTCATCAAAGTACAGAATGTTCAGTGGATGGGATCTCCTGGGTTGTGGTTCTCAATCCCAGCACCTGGGTATCTGAAGTAAGACCTTCTGGACAAAGGGAGTACAATGTGAAATATCTCTCTGGGCACAGACCCCAGAGAACCTAACTCAAGTGGAGTGGGACCAAGGCCTCAGCATCCTTTAGAACAGGGGTCCCCAACCTCCAGGATCTAATGCCTAATAATCTGAGGTGGAAATGATGTAATAATAACAGAAATAAAGCACACAATAAATGTATCGTGCTGGAATCATCCTGAAACCACCTTCCCACACACAGACCAGTCCATGGAAAAACTGTCCTCCACGAAACTGGTCTCTGGTGCCAAAAAGATTAGTGACCACTGCTATAGTTCTCCACAAGACTCTAACATGCATCAGGGTTAAGAACTACTGCCCAGGAAGCAAAGTCGATTAGCGATGCAAGAACTGAGCTCTAGACCTGTTCAATAAGTCAGAAAATGAACAGACACTATGAAAAAAAATGGGATGAGTAGTCAATGATGGAGGAGGAAACAATAAAGACTGTGTTTCAAGTTGGAGGGAGTGGTCATGTGTCAAATAGCAACTGAGAAGGCCAGTGAGGTGAATAAGAAGTGACCATTGACATCGTCCTGTGATTATTGGTGACCTTCATACTTTTGGTGTGGGATGGGAACAAAAGTCTCACTGACGTGGTAGAGAAAATTAAATATGGCACAGCTAGGCTACTCTCTTCAAGGGGTGTTCATAAAAGAGAATAGTAAAAAGGCTGTGAGCTAAAAAAATATTTTTAGAGATGGGGTACATTGAATTTTCTTGGTAATGAGCTGGTAGAGAAGTAGCTGGTGGATGTTGCAGGACAAGGATGTCCTTGAGTAGCTGAAGCAGAAGAGATCTATTAGAAGGCAGCCCATCTGTAGTTATTGATATCTGTATCTATATCTCATCATCCTGCTCAGATTTTAGATCATTACCAGAAAGTGGCCAGCCATATTTTGAGATTATCTTTCACACTGCCTTCTTTGGTAGGTTCATACACTAAGCACTTGCTATTTATTTAACTGGTGATCTTTCAAATGACCAGTAGGATTTGACATGGTAGATTTACAGTTTTTCAAACTTTCCATCTATAACTGTTTCATCATTTGTAATGATGTAAAATATGCTAGAAGTTTCCATTCATTTTAGAAGAACTTTGAAAAAATTATCTCATAGTTACAATAATAGCACTAGACACTGCATAATACTACAGTTCTCAAAGGAAGAAATTTTTGGAAAGAGATACAGAATGTGCAGGATGTTTGGAATCTTCTGACGAAAACTGGTTGATGACTCATGAGTCTTGTAGTTTGTGAAGTATATACACAAGAAAAATATGATATTAATTTGCCTTCAAATATTTCAGGTGACTACAGTATAAAACTTTTATCTTAGATGCTCATGATAAATCAAAACATTGTTCTTATTTTTGTGTTTCACATTAGCCTAAGTTTTACCACCTTAACAAAAAGTATTTTTCACCTTTTAAAAAATTAGTTCCATTTTTTGAGGATAGAATATAATTATTTACCTCCTCTGACGAACTGAAGAAAATACTGGTGGATAATTTGTATCTCAATTCATGCCATGTAGTCCACCTATTGACAATCTAGAAGAGAAAATTCAAAAATTTAAGGCTAAATAGATTGTTCACATTCCTTTGTCTTTAAAACTATTTTGATAATAGTATATTTTATAGTATTATCTACAGATACTGTAGCTTATTGTTCTTTTTGGTGCTGTTATAATTTTTTTTTTCCTAGTGTTTTGTTACTAGGTTTTTTTCTTCAATTGCTTCCTTTGGGTGTGTGCCCCACCATACTCCCTCTACACTTGGAAGATCTAGTGTTTTATTAGCTAAATAGACACTCAAATGTTTATGAATCGAGAATTGTAATACTGGAGGGAAATTAATTTTGAACAAAGAATTTTTGAAAAAGGAGTCTTAAGGAACAGGAGCATGTCTAGAAGTATGTCTGTTTTGTGCACTCATCAGAGATGCTTCATCTTTAAAGATCTGGTTTGCAAGTCCAGAATTTTGATTGTCTCATTTTGGTTATTTCTCCAAAGCATACGTTCTATACCTCTGTCCACCTGTCTGTTGATCTTTCAACACCCCGCTGTCTTATTTCTTTTTCTTTCTTTCCCTCCTGACTCATTTTATTCCCTTTGCATGATTTCATTCAACAATTTATTGCAGTTCAGAGGAACTCAAATGGCAGTGATTCATGACATTTTGAATAATAATACTTTAATACTCTTTTCAGATAGTTTTATTCTTCTGTGAAGTCACTCAGTCGTATCCAACTCTTTGCGACCCCATGGACCGTAGCCTACCAGGCTTCTCCGTCCATGGGATTCTCCAGGCAAGAATACTGGAGTGGGTTACCATTTCCTTCTCTAGGGGATCTTCCCGACCCAGGGATCGAACCCGGATCTCCCGCAGTGGAGGCAGACGCTTTAACCTCTAAGCCACCAGGGAAGCCTCTTAGTTTGTATGTTTGCAAGATATGACTCTAAAATTCTCTTAAAACCCAAGGCTTAACAACAATTTTTTTTCTAGGTTGAATTAGATTCGTTCAGTTGATTTCTTTCAGAGTATATAGTTACAGTGCTATTTGATTTTTTAAATTGCATTCTTAAATGACACTGCCTGAATCCTAAAACTAATTGAGGTAACACTGAAATACTAGTTTCTCTTAGAAGTTTTCTCAGTAATTTTTAATACTTACATATACTGTTTAACTATCATAGTTTTGAGGACCTTTTATATTTAATTTGTATAAACCTCAACTAGTATAGTATGAAATAGGATAGAGAGGAGCTCATGGTATAAAGTTCCCATATTTCTGAAAAAAACTTGTAAGATGAAAATTTTTTTTTTTATAGAAAGTTTCAGTTGAATACACAAGGAAGCTATTTGAAAACTGTGTTTATGATCCTCCAGTTCATAAGTTTTTAGCTTTGGGAAGAACCCATGGTGTTGATGGGGGGCCGGTGGGGTGGGTAACCTTAATGTCAGTAACCTTTAAACTTTGAAGGAAATTCTAAATGTTACTTAATTATAGATGAAAGCAATAAACAAGTTTATGGTTATTACAGAAATCATGAAGTATTAGTTATGTTAATCATTACTTTAAAATCCTAGTACTTATCAGATCATCTCTAGGTCTTGTTTTTAATATGTTAAAAAAGAAGTACTTATAATATTAAAAGCTGAATTATAATAACTGTTTCAACATAAGTGGTTTCCATTGAAATCATCGTATTTCATTTTACACATTTAAAAATATTATTTTGTGTCCATGACATTGCAAATAAATAAGAATCCCTGCCCTAGTGCCCTTTGCATCCTAAGCATTCTTTGTAGTATAAATTTCCTTTTTATACTACAAGTAACGTACTTGTTTTGTATACTTACATTTCTGTGTGCATGTTGTATAAGACAGAGAACGCATTTTTGTAAATAACTTTTTAATTTTTACTCATATTAAGATATATCCAAATTTCTACTTTAAAAATCATATTAAATACTAAATTCTTAAGTAACTGTTGTTTGTAGTTGTCTCTGTATTTTAGTGATATTCTTTTACCAAGGCATTGTCAACAATACCAGGGCATGGAGAAAATTAACTCTGTGGTTTTTTTCTGCCACCGTTTTAGTGATCTTAATGTAATGCTCCATAAATAGGTATGGGAGAAAACAGATGAAAGAATCAAAGTCAACAATCTGGTGGACAATGTGTTTCAGATTAATCTTCTGAAAGGATTTTAATTGATAGGTAGCATAGTGTGGCCTCAGGCCCCCCTCCCAGCACAGGTTCTTGGTAACATGTAAGGTCTTCCCTACTACTTGTACACTTGACTGAAGGGAAAATGGAAGGTGGTAGACATCTATCAAATGGATATAGGAACCAATTAGAAGAAAATAAAAGAATAAGTAATAAACAGTTTGCTCAGGGAAACTAATCCAAGTTCCTATTTTGAAGGGGAAAATTCATACAAATAAATAGTAGTTGTCTCCTAAAGATTGAGAAATCCAAGAGTTTGGGGGAGATGTGCAGATAATTGAAAGAAAAGAGCAAAATGGACTTATATCCTATGACATATTAAACCTGCTTAAATTTCTACTCTGACTTCTCTTGGGAAATCAAATTGGAGAAACCAGACTCTCTTGGGGAATAACATCCCTATACATCACATATTTAAATTTGACACTAGAAGTTAAGTTTATTTTTTCTTAATAATTATGTTCGGTGAGGAATGCAGAAATTGCATTTGGAATGACAGAAGAGTAGTTACCGTAGAAAGAACTTTTCAACATCTGTAGTAGCTATCTACCATAGGAGGTGGCTTACTCTATGCGTTCTATAGAGTAGAGTGAAAGGAGAAGGAAAACCAAAAGGAAGCTTTGTCTCAGGGCGTGCAAATGAGCTTCAAGTCAACAGGTCTGTCATGTTCCCAGGCTTGTGGACTGAATTCTGTACAGCCGTCCTATTTTACCCTTTAACCTAGTGCCTTTGATTACTGTTGTTACTTTGTAATATAGTTAGAAATAAATATGAACATACTTGTTCTTGAACCCCAGTTGACCATTTTATAATTATATATATGAGTATATATGCAATGATATTTAATATATATACTAGTATTTTATATAAAATATATATATTAAATACATACATATATTTAATGTAATACTATATTATACAATGTAAATATAAAATATTTAAATATATACTTGGAATATGTATATTTATTTATATTTGGATCTCTTGACAAATCTCCTAACTTCAGACTCTGTTATTCTCTCATACTTGCCTTTCAGAACCCCAAGTCTAGATTGTCTGTCATTTTACCTTCTCTCTGTACCAAGGAGCTGAGTAGTACTCACAAAGCCTTGATATCCATAAAGCTGCTGTAAATACCCGGTGTGTCTTGGATCTCACCTTGATTCGCACATTGCCTCAGGTATCTGGATACAGCAGCAAACTGCAGAGCCAGCCTCTCCCACCTTCCACAGCGACTGTCTCATTTTGTTGCTACTCTTTCAACAAAGTTCTCTGAAACTTTCCCTCACTCTGCATGGGAAGAAGAGTCCGGCTGTGTTTCTACTCTCTTGTCAATCTCCTCTGCTACTCACCTTACTCAGTCCTTTCCTTAAACGCTCTCGTTCCCTCACATCTCTACATCTCTTCTCTTTTCATTCTGGACGTTCTCCCTGGGCAACTTGATTTTATTCACTCTTAAGAATTACAGCCTCCAGCTCTTACCATCTCCCAAGCTCTAGATCAGTGTTTCAAGCCACCTCTTGGGCATCTCCCTTTGAGTGTTCTCAGAAGCAAACTACCTCTGTTTTTTCCTCAGTAAATGGCTCCAGAGCCAGGAAGTCACACTTGACTTTTCTTCTTGTCTAGGGTCTTATCAACGCCTTCTAATCTCACCTTCTTATTCCTCACAGTCATCCTGCTTGACCCCACTGACACCATATTACTACCACTGATGCTGTCCCTGCCTCTCCATTTCTGAAATGGAAAATTTAAGCTTTCTACCTGGTTTTCCTGCTCCAACAATAGACAGCAACTCTTATCTCTAAAACTATCATATTCTTGCCTCTGTTTCTTTACATAGTCTCCCCACTACCTGGATCCACCTTTGCTTTCTCTTCACCTAACATGCCCTCTGACCATCTGCCCCTGGGACTTAGCCCAACTTAGACTCAACTTGTATTCAGCATCAGTTAACTTTCTGCTCTGCTTTGACTGCTTAACTTTGAATGCTCTGCTTAACACTGCTTTGTGTTAAGCCTAGCAGTGCCTTTGCTCCAGGCCAAGAAAAGACCCTGAGCTAGACTTTGGAATCTATTGTCTATAGATAATTGTACATTATATAATCATAGAAACTTAGTGCTTGAAAAGAATTTGGAGATCATTCCCGCCTCACTGTTTGCATATGGACACTGAGTGAAATACTTGTTAAAGGTCAGGTAACAGAACCTAATAGTGACAGTTAAGTCTGTCTTGCTAAGTTGCTTCAGTCGTGTCCGACTCTCTGTGACCCCGTTGACAGCAGCCCACCAGGCTACCCTGTCCCTGGGATTCTCCAGGCAAGAACACTGGAGTGGGTTGCCATTTCCTTCTCCAATGCATGAAAGTGAAAAGTCAAAGTGAAGTTGCTCAGTTGTGTCCGACTCTTAGCGACTCCATGGACTGCAGCCTATGGGATTTTCCAGGCAAGAGTACTGGAGTGGGGTGCCATTGCCTTCTCTGAAGTCTGTCTTAACTGACTGGAAAACAGGCTTTAATTTTCCAAATCCTAATAAACAGGATGATGCTTAGCTGTGCTACTCTTGAAGATAGCAAAGTAATTATAAAATGAAACATCTTTGCTTTTATGCCCCCAAGAAGGTCATTTCCTGTAGCTAGAAGCCTACTCAAAACCAAACATTCAAACAGCAACAACCACCACAGGCACTTAGAGCATTTCTTTTGGTAGTTCTGGCATTTACTGCCTGAACTGTCATAGTAGGAATGCGCTGTGGTGCAGGAAAACCTCAACTGGGGAGTGGCCTTGATGAGGTGCAGAGGATTAGGAAGCAACCAAGTACTGAAAAGAGAATTTTTATATTCTTTTGCACAATTTAAAGTATTACAAAAAGGCTACAGATTTTTTTTTTTTTAATTAGAAAACCAGGCTTATCTACTCTTGTCGATTAAAGAGTATTGCAAACAATGTGATCATAGATTTTTCTTGGCTCTGGAGTTGTTTGTATACTAAATTAAGGTAGAAGTATTTATACCTTATAATTTCAGTGTTCTGCTGCCCTGTTCATCTTTGACTTGTGTTGGTGTCTTAAAAAAAGAGAAAATCGGATGATATTGAGAGAGAACATGGGTGGAGAGAGCACACGATGTGGGAAGAGGAACAATGCCATCATTGATTCACAAATTAATTCCATAAATAACAGGATTTACCTCCTGTGCACAGCTTTGACATGTGCTTTGGTGTCTAATTTTGCCCTAACGTTTTGCTCGGCTTGTTCCCCTTCATCTTGCCTGCAGTGTCTGTTAGACTGCTGAGCCTCTTTGGTTGGGGCCTGGCTTCTCTGCCAGGGCCTGGGAGCACACCCTGGGCCTTCTCAAGTGAGGCTCATCCTGCCTGTGTGAGGCCTGTGTGTCCTGCTGGGATGCTGCCCTGCCTCCATGGGGGCTGCAGGAACTGCTGGGGCCCCCCAGCCCCTCGGACTCCTGCTAAGGAACGCTCGGGTGGCTGAAGTGGTGTTGTGTCTGGTCCCAGTCCTGCGGATATTGGCAGCTTCCTCTTAGTGTGTTTGTTTACTCCCATGCTGCCACAAAAACCTCACATCACGTGGCCAACCCTGGGGACTCTCGAATAGCCACTGATATTAGCCTACAAAATTCCAAATGGGGAGTACTGATTCCAGATGGTGACATAGACTATCCTAAACTCACCTCCTCCCAAACACATACCAAATATATAACTCAAGAAGATTAAAGTTCCTCTGTAAAAAGGACCTTGGAGACTTGAGGTTTGGAAGCTGAACAACTCCTAAACATTAGGCAAATGAGAAAAAAAACCTACATCAAAGCAATTAAGTGGAGCTGAGACAAAATCTTGGTATAGTGACCCACAGTCAGAGGAAACTCAAAACCTGGAGCTTCTCCCTGAGGGTAGGGGGTTTAAACCTCATATCAGAGACTTTTAAGACCTGCAGAGAGATAAGTTCCCAAAACATATAAGGTTTGAAAAACCAATGATACTCTCCTTGCATGAGATCCACACGGTTACAGTGACTGAAAAATAGCTCTTAAAAGGGCTTGCTTGCTTTGACTCACCTGTCACCGGTGCAAAGACAACCAATTGAGAGGTGCCAGACAATATGTGAACGAGACCTATTTGCTTAACTTTAAATGTCAACCCGAGGGACAAGCATGTAATACACACACATCTAGGGCCTATTGAAGTTCTCTCTGGGGACAGAGGCTGGCGGGCACCATCTCTGTGTTCCCCTCCATCCAGTTCACTGGTATCTCCCATTAAGGGAACTTGTACCCTTCTCTGGGGCTTTTCCTGGTGGCTCAGATGGTAAAGAATCCGCCTGCAATGTTGGAAAACCAGGTTCAAACCCTGATATGGGAAGATCCCCTGGAGAAGGGAATGACTACCCACTCCAATATTCTCGCCTGGAGAATTCCATGGACAGAGGAGCCTGGTGGAGTATAGTCTGTGGGGTTACAAAGAGTTGGACATGACTGAATACCTTGATTCTTATGCGTGCTCCCCAGAGTTATCTGTATATCACCTGCCTCTGATAGCCACTGGGACTCCTACAGCGTACTACCTCACGCCAGTCAGAATGACCCTCCTTAAAAAGTCTACAAATGCTGGAGAGTGTGGAGAGAGAAAGGAACCCACCCGCCTATACTGTTGGTGGGAATGTAAATTGGTGCAGCCACTATGGAAAACAATATGGAGGTCCTCAAAGAAACTAAAAGTTGAGTTGCCATATGATCCAACAATCCCACTCCTGGGCATATACCCAGACAAGACTAATTTGAAAAGATTACTTGCATTCCTGTGTTCATGGCAGCATTATTTACAGTAGCCAAGACATGGAAACAACCTAAATGTCCATCAGCAGAAGATATGGTACATATATTCAATGGAATACTACTCAGCCATAAAAAAGAATGAAGTAATGCCATTTGCAGCAACATGGATGGCCCTAGAGATCATCATACTAAATGAAGCCAGAGAGACAAATACTATATCACTTATATGTAGAATTCAGAATTCTGTACAAATAAACACATCTATGAAACAAAAACAGACTCACAGACATAGAGAACAGACTTGTGGTTTTCAGGGGGTGAGGTGAGGTAGGAAAGAAAAGGAATGGGAGTTTGAGGTTAGCAGAGGCAATCTTACATATAAGATGAACAATGAGGTCCTATTGTATAGCACAGGGAACTATATCCAAAATCCTGTGACAAACCAGAATGGAAAAGAATATGAAAAATTATATATATAATATATATATGTATAGTTGTATAACTGAATCTCTTTGCTGTACACAAATTAACGCATTGTAAATCAACTATCTATATATATATATATATAAAAACTGGAATATTCATAAATGTGCAATGATTAGACAGCATGCTATTGAATAACCAGTGAGTCAAAGAAGAAATCAAAAGAGAAATAAACTACCTTGAGACAAATGAAATGGAAATACAACATATCAAAATTTATGGGACAAAGCAAAAGCAGTTCTATGTGGAAAGTATATACTAATAAATGCCTACCTCAAGAAACAAGAAAAATCTCAAACAGCTTAATTTATACTGCAAGGAACTAGAAAAATAAGAACAAAGTCTAAAGTTAGTAGAAGGAAGAAAACTACAAAAATCAGAGTGGAAATAAGTGAAATAGATAGACTCACCAAGAGAGATGACTCAGAATCAGAAAAGTAAACATAAATGATACCATATAAAGGAACATAGGATCCTATGAACAATTATATTCCAAAAAATAGACAACTTGGATAAATTTCTAGAAATATGCAGCTTATTGAGTCAAGAAGAAGTAGAAAATCCAAAAAGACCTATTTTGGGGAAGGAGATAGAATCAGTAATGAAAATTAAAAAAAAAAAAAAAAATCCTTCCAATAAACAAAAGTTAGAACCAGATGGCTTTATTGGTGAATTCTTCCAAAATTTTAAGGAAGAATGAATACCAGTCCTTCTCAAACTCTTCCAGAAAATAGAAGAGGAGGGAATACTTGCACATTTTTATGAGACCAGCATTACTCTGATACCAAAAATAAACAAAGACACCAAAAAAAAAAAAAAAATTACAGGACACTATCCTTGATGAACAAAGATGCAAATATCCTCAACCAAACAATAGCTAACTGAATTCAATACATCAAAAGGATCTTACACCACGATCAACTGGGGTTTATTCCAGGGATACAAGTATGTGATTCAGCATCCACAAATCAATCAGTGTGATACACCACATTAACAAAATGGAGGATAAAAATCATGATCATCTCAATAGATGTAGAAAAAACATTGGACAAAATTCAACATCCTTTGTGATGAAAATTCTCAAAAAAGTAGGCATAGAGGGAGCATACCTAAATATAATACAGGCCATATATGATATGCCCACCACTAACATATTCAACAGTAAAAGCTGAAACGGTTTCTTCTGGGACTGGGAACAAAACAAGGATGCCTATTCTCACCACTTTTATTCAGCATAGTACTGGAAGCCCTAGACAGAGAAATTAGGCAAGAAAAAGTAGACATTCAATTTAAAAAGAAGTATAAATGCCTCTGTTTGCAGATGACATGATCTTATGGATATATGGAAAACCATGTATAGACACTTCCAAAAACTATTAGATCTAATCATTGAAGTCAATGAAGTTGTTGTATCCAGTATTAATATTAAAAAGTTTGTCCCATTTCTGTACACTAATAATAATCTATCAAACTTAAAATAATCCCATTTATAACTACATCAAAATGAATACCCAGGAATAAATTTAACCAAAGAAATGAAAGACCTCTATACTGAACACTATAAGACATTGATGAAAGGAATTGAAGAAAAATAAATGGGAAGATACTTGTGCTTATGGATTAGAAAAATTAATAATATTAAAATGTCCATACTATCCAAAGCAATATACAGATTTGGTGCAATCCCTGTCAAAATACCAATGGCATTTTCCACAGAAATAGAACAAGCAATTTTGAAATTTGTATGGAACTACAAAAGATCCAGAATAGTCAAAGCAATCTTAAGAAAGGAACAAAACCAAGAAATCATGTGGTCTGATTTTGACTATGATACAAAATTATAATAAAAAGCAGTATGGTATTGGCATAAAAACAGGCACATTAACTGATGAAACAGAAGAGCGAGCTCAGAAATAAGCCCACAGATATATGGTCCGTTAATATGACAGAGGAGGTAAGAATATACAACAGGGGAAGGACAGACACTAATAAATGATGCTGTGAAAACTGGATAGCCACATTCAAAAGAATGACACTGGTTATATCAAAAGACATAACCACTATCTTATACTATAGACAAAAATTATTATAAGACTGAAGACTTGAATTTAATGCCTGAAACTATAAAACTCCTAGAATAAAGCATAGGTAGTCAGATCCTTGACACAGGTCTTGGTGATGACTTTTTAGATTTGATCCAAAAATCGAAGGTGTTGCATTTAAAGCAAAAATAAACAAGTAAGGGTACTTCAGACTAAAAAGTTTATTCAAGACGAAACCAGCGACAAAATGAAAAGGCAGTCTACTAAATGGGAGAAAGTATATGCAAATTTGGATTAATATCCAAAGTATATAAATAATTCCTATAGCTCAATAGCAAAGAAACAATATGATTTAAAAACTACAATGAGATATCACTTCACACCCATTAGAATGGCTGTTTTCTAAAAGACAAGAAATAAGAGTTGGTAAGATTGTGGAGAAAAGGGAAGCTTGTGCACTATAGAAGAGAATGTAAATTAGTAGTCACTACAGAAAATAGTATGGAGTTTTCTCAACATAGAGTGACCATGCGATCCAGCAATTCCACTTCCAGGTATTCATCTAAAGAAAATAAAAACACGAATTCGAAAACATACCCCAGTGTTCATTGCAGCATTATCTACAATAGCCAAGATATGGAAATAGCCTTAAGTGTCCACTGATTGATCAATTGTTAAAGAAAATACGGTGTATATTATACCATGGAATATTATTTAGCCATTAAAAAGAAGGAAATCTTGCCATTTGCAACAACATGGATGGGCCTTCAGAGCATTATGCTAAATGAAATAAATCAGACAAAGACGAAATATCATTATGGTCTTATATGTGGCATCTTAACAACAGCTATAGATGAAAAGACCAGGTTGCTGGCGGCCAGAGCCTGGAGGTAGGGAGGGGGGCGGTGGACAAAATGGTTACAGGGTGTCGAAAGCTATAAATTTCGCACTATAAAATAAAGAAGTTGTGTGGATTGACTATAATCAATAATACTGTATTACATATTTGAAAGTTTCTCTGAAAGAAAAAATATGTGTAATTATATACGATGATGGATTTTACTGAGACACACTATGGTGATCATTTTGCAGCATATACAAATATGGAATCATTATACTGTATACCTGGAACTAATATACTATATGTAAATTATACATCAATAAAAATGAATAAATAGAATCCCATATGGCAAAAGTGTTATTTTACTGTTTACTGTTTATAGTATTATCACCATTATCACCTTTTATAAGATAACCCAAGTAGGATACCCACATGGCTTAAAAAAAATGCTGATTCTTTTTCATTATATACCTTGGCACAATATTTAAACAAGCACAAATCAGAAAATGTGAGGCTGAAAGGTAAATTGTAAAATAAACACAGTGGCAAAAATAAAAATGAGAAAATATTAAGCTTTTGGGAGAGATTTCTTACATCATTTTTATACAAATACATATTTTCTTATACTTATTTTTTGTCCTAAACATAGATAATATTGTGACCAACTTTAGCAGACTGTTTATGTAGTGATTCTTTCTAGGAAAATGCTTTTAAGATCTAAAGTAGATTTTGTTATCCAAAAGTTAAAGTCAGCCTTCCTATTAATTAAACTTTTTGGATTAGAGATATTTCAGCTGGCCAACTAATAAAGTCAGCACTGAGTAGGTTCAAGTATGGTTTTACTGTCTTTGCTTTCTAGCTTCCTGAGAAAATAAATGGATAATAGTTTAAATATGGGAAAAGATTATTATTTTTAAATCTCCTGCTGTAGCCAAACACACAAGATTGACTAAATCTTTCCAGGCAGATTTCTGCTCCACTCTTCTGCAAATTCTCTTAGAATTGCCTTCTTGAGTCTCTTTTTTAAGTATTTGAACTAAGAACAGAGCCTTTAATAAACCTCCTTAGGTTAAAATAGAATGGCTCTATTTTGGTGTGGTAATCAGAGTGAACAATACATTGAAAGATGGAGAGTTGTAGCCTCTCTAGAATAAATATTGTACCATCGTCATCATTGTTATCACAGTAATAATATTTATTAAGTACTTACATGATAAATTCTTTACTGAGTACTTTGTATATGTTGTCTCTTTTAATCCTTATCTTAACCCTTTGAGAATAGTAACATTACCAGCTATCAAATATATGATTTTAAATATGTAGAGATTCAATAAACTAAAATAAATAATACTTGCACCATTGATATTTTTTCACTTTTCTTTTGCTGCCTCACTGCCCACATACTTTTCTTTTAATATGTTTTAAATTAAACACTTCTACTAATTCAGCATTTTGCTCCCTGGCAGATTTCTGTCTAAAGCTCCCAGGAAACTTTTTTTGTTGCACTTTTTGTTTCCTTCTTAGACTTTATAAAAGGTGACTCTAGAAAGGACTACGTGAATCAGGGTTACAGTTAAGTCATGACCAACAATCAGTGGATCAAATTTATCCCGAGAATTTGGAATGTTTTAATCAATCAGCAGCAAATCAAGCAGCAGGATCAACAAAGAAGAGAATAAAAAAAAAAAAACTGCTCTCCACTTACTGTAATTTAAAATATGAATGCACTTCCCATAGGAGGAGAAAGGACTCCAGGACTTGGACACGTGTTAGGAAAATGATCAAGGAGTCTGTCTGTGGGGTGGGGGAGAATGGTGCTGTTTTTCCTCCAGGTCTTTTGAGTTCATTGAGGAAAGATAATAGTAAAGGTTATTGTTGTTTCTCTAAGTGTGGTCTTGGTGCTGCAGTGGAAAACGTAACTTGCTCTCTTTTACCTCCTGACCTATCTCACTTTCTTCCCTACTAGGAAAATCTTGACTGTGTTTTGGCTAAGATGCATGGCCTCGCTGGGACAGCAGTGTGCCAGAGGGCTCTGTGTGGGAGGCGTACTTCAGGCCAATTTATGCAAGCAGCAGGTCATTCTAGGGCCGTAGGCCAGAATGCCGTGCGTCCTCTGGCTTGAAGACACACAGCTCCTTGGAGCTGAGCTACCGTGCCGTCTTAGTAAATATTTCCTGCCCCCACAATCACTTGAAGAGCGGAACTCCCTGGAGATGTCTGCATCTCATCCCTCACAGCTGACTTTCACAGAGGCCAGATACTAACTTAGCCATCCTGGCTGCGATTCAGGATGACCAAAACCCACTTTCATCCTGCTTTTGGATTTTATTGAGAAACAGTTGCAGCAAAGCAGTATCTGGGTAGAGGAATGCCTCTTACCCTGCATGGTGAGTCGCTCTTTGTCCTCCCAGGGTGGATGTGAGCCTCAGCAGCTAAAGACATGGAGTCACCTATGGGTTCTCTGACTCTGTAAAGCTAGAGTCAGGTTTGATCACAACACAGTTTCCTGAATTAGTAATTACACATAACTGACTGCTCATGTTTCAATCTGTATTTGCTCCTTGGCATATTGTTGGCCTGTTGGAAAAAAAATAATGAACCCATTTCTTTGTATATAGTTTACATGATGGAGACCTGATTAAGAAAGTATTTTCAAGCATTTTCAGTCATAGGAAATGTTATTAGAGATTACTCAAGATAAGACACATACAAACCTGCCTTTGCTCAAAAATGGGTTGTGGGTTATTCTCAGAATTCACTGTTCTTTGCCCTTCCCTGTACTCTGCTGTTTGGTGTCTTTGTTCCAAGAAATTCAAAGCACCTGTCATACCACATCTTAAAAGAAGGAAACTAAAAAAATAGACTTATTTAGAATACAGCTGAGTTTACTGTGCAGAGTTTTCTGATGGCTCTTTGGGTTCCTTTCACTATAACAAATTGCTTTTCTCATATTTGCCTAGTATTTGGGGCCACCAATGATTTGGGCAAATCAATTTGGGATAATTTTATTATTAAACTCATGTATCCTTACAAAAATAAATCTCAATCTCATTTTAAAGAGAACAAAGAGCCTCAAATCAGTCACAGATACTTCCACCAGTCATCTAAAATGCTGTTTAAGTAAGGTTCAGTTGTTAGCTTCATGGCATTGGGAAGCTATAACAGACCCTTGCCAGATATGCCAGCTGCATGGATTTAACATTGATGACCTTCCAAAGGACTCAAAGATTTTGTTTGGGTTTGTGTCTGCAAGTAATCCGTAATAGTGTTTTTTTTTTTTTTAATCAAACACTGTGCCAAATATTTCCTTGTATGCTTTCTTTTTTAGCTCCTTGGCTGCTGATTTTTTTCTTTGTTTTCCTAAATTTACAGTAGCTGTCAGTCTTGTGCTGAATTCTCCTCTCAGTAATACACTGAATTGTGCAATTCTTTTGGGCCCAGTTTGGAAAAGGCATCCTTCCCAGAACCTAGTTGGCTTCTCAAAGGTTAAACGCTTTTGGCAAAAAACTACAAATATGACCGAATAAAACCATAAAAACGAAAAACCACAAGAACAGGGGGAAAAACAATTATTTCTGACGGTGAACTACATGGATGCAGAGGACTCATCTTTTTTAGTTTGTTTCTCCATTTAAGTCTTCTTAGTTTGTTAATTCTTATAATCCTCTCTTTGCTTCAAATAAAACCAACAACTTAATGCCTTTTATGATTTTCCATCCCCCTGGGGATGAGAGGGGTGGTAAACTATAACTGCTATTTCTTCTTAGATTATTTTAACCTTTTCGTTACCTCCAGTTGCAATCAAACTACTGTTTCCAGAACACAACTGGAAAGAAAAATCCTTTTGGCAAGGAATACAAATCAGGTTATTACACTGATTTGATAGGATTTAGGAATTCATTTTTTGGCTTGTTCCTTTTTTGTTGTCATATCTGAGTAGTTTTCTACTTATAAAGTAGAAAATGGATGTGGTTTTGGTAGATTTCTCCATGAATGCACCTTGCTTAATATCACTTTAATTTTGAATTGTGGCTTCTTCAGATTTGATTTTTCAGAGCAGCCCAAAGTGCTTTTCCAGTAAATTAGGCAGGATACGATAACTATTTTTGTAAGTTTTAATATTTGCAAAAAAAGCTTTTTAAAAATCTGTCATAACCGTATACCAGTAGAGTTCCTATTTACTCTGTACATTGCTCCTGTTCATACATTAATTTTTAAGTTTTAAATTTAGATTACTTTTGATTGAGACACCATCTCTGTCTTGGCTGCCTACCCTTTTTTGTCTATTTCACCAATGTGACTGGAAATTTATGAGTTCTCCAACTCATCAACTTTGCTCTTTCTTGAGGATAACATTTACTATCAGATCTTCATTAAAACTAAAATTCATCTTTAGAAAGAAAACATGAATTGAGGCTGAAAACAAGATCAGCAAGACAAATCAGCAGAAATTAGTTATTTATAACTGACCTCCTCCAGGAAGATGTACGAAGTGTTAAAAGTAGTCATTCCCATCCCAGCAGCATAGGCTGCTGGATTAGACCATGGATGATAGAGGGGGATCATGTGGGCTCCAATCCTGGTTCTGCTACTTCCTGCCTCTGTGACTTTGAGCAGATCTCCTCAGTTTTCTTGGAGAAGGCAATGGCACCCCACTCCAGTACTCTTGCCTTGAAAATCCCATGGATGGAGAAGCCTGGTAGGCTGCAGTCCATGGGGTCATGAAGAGTCGGACACGACTGAGCGACTTCACTTTCACTTTTCACTTTAATGCATTGGAGAAGGAAATGGCAACCCACTCCAGTGTTCTTGCCTGGAGAATCCCAGGGACAGAGGAGCCTGGTGGGCTGCCATCTGTGGGGTCTCACAGAGTCGGACTCAACTGAAGTGACTTAGCAGCAGCGGCCTAAGTTTTCTATAAAATCTATCTGTGGTAAAATGGGGATAATACCATTACTGCTTCTTAGAGATGTTATTTGAATCAAATGAATTAATGTTTTTAAAGAGCTTAAAATAGAATTTATTACCAAGTTTCATAAATAAAGTACAAGAGTGGTAAAAATGTCTCTTCTAAGATAACACATTAATTAATAAATGCTTTTCCTTCATTAATGCTAGGCTTATTATTCTACATAAAACCACCATTGGTATCCGTTATAGAAGTTACACTATGTTGTTGAACACAGTCTAGGAGTGTTTGATCTGTTTAGCACTAAGAATTTATTTTTTCATGTTTACTAAAAATACAAAGTTTAACAGAATTAAATTCTTTGTAGATCTTGTTAGCTAACTAGAAGAAGTTTGGAGAGAATCTGTTCTTGGCTTAGGGCTTCTGATTTTTGTATAACAACTGTCACTATTGTCTAAGATCTGGAACAGATTTTAATTCTCAAATGAATATGTTCTCTGAGCGGCTATGAATGGTTTAGCTGTGACTGTCACCCTCGTTCCTCTTCATCTTGAGAGCAGCTGATTTCATATCATTCACATTCAGTCACTCCTTCCTGACTACTTATTGGTTTCCCCTCCTGTTCTGTATATCAGAATGGCTGGACTCCCTTGTTCTGAATAAGACACTAAAACTTTTCTATTTCATTCTACCACCAAATTTGTTAACACCTCCTCTTTTCACTTACTCATTAGCCAAACTCGTCAGTCTTCCATTTTACATCCTTCAGTTCAGTTCAGTTCAGTCGCTCAGTCGTGTCCGACTCTTTGGGACCCCATGCATTGCAGCACACCAGGCCTCCTTGTCCATCACCAACTCCCGGAGTTCACCCAAACCCACGTCCATTGAGTCGGTGTTGCCATCCAGCCATCTCATCCTCTGTTGTCCCCTTTTCCTCGTGCCCCCAGTCCCTCCCAGCATCAGAGTCTTTTCCAGTGAGTCAACTCTTTGCGTGAAGTGGCCAAAGTACTGGAGTTTCAGCTTTAGCATCATTCCTTCCAAAGAACACCCAGAACTGATCTCCTTTAGAATGGACTGGTTGGATCTCCTTGCAGTCCATGGGACTCTCAAGAGTCTTCTCAAATACCTTAGTCTATCTGATATCTCCACCTGGTATTTCCAGCTAAAGAAAAGATTTGATTGAATTTCTCTTCATCACTTCAAACTCTCAGTCTAAACATTAGCTCATGTGCATCTTATCTCTTAACTTCAAAAAGTCAGTACTAAGAGAGGACAATCGTATTTGACAAAGGACTGATGGACGGATGTCTTCACTACATGAAGAACTTCTACAAGTCGATAATAAAAACAGGCAATTCAATAGAAAAGTGAGGGAAATACATGAACATCTGTTTCAAAGAAGAGGAAACATGAATGGCCAAAAGCATGAAAAGATGTTCAAATTTATTAGTAAACAAGTAAATGCAATGCAAAGAAAACCACCATGAGATGCCATTTCACATGCAACAAATTGGTATATATGAAAGTTTCAAAGTTTTAAAAATATGACATTTTCAAAGATTGGTGAGGATGTGGAGCAGTGAGCATTCTCATACTTGGTTGTGGGAATACATTTTGGAGCAGTCACTTTAGAAACAAATGCAGTATTACCTAACTTGATTAAATATATGTGCATCTTAGAACCCAGCAATTCTACTGTCAGTTATTTAGCAAGTTGGCTCTAGGAGACTTGCACAAACCTGTTTCAAACATTAATGTTTGGAATAGCAAAGCACTGGAAATGACCAGAATACTCCTAAATAGGATGGATAAATATAATGTAAAACAAGTGAACTTTAACTACAAGAATTAAGAAAGGTAAATCTGAAATACATAATATTGAGAAAAGTGTTACAGGAATTTATGTGGTATCATTTCCTTTCTGATAGGTTATGTAGGGATATTTACACATTCATTGTAGTACAAAGTACAACAAAAAGCAAGGGAAGAGGAAGATGTACTTAGGAAGGGACCAAAGAGAGCTTCAAAGGTATTGTAACCCTCTATTTCTAAGGCTGGTGGGAAGGCCATTCTAAGGCCATTCTTTCCCCTTCAAGATAAGTTCACTACATATACTTTGATTTCATGATTAGTCCATAAATAATCTAATGTTCAATAACTGTGCTTAAGGTTTTCAGCATCAAGTAAGTTCTTATGGATTCCCCTCTTAGTTTTGAAATACAGGCCATCCCATAGCAGAATACAAAGTTAAGGTTGGACGTGTCCTTAGAATCAGTTAATACGGGTATTTGTTTGAAGGCATATTGAATAGAACTGGCTTGCTTGCCAGTTAAACACGAATTTCTTAATAGGAATAATAATAAAGTCAGCTCTATAATGTTTCAGATATTTTACAAATCATGATGATAATGTAATCCTAGATAAACTCTACTGAACTGAGACACATAAGATATCAGGCTAAAAGTTTATAGAAGGAATGTAGAAACAGGGAAAGTAGAGGCTCTCTAGAAACCCAGGACTTCCCAAGACTACGGACTTGGATCCATGGAGTTGATTTCGCTGTTCTCTTGTTATGATTGGATACTGTAGCCCCCCCTTATGTGTGGTTTTGTTTTCTGTGGTTTCATTTACTCACAGTACCAAAGTATTCAATAGAAGACTCTAGAAATAAAATTCATAAGTTTTAAATTGCACGCTGCTCCAAGTAGCATGACGAAATCTCATGCCACCCCCTCCATCCCACCCAAAACACGAATCATCCCTTTGTGCAGTGTGTTCCACCTGTTTGTATGTAGCAGCCCTCTTGGTTTCAGACCAACTGTCTTAATATCACCATGCTTGTGTTCAAGTAACTTTGATTTTACACAATGACAGCTCCAAAGCACAAGAGTACTGATCCGGGCAACTCATACATGCCACAAAGAAACTGTAAAGTACTTTGAGTAAATAGGTGAAAGTTCTCAATTTAATAAGGAAAGACACACACACACACACACAAATTATACACTGAGGTTGCTAAAGTCTACAGTAAGAATGAATCTTCTATCTGTGAAATTGTGAAGAAGGGAAAAGAAATTCATAATTTTGTTATTTCACCTCAAACTGTAAAAGGTATGGCCACAGTGCATAATAAGTGTATAGTTAAGATGGAAAAGGCATTAAATTTCTATAAAATATTTCAAGGGAGACTACATTCACATAACTTTTATTATAGAAAATTGTTATAACTATTCTATTTTACTAGTAGTTACTGCTAATCTCTTTGTCCAGTTTATAAATTAGACTTCATCGTAAGTATGTATGCATGGGGGAAAAAGAGTATGTATAGAGTTCAGTACTATCCATGATTTCAGGCATCCACTGGGGGTCTTGGAATGTGGAGGACTACTGCACTACTAAAAACATTAGAGGAAGACAGAAACT
Organism: Bos indicus; assembly: GCF_029378745.1. Lineage (NCBI taxonomy): Eukaryota > Metazoa > Chordata > Mammalia > Artiodactyla > Bovidae > Bos > Bos indicus. Next base: position 53,794,451 of record NC_091763.1, on the reverse strand, counting down.
CACAGTTTTAGAATTCTGTGATCATTTTCCGGTTGCTCCATAGACCATTTTATATGAGAGTGGGCTTGGCCCTGAGAAGGATGGGAGGAAACACCAATGTATTTTTTTAGCCTTTTTTTTTTTTCTTCTGGGTGAACCAGGCAGCTTGCACGATCTCAGCTCCCTGACCAGGGATTGAACCTGGACCATGGCAGTGAAAGCCCAGTTAGCAGGGAACTCCTAGCCTTTAAGTCTACAAACAACTCTGGAGTTTCCTTTTTGAGTTTTTCCTGACCCTCCTCCTTTTTGCCATCTGGGATGTAAAGTATGTATTTCCCACATTTCCCTCTTTTACAAATTTATAGATGCTACTAAGTTAGAGACTACAGAGAAACGGAATATTCAGAGGTGGGGGGGGTGGTTATGATGGAATGAATACACAATTTGATGAAACTCCATCAAAGGCACTCAATCTTAAAGCCAAATACAGAAACACACACGTCATGTCACAGTGGGATATAGATAGGGGATTGTTCTGTACTGTCTGTTGCTGTTCTTGGAAGCAGAATCCCCTCATTAAAGCATGTATCATATGAAATTTTTAAAGAAGGAAAGGAACACAAACACACACCTATATAAATAGTCCTGCTAAAAATTCATAAATATTTCTGAAATAAGACAAATGTCTTATAACATTGGTCTTAAAATTATTTTATTGCATGTGTTAAAGTCTTCTGGAAATAGACATTTTCTTCAGTTGCTCCTTTTACTTGACCCAAAATTCTGAGGAAAGAAGCTTAGAATATGGTGTACTAAATTTATTAGATTGTAATCTGTTAAATTCTCACTTCTTTCTATCAGTTCATGACATTAGTTGTTCAAAAAGGCATCATTAGAGATGTCTCAGTAAAGTACTTCATGCACAGGAAGTGGGAAAGCAGTGTTACTGTGTCATTATTCACATTTGCTAAGGTATGTATCCTTTGTTAGAGATAGGCAGAACTATCCCGGAAACAATGGTTGGGGCCAGGGTCTGTTTTTAATTCTTGTGAAACCAAAAAAATCAGGGACCATAAAATTGAGCCAGTTTTATTGGGAAATAAAATATGCTGATCCCAGTTTAATGGATTCCAATTTAGCTGTTGAATTAATTATTCAATAACATACTGAATGTATCATTTTAAATTTTTTTTCCTTGCAGTTTTAGAGCAGGTGGCGACATTGCAGTAACTTGTTTTCTGAAGGACTTTCCTGTCATTTAGCAGAGAGCAGTAGGATATAGGGAAGAGGGATGAGAGGCATAGAGGGGTAGAACCTAGAACCACGGACCAGTGCACCCTGAGTAATACTCTAACCCACAGGCACACACACATGTATATACAGTCTTTCCCTCCCCACCAAATGCAATATCTGCTTCTAAAGATTGTTCATCTAAAATTTAACCTGTTTCTTTTCATCCTTCCAACCCACAGAAGACTTCTAGGACCGCAGGTCATTAGGTTCTGGATTACTTCCTTTCATCAAGTATCATTCCGTTTACTGATGATTTATATATTTTGTGTTCCTTCTTTCTCTGACTGTGGTCTCCTCCCACCTGAAAATGAAGACTGCTGTGTCCACTGTATCCTGGCCTGCCTGTTCTGTGAATTCCTGACGCTCTGCAACATTGTCCTGGGACAAGCCTCGTGTGGCATCTGCACCTCGGAAGCCTGCTGCTGCTGCTGTGGAGATGAAGTGGGGGATGACTGTAACTGCCCCTGTGACATGGACTGCGGCATCATGGACGCCTGCTGTGAATCGTCAGACTGCCTGGAGATCTGCATGGAGTGCTGCGGGATTTGTTTTCCTTCCTAAGTATTTATCTTCTGTTTGCCTTAAAACTGGAGAGTATTTGAAGTTTTTTCTTTTGAGGTAAAAGAAAAGCACGTGGTAAAATTCTCATCAAACAACCCAGTACTTGCACTGTTAACTCATTATTTTAGGTAATCTCTGAAAGCCTTTTTTTCTCCCTCTAACCAAGTCCACATGGTTTAATATGTGAAATTTTAACTACTTTTAAACTTGTTAATAGGTTGCAGTGACTGAGGGACATTTTGGCCACAAACAGAAAAAAAGAAAAAAAAAATACAAAATGTCTCCTCCTTTTTATACTTATTTCTCTATGTTTCTTTTAACCTGTCTTAGGAGCCCCTTGCTCCAAATGTATTCTTTTCTGGTGGTTATTTAAATCAGACAATTCATTTTGTATGTTTTTACAGTGGTTAAAAGTAAGCATTCCTTAGGGTAAACTTTGAGAAACACACCCACACAAGCATTGGGCACCTAGAGTTTGTGTCTATGCTCTGCTTGTTCAACAGACACTGAGTGCCTGCTGTGTGTGAGCTGCTGCAGCGCCGAGATGGATGGCATTCAGCTGCCATCCAGAGAAGCAGAGGAAAGTTTAGGCAAAGAGACTTGTAAAGAATAAGCCAGCCCACAGGCATATGGAAGTCATGATTATGAGAGAGAGAAACTCAAAAGGCTGTAGGGATACACAGAAAGGAAGAGCTAATGTCTATGGGAATATTCAGAAGGCTTCGAGGAGAATGTGGCATTTGAAGGAGGCCTCTTGGGATGAGTGATTCATCTGCTGCTTGAATGAATTAGCTTTAGGACCAAGTTTTAGGTGACCAACCTGAGCTGACTGTGCCCTTGAGCAGTTACAAGAAAAATGCCTCATGTATGTATTTTCTTTAGTTGTGGCAATACATCTTTCTTTAAAAAAACTATAAAATTTAAGTTAACTAAAAATACGCTTTTTTTTTTACATAATTTAGAGGTTATGATAAAGTTTTGATTAAAAACAATGCTTTATTAAAATAGCTATATCTTATAAACAATGTGGAGTACTTTTGAAAAGTTGCACTTAAATTAGGAAAAATTTTATATTAAAATCTCAGCATTTTGATTTTGATTTATTCAAACACTTTTCTTTTGAGAGCTTTAAGTATTTTGCAAGGGGAAGGGTTATTTGGTTAAGAAGCAAACCCCCCAATATTTATAAGCACAGTTAACCTTAAATACCAATTATTCCTTCCAGTGCAGTGGGAATCTTGACATCCATTACTATGACCAAATTTCAGTATTGCAATTTTACATTAAACCCAAATGGTGGGTTATAAAGATCCTTAAGTGTAAAGAAATAAGACTTATTAAGTTACTTATTAAGACTTAGTAAGTTACTAAGACATAGAGACTGTGTGGTACAGATGAAAAGGAGAGGGCATTTTCCTACTACATGCTCTTCTGCTAAGCTTGATATCCCCAACTTGCAGTTTGGTTTGATTTAATGTAATACCTTTGTAGAAATTTGGAAGTATATCTTTGGATGAATAGTTATTTTTTATTATTCCAATTGAATATCAAATTGATAGTAAAAACAAATGCATATTTTTAGGAAGCCTTTTAGCAAATCTAGGCTTTTAAGATTTTAAAACCTAAAGCATGGGTATGTCACCAACAATTTTTCCTTTGAGATGAAATCTAGTTTCCACTTATATCATTACTTAAAAGGCTTAAAAAAAAATTAGCAAACTCTTGAATCCCCTTTTAGTGCTCTTTAAACACACATACACACACACACACACACACACACTTAAATTGTCAGGCTTAAATAGAATTCTAGTCAACAGCTGTCTATCTTCCTGGCCCAAAGAGCATTTTTGATGTAACAAATGAAATATGAGAACATCTTTCTACTATTTCTTAGTAACCAGAATCTGAATATTTACATATATCCAAAGTTAACATGTATATATATTAGGATGTAAGAGTATCAACTTTATATTGATATATAAAACCTTCTAATGACCTGGAATCATTAAAATAGTATATCTGTTATACTGCAAAAATTTTCTGCCAAACTGTTTGTCTAATATTTGTGTATCCTGCTATTTACAATGATGATATTAGCACTTTTATAATAATGTTTCTCTGTAACAGAGAGCATTAATTGATAGAATTTTAATCTCATATTTATATTCACAGTACTTTTCCTTTGTTGTCTATTCTGCAGTCATACCACAAAGTACCTTGTATGATTTTTTAAAATAAATGAAAAAAACAAAAGTAGCAAATGTGAAAATATTTTCCATATGTATTTTAGAATTTCTGTATGTAAAATATTTTGTTGAATTATATGGCCATCATAAGTGCTCTAGTTTACAGTTACAGATTTGGTCTCTTTTTAAATGTGGAAACATAATCTTAAATATTTTTAAACTGGACCTGTATTAGCCTGAATATACTATTTTGAAATAAAAAAAATGATTTCTGTAATCTAATTGATGGATCAATATTTAAATGAATTCAACTATAATTTAAAAGCTTAGGCTTTTCTTTTCTTGTTATATCCTTCTCTGAAAGATTTCTTAGTCTCATATGTAAATCACATGACTCATGCCCATAAATGAACTATGAAAGATTCAGATCAGTTTATACTGCAAATCATAGTTGACAAATGATTTCAAAACATGGTAAAACATGGTTTTCTGTTAAAACTTCACAGTAGAGCAAAATTCACAATTTTTACATTTGTTTTTTAATAAGTTGCTTTTACTTATTTGCTTTAGAATTATCTCCCAACTTATTAAAAAAATGTGGTAGTTTATATGTGTATATATATATACACACACACACACACACACACATATATATATATATTTTATGCTGAAATTAAACACTAAAGATCTATGGAATTGGGTATTAATTTCAATGAATTTCACCCAAAAGTAAGTCATCAGAAGTACTTTCAACTAGGGTTTTTAGTGGCACAATTTTTAAGTCGTAGGAAGTGTTTTATTATTAGTATTTAACCCCTTGCATCACTTTATTTAGGAGAAGACATTTTACTTAGGAGTATAATAATTTTATTTTTGTGTTCTTATAGTGTATTGACTATATCCATTTCCCTCACCTGAAATAGCCAGTGTTTCTCTGAACAGTTCACGGAGTAACCAAGGCAACCTTATGTAATAACTTTTCATTCTTCATCTATACAAGCTCTTATCAGTGCCCTAGATTCTAATGTTATAAACGTCAAAGTCACTGTCTAACATAAATAAGATTCGAGTCCAGAGTCTATGGCTTGCCTTCTTGAATTCCAGTTTCAATGCCTAGATTTACCCAACCATCTAATGAATAAGTTTATTTATTAATAAGATTATTTTTCATACTATTCAAGACCTTTATGCCCTTTCCAATTACCTGTGATTTGTAGGCCTGTAGGTTTATTACATCTAATCTGACAGCCAAGATAAAATTTCATCAGACACTATAATATCCATTTTTCTCTTATTTTAATACTAATATAGAAAAGCATACCATTTGTGTTTTAAATGACAGTTAATATAGGGATAGAGTTTATTTTACACTTACTATTTATATTTTAAAATTGAGGCTTGGGTACTACAAGGCATTCTTTTTAACCCTTCATCTCTGTGTCCCATATAATCAATAAATTTATAGTGACTGTTTTCTTTAAGCCCCTCAAGGGAGTCAAAAAACCCTCAGGATGTTTCAACCTTTGGGAGAAGTTTGCCACTTCCCATGAGAAAACTGTTATTGAGGCTACTAATATTTACTTGTCCATTTCAGATTACTTTTAGAGGTTATGGTTAAAATGGAAGGGGCTGATGCAGACCTAACGTGGAGGGGTGGTTTTCGCAAAAATCATCACTGGTGACTAAATCTGCCATGTATTTTCACATTGCAAAATTCCCAATGAACACTGGCTGTCCTCTCTAAAGGCCTGTGAATCAGTATCATCCAAATGACCAAATTTTAATTAAGTTCAACAGGCAAACCTGGAGGTGAACAGGATTCTAAGCACAGCTACATCAAAGCCTCAACTAGAAAGAAGAATTTCTATCTAGGCAAGGAGAAATCTGCACCATCTCACTGTCATCACACTGGGACAACCGACTGACATTCTCCACCTGCCAAAAGAGTCGGACACAACCGAACAACTACACCACCACCACCACCACGAGCTGCCAGATGTCAGAGCGAGTAGGTCCTTGCCTTCCTACAAAGCTGCGGCCACTAGTTGTATTTCTCTTTGTTCATTCTTTATGCCCTTGATCCCTCCTCACCTTAACCCTTGCTAAAAGAGAATCTTGAGCTTATTTGTGAGGTGACTGTGAAGAAATCAATTTAGCTAAACATGCCTCAACATATTACTAACAGAGGTATAGATATATCTGTTGAAGATGAAGTATAGCTCTGCAATTAAGTGTTCACTTTCAGGCGGGTCTTTGAGGTTCAGTGGAGAATGTAATTATTAGGAAAACAGTGAAAAGCAAATGAACACAAATTCTCAGTTTAGCTTGAAAAACTGAAAAGGTTCTTAAGTTCTGTCTGATGCATAAAGCGGTAGAAGCAAAGGAATTACATTCCAAAGCCAAGAAAGAGGGTGTACAAAAGCAGCTGATCCACTTGACATAGTTCATAGCCTTTTGCAAAGGAATAAAAGCCCGTTGAGCAGGGAACCAAAAGATCTCATTATAGGATGAAGCCAGGCCATATTAAAGCTTGTGCACTAGTAACTATGTCTAAAAACAGCCTGCTGTTTTATATTGAACCAATACATTCTTAACTTGGTAGGTTGCAGTGTAAAGATGTACAGAGCCTGTCTGCTGGATGCTATGCCAATTACAGATGTGACGGAGTGGTGTCAAACACCTACAAATAGTTAGGATCTCAAGCAATCTTCGAGTGAAACAAAAGAAGTTTTAAAATGTCATCTCAAAACCTGGATAGCACAGTTCATCATGTGTGTCTGACTCTCAGAGTCTCAAGATCACCTTTATTATATAATTTAATGTGGACCTCATATGATCCCTCAATCAGAATGCACAATTCTTTCAAGGACATGAATAGTGCCTGAGAGAGAAGGAGAATATCTTTTAAAAGTAACACCTTCAGATGACAAGGCATCTGTGATCAGCTCTGCAGGAACTACGTTTTATTGGTGTTGAGGTGAAGAAGGAGGGAAATGCCCATGAATACATATTAGACTTTGTTAGATCATCAGAAAGAATAATTGGGCATATTTATACAATTACATTTTTAGTAAACTATTATGCCAGCTTAACGATAATACATATTCTGGTAAAAAGTACATTAAATGGCAATCCTAAAGCAATTCGGCTGCTGAGGATGTCATTTTTTTTATCTAATTATTCACAAATTAATGAATAAAATTAAATTCCAATCACTGAGAAAAATGGAGCAATGGTGAGAATCAGAACTGCAGATTAGTTAAAGCAAAGATATGCAATGCATAACAGAATTAAAGCATTTCTTTTATTCAAACTCAGTGCTTAAAAAAGAACAAATCCATCATCTTGAAATTTGACTTGTAGCTTGACATTAAAAATAATATGAGTAGAATTTTCAGTGGGGTAAGCACAAAACTAGTTCAAGTTGTGTCACTCTCAATTACTGTACTCAGGTGGTGTGCCCATTAAAATTCCCACTTGTGGGCTCCGCTCACTATGCAAATGGGGTCATTACCTGGAGAATTTAATTGGTTATGACACTGGGAGTAGGACTTTCCCTTTCAAAATAAACCTACTTACACACATTTTCACTAGAAATTTGATTGTTATATATATTTTGGATTGTTTTGCTCTATAAATATTTACTGAAATTGGACTATCTTTGCCTACTAATTTCTCACAGATAATTCAAAGTGGATCCAAATTACTTTGTGCATGTAGTTTTGTCTAGAAGACTGGCTAGAATGATTTTTATAAATCATGTTGCTTAACAAAATATTATTTTGAAACATCTTTGTATCTCTCAGTCTACATGTGGGTACATTTCCAATGAGGGTTTTCATCACTGAGTAGTATGTATGTTTTCTCTTTCATCATAGTTCTAAATGTTTACTCTGAGGGGCTTCTTCCGTGTTTCTGCTTCTTTGTCACTTAAAAAAAAAAAGTATAGTTAAAACATTGACCTGCCTTCATGGGTGTGTAACATACATAGCATCACTGAGGAGCCATGCTTGTAACACTTGCAAGGCACTTATATTCACTGATAAGACGGGGTGAAGATGTGAAATAGTTGTCAGAATTCGTTCTAGAGAGAGTTCCACCAAGAGCCACGAGACAACTGAATTTAAAAAAGAACAACGAATCAGTACAAAAAGTACAGTTCTCCACACACCTGCCATCTGTTTTCACTGATTGTGGTGATTTCAACTGGAAAAAACCCTGAGTTTACAGCTAGATAACAAGAATATCGATAATGGCTGGAACTTACAACAAACACTGACATTACAGTATGGTTTAGTGAATGTAATATTAAAGTGGGCACCCAGGAATTTAGTTCCTAGGCACTGTCTCAACCAGCAGATACCAGAGTGAACTTGAAGCGGGAACGGGATTGCTAAAAGTATTAGTATAACCTCAGGGGAGCCCTAACAGTTACTTGCAAGAGAGGGGTCCTGCAGTCTAAATTTGTATTACTATACCAAGTTGTACAACAAGCACGGATATTACCACTAGCTTGTCTGGACCTAAAGAGAATATTTTTCTTTAAATGAAGAAAAGAATATTCTAAAATAAGAGAAATAATTCCAGGGGTGATAAAAAAAAAAAAAAAGAAATACTACAAATTTGTAACTGGACAATTGGGCAGGAATTTTAACATCTGTAACTATGGGAAATTTCCCATAGAATATCAAACATGGATCCAGTCTCTGACATTCATTTTTCTGATATTTCTAATTGCGCCCGGAGGATAAGAAGGAGTTGGCGCATCCAATAAATATAATCATTTACATGCATGGAGCTCCCTTTGAAGTTAATAGGACCTATGGAAAGGGGAGTTACGCACCACGAAAACGGAATTCAATGTGTATCTACTTCTTTCTTTTTAACATGCAGCCGTGTTGCCAACACATTTGGATTTTCTTTCTGCTTATCTTTTCTTTGTATGTGATGTTTCAGTTGGAGTGGAGCAAAGTGCTCCATGTGTAGAGGAAAGATAGCCTCAAAGGCAGGATGTGATATTGACAAGCTTATAATCAGGGACCAGCTTTACAAGATAGTATCCAAAAGTGATCGGGCCTGACATTTGTAGAGCTTTTTAACTTTCCAAAAGGAAACCACATACATTTTCTCGTTTGATCTCTGCTGCTCTTCTATTCATCTACGATATATGTTTTTACTTCCATTTTACAGATGAGAAAATGGGGACAGACTGCTTAAGTTCACTTCCTAGAGCCACACAGTAGCCGGTAGGATGTAGGAAAACTGATTTCTATTCCCAGGTCTTTCCATTAGAACAATATATTTTTAAAGAAATCCTATATATAACTTAATAAAGAGATTCAGTCACAGCTGCTTGGATTAAAACTGGAGTGAGGAAGTTGGGATCTGAATTTCACCTGCCTTGTTTCTTATCTCCCATCTTTGCTGCCTTTAGTGGGTATCCTGGCATGGGCTTTGAGGAAGACTGGAAATCATAGCTACCTAACTGTGCTGCTTATTTCTTATTACACACATTGACCCCAAAGTCACTCAACTCACAGTATTTCACTGTCTTGTTCCTGTTTAAAGTATTCTTGCCTGGAGAATCCCATGGACAGAGGAGCCTGGTGGGCTACAGTCCAGGGGGTCACAAAGAGTCGGACACGACTGAGCGACTTCACTATCAATGACTTTTTTCCTCTAGTTGGATGGATGAGGAGTCAAGAGTTAGATGTTCTTCAAAAGACTGTTTGCTGGTCATTCTCCATATGACCCTAAAGATCTGCTCTCTGTCTCTGCCTGCGCTGTGCCAGGATCCCTTGATTTCTGATTCCCAGTTGGCATTGGCTGATACCAAGCACTAATGGGAAATCAGAAGGTGGGAGGAGAGAGAGGTCAAGGTGTTAATTCTCACCTTGCTCCCAGGCCCCCTTCCTGCCAGGGAGTGATTTTTCACAACTCCATTCCTCCCTGTAAGGTGACTGTGTGCAGTGACCCCTTCATAGCTGCAGCTCCCTGATCTTGTCCCCTTCAGCATGGGGAAGGAATGTTTCCCATTTTTGCTAGTTCCTGGCACTTCAAAATCCCATGTTTGTTACCTTTTGACTGACTGTTCCTCTGTAAACAGTCCCTTTTATTAAATGCTCTTCAACTAAGCCCTTTGAGTGAGCCATCTGTTTCCTGCCAGTACTCTAATGAGTGAGAAAGAGTGAGTGTGTGTGTGTGTACAAATGCACACATTGTCTGAATCCAATACTGCTATCATATGTTTCTAAGATTTATCAAAATAATGTAAATTCTGGTGGTCTCTTAGATGTTTGTCTCTTAAACACAGTTAATAAAATCTAATACCACAAGAACTATACTAGATACTCCAGAAATGTACTTAACAATTTCAAGTTCAATGATCACACTGCTGCTGCTGCTAAGTCGCTTCAGTCGTGTCTGACTCTTAGCGACCCCATGGACTGCAGCCTACCAGGCTCCTCTGTCCATGGGACTTTCCAGGCAAGAGTACTGGAGTGGGTTGCCATTACCTTCTCCTCAATGATCATACATTTCCATGCTAATATTTGACACTAAAACTGGCTGAGGGTGGAAGAGGGAAAGAAAGAGGTATTACCAGGAGTGGTCCAAAGTTTATTGAGCTTTAGGATTGCTAGAGATAATGAGGCTTTCCTGTTTCCCTACAACCTAAAATAACCCAACAATATTAACATAAGCAGACCCACAATAGAAAGCTTAGCCTGGAAATGAATCCCTCCAGAAATGTGCTATTTGGAGACTCCATGTGATTATAACCAATGGTAATAAAACAACTGGATGTGACATCTATATGTCTTCAGAGTCACAGTTCTAATCTATAGTAGGTCCAGTATCACTTAGTCTTCTAGTTCAACCCCTCCACTGAAAGTTGGTAAACTGACATTTTAATTGATGCCTCAACATTCACCCAGTCAGCCAAGGATAATCTGTTTGTTCCAGACCCTGTGCTGGGAGTAGGGATATCAAGATGTCCATTGAAAAATTCACAGCTTAGAGAGAGAATGTACATTAATTTGACAGAATTAAAGACATAATAGAGATGGTATAATTTCTAGGACAGGGGAGAAGTGGAGGCTGACTAACACTCCCCAGGAGAACCAGGAAGTTTTCTTAGAAGAGGTAATATTTGAACTGGGATTTGGAGAAAGTAAGTAGTTATTGGTGCATTCTGAAATTGCAGTAATGTTGGAAAGGACAGAATTGGTGATGTTGGGGAAAAGCAGAACTGAGTTCAAAAAGGCAGCACTTTGAGTGCTTCTGAACTTCTCAACTTTGACCTGGAGGCAAAGTAAAGCCTTCTGAGGACTTAAATCAAGGAAACAGCAAGATCAAATTTATATTTTGATATAACTTTATTGGGGCAGCAGATGAATTAGAAAGGACTGAGGATGAACGTATCAGGGACTTAAAAGACTGTGGGTTCATCTACACAAAAGATGGTAAGGACCTGATCTGAGGCGCTGACTGTAGAAACACATGTGGGGGGAGGGGGGAGGGACTGAATTAAACACAATTCTGAAAGAGAACTGAAAGACTATTCCAGGTGAATGAGCCTGCTAAGTGTGCCCAGTGTTTACATACAAAACCAACTGTATGAACGTTAAAAGAAAGCCAAATTCATAGAGGTTTTAAAGTGCATACACTACGTGTTTTGCGTCAGCAATGTCATGTCTTCATTAAATGAGATGATGGATCTGAAAGTGCTTATAAACAGTTTCACCAATATTAGGAAACTGTCAGAATTTCATTGTGGGTTTACATGATGGGTGTAGTACTATACATAGTATGCAGGTGGGTGAACCAGTGAGGAAAATGCCAGAGTAAAATGGTCCAGTTTCCTAGTATGCTAGGGATGTATGCTAATAGATGTAAGGCGGGGCCTGGGGGAAGGGGAAGAGAAGCGAGAGGCAAACAGAAGCAGAGACATTAACAAAGGATCCCCAGAGTGCCTGGCCTATGAGAGGTGTTCCTCTATATATATATGCTGAATTAGTATGTGAACAAATGAATATATACGTATATATGTATACCACGGATTACTTAACATGCAGAACTGGATCTGTATTACTACCACAAACTGGATGACAATTGTGAGCATAATAAGTGAAAGAGAGGAGAAATTTTCACTGGGCTACATGCACAACGGATAGATCATTTTTAACCAAATCAACAGATTGCTAACTAGTTACTGATTACTGACTGGTTGAATGAATCATTCTTTAATTGGCTTAGTAAGTCCAGTTCCCATCATAAGTCTTAGGTAATGTATAACCCAAATCTCTTTGGTTGGCCTCCAGCAGCTCTAAAATTAGTGAGTAAATCTTCCAAAGTTATATTCTTGCCAGCCTTTGTTTTTCTGCAAACCTGATTCAAATTTTCAACTGGGCCTGTTCCAAGTTCTGTGTTAGTCTAGGAGGGTGTTTACTGGCCCCAAGGGGTTGCCTAATTTGTCTAAAGTTCTGTGCATCACATATTATGTTTCCTTAGTTCTAATAAAGTGACCCAGACCTGCTTTAGCTATTCTATTCTTAGCAAAAAAAAAAAAAAAAAAAAAAGTTGCAAGAGGATCATAGAATTAACTTCTGTTTTCTTACAAAATAATTATGTTAAAATGTAAATATTTAAATTCACATTACAAATACTAATGAATTTTCAAGCATGTCTCTAAAATATAGGTGCTAAGGACTGTAAGGGAGAAGGAGTATCACCAGGGCACAAGAAAGCCACGTGGGTTCTTTCATGTCCATAGTGGTGGAGGATGGTACTTGAAGGGGATCGCAATGCAGATGCCCAGGTAGAAGCTTGATTTGCATCTGGCAACTAGATCATAAAATATGAAATGAAGATTTTTATCTGTTCATGAAAATATCAATTATTCAAAATATGGAGGAAAAGGTGATGGAAATCCAAACCAAAGCTTAAAAATGGTTAGATTCTTAAAATGTATATTTTGGTGCCTTGAGTATTTTTGTTTTCAGAGCTCATATCATGGAATTAAAGGAGACATGTGCTGAGGCTTTTAATGTATTATGAAGTCAAAATGTCATTCACTTGAATTACATTTTCCTTTAAATAAAACATTTTGTTGTTTAGGCTCTTTGACCTAAAATATGATAAACTGTACTGAAGTATATAGGTGGTATCACTAATTAGTCAGAAGCTATCTCAAAACATATCTCTTTTTATAATATTTCAATACACAGTATTGGCATTTTAATCATTTCTTCTTTAAAAAAGAGTATCCACCTAAGACAAATAACTATTTCTATGGAGAGTAAAATTAATATTTAATAAAAGAAGACATGTTACTTGTATGTTTTCTTAAATTTCAACAAGTGTCTGATCTTGAAAAGTATCAAATGCCTGCATATATTTGTGACAAAAAAAGTTGCATTCTTTCTATAATCACTCAAAAATTCCCATAATCTGTAAGTTGGTAGACTGTCTTGAGTTTTTCTAAATGAAAAAATAAGGTGGGATAATGCACTGCATAATTACATTCCAAGTTTGCATTAATAAAGAATTATACTTGCAAGTTTTACAACTAGAAGTAGCACTGTGGTTGTCATATATTACAGTACACACAATTTGATTGTTACAGAGTAGGCATCTGCCAGAAACATTTCAGTTTAGCATGATGAATTTACCTTAGCCCTGTCAAGAATCACATTACAATGCCAAAGTATTGCTTTGAATATATATTGAAAAACAGAAATAAATTTGTTGAGGTAGAGTTTCAAATCCCCTCAGAATCATGTCATTACTGGTATTGTGGCTGGGCACACACAAGCTCATGTTACTCCAGGGGGATTTGCCAATAGTGAATGTCACTCATTTAATCAGGACAGCTAAAGAAGAGGTACTGTTGACTGTGGCTGATAGAGGAGTTTATCGGCATCCCAGCAAGGCTGTTAGATACTCAATTTACATAAAGGTATAAGAATATTTAAAATATAATCCCTTTCTAAGCCATTTAAACACATTCGCATGGAAAGTAGTTTACCTGCTGCTCCTTTTTCAGGTTAATGATAAACTTCTCTGAAAGATTTAACTGAACTCTAACTAATAAACACTGTATTTGTCTCGAAACACCTAATTGCTGGCATTGCTTGTTCAAACAGTGGAATTTACACTTCCTTGGTGTGTAAGATACAAGATTATTATCAGGTTACTGCAGAAGGTACAAACAATTGGCAGGTTATTCCTGAACCACTCAGGAACTATTGAAAAGTCCACGTCTAGGGTCTTCGGAAGCCTAGTAGACCACAGTCTCCTCTACCGGCTGCTTCAGAAATGCCAGGCAGAATTTTACTCTAATTTCTTGAAAGGCCTATGAATTCTATCAAAAATTTGCTGCGCACTTTGGAAAGATTTTATGGTGTAGACATGACCACATGATAGGTTTCTTATATCCACAGCAACTTTTAAAGTCTAAGATGCAGAATAAAGGCTACTGCCTTAATAATAGCAAAGGGCCAGATCCACACAGGCGAGACTGTGTGCCAGGTTCACAGTTTAACTACCATAAAATTTAGCTGCCGCTTTCATTTGAGAAATGTGGCAGATAAAAGCAGTTTCAATATTGCACCACTGCATTAATGTAGATGTAGCACAGATATATTAAATTTTTTTCCTCTCAACACCATGCTCTAAGAAAGTAGTAAAAGTATTATGTTTGCATGATACTGATTTTACATGTAGTCTGAGAAATATATGAAATGTATTTTTAAAGGACTTGGCTTATGAAAAGTCATATTTGAGGGAGTGTGGAATCAATTCACAGGGATAGTTTATGGTCCAGAAACTCCTATAAGGTAATGGGAGAAACTAGTATATCTGTAGTAAAAAAAATCTAACAGAAGAAAAATCATGAACTTCATCAAGGAAAAATAAAAATTATACAATATCTAAGTTGATATGTGCAAAGTATCAATAGTATTCAGTTAGTCTGGAAACTATGCTTATCATCAATTTGCCTTTTGTATCTTCTGACTGCTTCCAATTCAGCTACAAATACAAATATCAATCATATTCACATAAGCTAAGTATATAAAAGATAACGTTTAAGTATAAAAAGATCCCAGAAATAAGCTTTTTATGTTGTGCTGATAAAAATGTCTGTGTGTACACGTATATATGTACAACATATATATATATATATCCTTTTTTTAATGTAATCACCTATATATCCTAGAAAAATATCCAGAATAACTGATTTGAAAAACGTTTGCTGATTCTTTTCTAGCAAAATCTGACTATATTATGGGCATTAGAATCCTAGTTGTCTCCTACAAGGAAAAACTCATAGCAAAATAGTCCAGATAAAAAGAAGACATGGATAGGGAGAGAACAGATAAATACAATCATGCTGTAGAGAGACCATTGACAGTGTATCAAAGAGAAAGAAAAATTCCTAGAACATCATATCGTGGCACAAATGCTATCATGTCACTGCAAGACAGCGACAAAGAACACTGCTCATAGGGGCAAGTTCTTTTTATTAGAACTGTAAGAAATCCTTGCTTATATGAATTCAGAAACTTCAGACATCGTAACAGGTCTGGTATCTCTCCAACACATCTTCTATATTAATATAAAAAAAAAAGTTTCAAGTATTTTCTACTTGCCTGCTGTCATCTAGCAAGGTGAATTAACACTATAAATCAAATCAGTTTTCTCTGAACTTATTTGTAGGATGAAAGCATGTTGAGCTTTTCATTTGTGAAAATTTCAGAGACTTTTTGGCAGCCCGATACCACTGCTCATCAGGCTCCACCTCTAGCTTTTACATCAGGTAAAATATAAGAGACTCAAAGTGATGCTCGGCCTTCTTTTTGAGATTTAGAAGTCTGGACCATCAAGATTCTCAAAAGGAAAATTCCAGTTTGTAAAATGTTTTTTTAATCAATCTAGAAATGATCATTTAAATCACTTAACATTATTTTGTACAAGTCGCCTGTATGTACAAAAATTTTAAAGAATAAATTGAAATCTGAAATTAGATTAACCCTGAGCATATCATAATTTGTATTAACAGTAACAGTACTTAAGAAATGTAGCACTAATACATATTTTTTAAACTACAGCAACAGCCCTGAACATGTCTATATCACCCGTATGTCTTTCTCTTTGCATTCTAACTGTATACATTTTTCTTCTGACTTTCCTTTTATATTCAAGCTCCATTTTCATTCATCATTCATTGCCTCCTCCAAATTGCCTGTTTATAAATATCTTAAGTCCATCATCCTCTTACCCCTGTGCTTCTCTTCAATGTCTCATTCTATCTCGATTCTCAGCACCAGTTAAGTTCGGCACACATTTTTAAGCGGCCACTTTCTACTATGTACTGGGAAGACAAGCTAAATCAGAGTTGGCTCCTGCATTTCTGGAGCACACAGTAGACTGAGGGAAATAAAGACGTGAACATATTATGAAAATGCATTGTGAGAAGATTTAGAGAAATGTGAAAATTGTATGGGACTGCAGAAGACTGAAGCTTGGGAGAAATGAGAATTAGGATGGAAATATCATTTGAGCCAGTTCTTGAAAGATGATCTTACATTTCCCAGGCAGACAAGGGAGAGGAGGGAAGACAGTTCAAACAGAAGGAACAGCATCTACAGATAATTGAAGTTGCAAAGAACATGCATGTTCTAAGATCAGAGAATGTTCAACATGGATAAAATACAACTTTGTGGGAAGGACAGGGTGGAAGATGAGACTGAGAATGTAAGCTATGGCTAAACTGTTTTTTTATGCCATGCTAAGTGATTCAGATCTTATTCTACTTGTTATAATTTAAAGAATGAAAAGGAAAAGACAGTTTCAGATTTGTGTCTTAGAGAGGTCATTTAGGCAAACAGATGAGAAGAAACTGGAATGATGCAGAGAGAAGGGATAACACGAGATCAGAGATGCTGGTCTGTTGTTATAGAGAGGTTGATGGTTCAATACTTAAGGCTCCCAGGTCTATGGCAGAGGGGCTAAAGGATGGGAGGGGTGAGACATTCAAGAGATAAACTGATGATTGAATATATGGGATTTAGTAACAGGATGAGAACGAGGCAGAGGAAAGAGTCAAGGATGACACCGAAGGTTTTATTTTCACCACCTTATGATCATGTCACGAACCAATATAAATGAATGCAATGTGCTAAGAAAGAGGGCCCCAAATACATGGAATATCCAGGCAGCCTGATACATGGAATGGGAACTCAAAAAAGAAGTCAGTACAAGAAAAGTAAATTTAAGAGTTATTTTATTTGGATAGGGTTGCTCTGAAAGCTGAGTCTGAAGCAAGAACCTGTATTTAGTTTATTTGGGAGGTGATCCAGAGAGCAGGATTGAGGGATCAGGGAGAGAGACAGGCGGAGAGGAAAAACCAATTTAAAGGTGTTACTGAGGTTGTCACTGTAGGCAGTGGGTCTCAATTCTGCCAGTACCAGCTGAGAACGACACAGAATGTTTCCCAGAAATGTGTATCTGAGGACAAGAGAGCAGGGCATTAATCTATAAAATCCTATTCCTTTGGCAGACATTCCTCAAGGGTATCAACGCCCCACACTTCCAAGCTGTGCTAACTCTGGCCCATCTAACTCTCACAGGTCTGAACTAGAAAGCCTGGTGCCAGTAAGGGCCAGTAAGGGGTGACTTGATGCCAGATTTGGTCAGCATGAAATAGATAGAAGCCCCATGGAACTATCGACCCCATTTATAGCTGAAAACAGAGGTGTCACTTAGCAAATGTGAATCAGGGCACCAGATATATTTACTATACCACAAATAAACATTTGTTGAAGCTACTCAACTTAATGAGATTATAAGAGTAAACACAGAGACCAGCACCCCTTGACCTGGTCAGATTTCACAGTAAACCAAAAAAAGTATGAAATATATTTGATTTATTTTGATATAGACTTTTCTGAGAAATAAGTCTAAAATTTCCATCAAATTCTCAAAGTGTTTCTTGATCCAGAAAAGTTTAAGAAATAAAAATTTGGAGCAAGAATGAAAGTACAAGAAATTATGGAAAAATAACATTTAAGGCTAACAGAGGAGAACATGGGGAAAGACAAATTAGTGCCAGACTTTTTGGAATCACAAAGGCTTGTGTTTAACCTAGGCTCTGTTTGAACCTGAGCAGATGATTACATTCTTTGATTCGCATGAGCTCTTATGTAAAATAGAAGTAATAACACTTAGATCACAGAGGTATTATGAGTCTTATAAACAGGAAATGTGTGCAAAGTGCCTAGGATAAAGTAAATACTCATTAAATGATGACTTATCAGAAAAGTAGAAAAATACCAGGAAGAAACTGTGTAACAGATTTAAGAAAGAGTTACAGAAAAATAATCAAATGATATTGATAGTTTTCATTAGGGAAATGTATAAGAGGACTTTGAAAAGAGTTCATTGAATTTGATAATTTTTGTTGAAAACAATCAAAATACATTGGGTAGAGAAGGTCAGGAAAACAATGGGTTGAGGAGTAAAATACTGAATTATTAAAGGAGACACACACAAATCAGTATCTCACCCAGTATCAAGCTTTACAAATAATTTTAAGGATGCCGTAGATTATGTCCAGCTCTTTACAACCCCACGGACTGTAGCCTGCCAGGCTCCTTTGTCCATGGGATTGTCCAAGCAAGAATACTGGAGTGGTGTGACCATTCCCTCCTCCAGGGGATCTTCCCAAGCCAGGAATCGAACCCATGTCTCCCGCATTGCGGGCAGATTCTTTACTTTCTGAACCACCAGGAAAGCCCCAGAAAAGAAGCACAGATGAAAAAGTTCTGGGAATTCCACACAGCTTTCCAAGTCATTCCTCCTATAATAGACATTTTATCTCTGGTCCCAAATAACATGAGGTCTCCAAAAAAGGTTTTACAGTATTACTTGACACAATCAGGAAAGTTTAAGTTATGAAACATATCCATTTTACATGCAAGAGAATTCTATAATTTATGGGACATTCTCCAAGAGTTGTGCCTTATAAATCCAAACATAGGTCCTGTATATTTACTATAGTAATCTTTTAGTTAGGGACATCCTGCTGAGAGATTTCTGTAAATAAGGTCTCTTTCTTCTCGCAAATATTATTAGCCAGTTTACACATAAGTCCAACTGACAAGGAGTTTAGATGAATTCACTTTTCCTCATTTTCTTTTACCCAGGCATGCTTCCTATAACCAATGAGACTGAACGGATTATAAGCCAACTATAATACTTGAAGTCTTCCCTCCATAGCACCCTGTTCATTGCCCCACTTCTAACTCAAATGCCCAATCATACTCCTCTTTCAATTGTGTGTGTGTGCGCTCAGTTGCTCAGTCCTATCTGACTACTTGTGACTCCGTGTCTGGTAGTCTGCCAAACTCTTGTGTCCATGGGATTTCTCAGGAAAGAATACTGGAGTGGGTTGCCATTTCCTTCTCCAGAGGATCTTCACAATCTAGGAATCAAACCCACATATTCTGCAGTGCTGGCAGATTCTTTACCACTGAGCCAGCTGGGAAGTTCTCTTCCAAATAGATGAGCAATTAAAAAATATTAGGTATATACTTCCAGAATTTTCTTTAAATATTTACATTGTATTTACATTGAGCTCAAATATGGATTTATACTGAATGTGGTACATGTCTATCCATACGTATATTCTTGTCTTGTTTGTCCTTAACAGGATGTTCCAGAGATCTTCCCACATCGTATTCTAGAGACTTAGTTCAACTTTTTAACAATGTCAGCAGCTGTGAAGGGTCTGAGACTTTAGTCTATTTGCAAGTTAAATCTAACCCGCCACAATTTTATGGATGCTGGTAGACAATAGGCATCTTTGTAAAAGACAAAGGACTTTTTTTTTTTTAACTAACAAGAACAACATCCAGAATATCAGCATTTATATGAATTTCCTGAACTCCGGTTCCCACAGGGTAACACAAAGAACAGGCAAAGCCCACAAATACAGAAGAGTGAGCGACCCAAGCTTAGAGAACCTAAATCTTTATTAATCAGCAGTAAGCAAACCAGCTATACTTTTGCCCTGGAGGAAGATATTACATTTATTATACTGAAATTTATAATACTTGCTTATAAACAAGCATGGCTTGTGCTCCAGACAGAGATAGTATCTCCATCTTGCAAGGCTATTCATTGCACGAACATTCTTGCAAGACTTGCAGAAGTGTGACCCACGCCATGGAGGACTGCCTCCCAACAAGTTTAAAAAATTTCACAGTATGGGCATTATTGAAATATTTTCCTATGAATGGCCATTAACAGTAAAGGTAGGACAAGTTTTTATTTCTTGAATAATTATTTTCCCAGGGTAATTTATTGAATGAACCAAACTTTTAAAGTTAATGTCAAGCTGTTCAATTATGTTTATTTGATGTGAATTCATTTTCTATCTTTTTATTTTATTTGCTTTCTTAGTGGTAGTTTCTCATGTGTTTTGAAGGTTTACTCTGAATCTTCCTCTTCAATGCATTTTAATTTTTTCTTTCTCTCTCTCAATTCCAGATCCCCCTCTTTACTGTCTAAGAATTTTTGACTCATTCCATCTGATCCCCTAGAACCATCTTGTCAGAATTAGGTCTTAAGTTAATGACTAGAAGGAAAGGGCAACCCACTCCAGTGTTCTTGCCTGGAGAATCCCAGGGACAGGGTAGCCTGGTGGGCTGACGTCTGGTGGTCACACAGGGTCGGACACGACTGAAGCGACTTAGCAGCAGCAGCAGCAGCTTCTGACTAGGGATATTTCAAATTGATTAATTGAGCCAATATTTGGTTTGGGTTCAGCATTGGCTTCAAAATGAGTTCCCTCCCTCTTGTTTTTCAAAGTATGTGTCATTTTTTAAACTACAATCTATTTGATTCAAAGCAGCTATTTTCATTGTTCTTCTCAAAGCACAGAGGGAGTAAAGGGCAGGGATAGGAAACAATATCCCAAACCTTTGCTTTAAGAAATGAAACTGATGTAATACTCATTGTATTATGAGTACTACTCATTGTCAGTGAGCTTCCTGCTATTTTGTTCTGATCTAGGTGTGCAGCTCAGGAAGACTACAGTATCAGCTCTACTTACACTTTGCATATCTGTTGCTGCTGCTGCTGCTGCCAAGTCGTTTCAGTCCTGTCCGACTCTGTGCGACCCCATGGACTGCAGCCTACCAGGCTTCTCTGTCCATGGGATTCTACAGGCAAGAACACTGGAGTGGGTTGCCATTTCCTTCTCCAATGCATGAAAGTGGAAAGTGAAAGTGAAGTCACTCAGTCGTGTCTGACTCTTAGGGACCCCATGGACCGCAGCCCACCAGGCTCCTCCATCCATGGGATTTTCCAGGCAACAGTACTGGAGTGGGGTGCCATTGCCTTCTCCCTGCATACCTGTTACAGTAGTCTATTCCACAGAGCCATTCAGCTTGTCATGAGCTCAGATACACAAAGGAACCTATACATGCATCTGTATAAATGTGTGTGTATACATATATACAGTTTCTTCTAAAAATTGCATTCTGTTTTCAACATTGCTGTGTATCTTGAGCATAGGAGGACTTCAAAGGATGAACTTAAAATGCAACCTGGACCACTTGCCTGGAAGCAAATATAATAGAAACTAATTTATACAACTGAATAGTAAAAACCACAACCAAAGAAAAAAACCTCAAAAATAAAACAAACAACAGCAATGAAAGGAATTTGATTCAACAATGGGCAGAGAGAATCTGAATAAACATTTTTCTGAAGTCATGCAGACAGTACACACATACATGAAGATGCTCAGTATCACTCATAACCTCAGAAACATATCACCTCACACGGGGTCAGTTTCAGTTCAGTTCAATTGCTCAGTCGTGTCCGACCCTTTGTGACCCCATGGACTGCAGCACACCAGGCCTGCCTGTCGATCACCAACTCCTGGAGTTTACCCAAACACATCTCCATTGAGTCGGTGATACCATCCAACCATCTCATCCTCTGTCATCCCTGTCTCCTCCTCCCTTCAATCTTTCCCAGCATCAGGGTCTTTTAAAATGATTCAGCTCTTTGCATCAAGTGGCCAAAGTATTGGAGTTTCAGCTTCAACATCCGTCCTTCCAATGAACATTCAGGACTGATTTCCTTTAGGATGGACTGGTTGGATCTCCCTGAAGTCCAAGAGACTCTCAAGAGTCTTCTCCAACACCACAGTTCAACAGCCATCAATTCTTCAGTGCTCAGCTTTCTTTATAGTCCAACTCTCACATCCATACATGACTACTGGAAAAACTATAGCCTTGACTAGACGGACCTTTGTTGGCAAAGTAATACCTCTGCTTTTTAATATGCTGTCTATGTTGGTCATAACTTTTCTTCCAAGGAGTAAGCGTCTTTTTATTTCATGGCTGCAGTCACCATCTGCAGTGATTACACCTGATAGAATGTCTATAATCAAGATTGCTGGGAAAAATATCAACAACCTCAGTTATGCAGATGACACAACTCTTACAGCAGAAAGCAAAGAGCCTCTTGATGAGGGTGAAAAAGGAAAGTGAAAAAGTTGGCTTAAAACTCAGCATTCAAAAAACTAATATTGCATCCAGGCCTATCATTTCATGGCAAATAGTTAGGGGAAAAATGGAAACTGTGACAGATTTTATTTCCTTGGGCTCCAAAATCACTGCAGACATTGACTGCAGCCATAAAATTAAAAGATGCTTGCTCTTTGGAAGAAGAGCTGTGATAAACCTAGACAGTGTACTAAAAAGCAGAGACATCACTTTGCTGATGTTTCTGCATTTCAGATTCATATAGTCTGTATAGTCAAAGTAATGGTTTTTCCAGTAGTCATGTAAGGATATGACAGTTGGACCATAAAGAAGGCTGAGCACCAAAGAATTGATGCTTTCAAATTGCAGTGCTAGAGAAGACTCTTGAGTGTTTCTTAGATGGCAAGATCACACCAGTGAATCCTAAAGAAAATCAATCCTGAATGTTCATTGGAAGGACTGATGCTGAAGCTGAAGCTCCAATACCCTGACCACCTGATGTGAAAAGCCAACTCACTGGAAGAGACTTGGATGCTGGGAAAGATTAAGGGCAAGAGGAGAAGAGGGTGATAGAGGATGAGATGATTGGATGGCATTACCAGCTCAACAGACATGAGTTTGAGCAAGTTCCAGGTAATACTGAAGGACAGGGATGCTTGATGTGCTGCAGTCCATGGAGTCTCAAAGAGGCAGACATGACTTATTGACTTGATAACAACAAATAATCAAATGATAAATAACAAGTTTTGGAGAAGATGTGGAGAAAAAGCAACCCTTGTGCACTGTTGGTGTTAATGTAAATTGATTTAGTCACTATGGAAAACAGTATGAAGCTTCCCTCAAAATTAGTAAAAGAATTAACATATGATCCAGCAAATCGAATTCTGAGTATTTATCTGAAGGAAATAAAATACTAAATTGCAAAGATATTTGCACCTGTATGCTCATTGCCACATTGTTTATGATAGGTAAGACATGGGGAAAAAAAAATCTGTGTTCATCAATGAGAAAAAAATGGATGAAGAAAACGTGCTAAATACATATTACATTTATATGTATTTGTCAAATACGTTTCACACAAACACACACACAAGTATCATTTAGACATAAAAAAGGAGGAAATTCTGCCATTTATAACAACATGAGTAGAATTTGAGAGCATTACGCTAAGTGAAATAAGTCAGAAAGAGAAAGACAGGAACTGTATGATCTCACTTATATGTGGAATCTGACAAAACAAAATCAGACAAAAAAAAAAAAAAAAAGGAACTCAAACTCAGATAAGAGAACAAACTGGTGGTGGCTTGAGGCAGTGGATGGAGAGTAGGCAAAATGAGCAAAGGTAGTCAAAAGTTATAAGCTTCCAACTTAAAAAAAAGGTACTTTTTACAGAATTGTGGAAATGTTTATGATGTAAGCCTTTACAAGCTTATAAATTGACACCTACAGTTTATGATTATTTTTCACATGAATTTAAATCCAACAGAATTCCTTTACTAGAAGAGCAACTATTAATTGTTTTGCCAACTTCAGAATTTTCTTCCAGGTCCTAATAACTTGATGACCTTAAATCACTTACATACTTACGTATATAAAATATTACTATCCACCCAGTCATAATTACCCAGAATCCAAATCCAAGTTTTTGGGAGGTGGGGACCATGGAGGCAGAAGAGTTGGGGAATCAAAATGCTTAATTTTTAAATACATCAGTTCAATAAAAATTTTAAAAGAAGGAAAATATTTTTTCAGGCCAATCATAACCATATGTAGATCCTAAATAAAAACAATTAAAAATAGAGAGTAGAATAAGCTCCAAATTCAGTGAAAGCTTTTATCATTTAGAAATCTGAAAAAATATAAAAAATTATTTCTTTTAAGAAACATGGTAACTCAAAATACAATAACAGCTTTTAATTTCCTACTGTTATTTATAAATGGCATAAAGCATAATTATTAAAAAAACTTTCAAAGTTTCAATAAATTGTTAGGTATAATTAGTGAAGGACAATGCAATCAGATTTTGAAAGACTTTTCTCCCTAATATTGTATATTTTTTAACTTAGATTGTTCCTTTACCTAGTGACAATGTGAATTAAAATAAGTTTTATATCTATATATATATACACACACACACACATATATATATATAAACAGCAGACCTACATATTCATATAGGAAATAATTAGATAAACATATAAAATACATCCTTTAACTAAATCCTTACCTTAGAATAAAACCTGGAATCTAGCCCCAGCCAATTTCCCTATTCTACAAATCCCTTTGAAAAGATAAGATTTATTGAGAGATGTTTTTACCTAATTCTTGAGAGAAGCTACCAGAACTGTAAGACATAAAACTTGTGTTGCTTATTTTACAATAGTTGCTATTTTACAATAGAGTAATGATGGTGCTCATTGAAATGTAGTTCCATACTGTTACCAAATCTGGTACATTTTTTCTAAATCTCTTTAGGACCTAGTAGTATATAGACATTTAAAATCAAACTTTTGAATTTCTGAGATCAGTAAAATTTCCAGAAACAGTTGTGAGAACAAGCATAAGATTTTCAACAATTTTTTTTTCTAAGAAAAAATAAAAAACCCTGCTATTTAATATCAAAAGATTTCAACAAAAAAGTGAATCAAAGACATAATGTCAAAATAAGTTACACGTTTTCTTACGAAGAAGTGGTTTGGAAGCTTTATGACAAAACAAATACATATTACTTGCATTTCCTGTTTTGAAGTGAGTCCATGAACATTTCATTGTGGACTTATTATTCAAAAAATATTTACTGAGAGCTGTTGTCCTAGGTTTTGCTCTAAATTCTAAGAGATAGAAGTGAACAAAACAAAGTCCCTACTTTTGTAAGATTAAATTCCAGGGAGAAGAATAAACAAAGGTACAAGTATAAATATCAGCTGGTGGACCTCCCTGGTGGCTCAGTGGAAGAATCGGCCTTCCAGTGCAGGACACGCAGGTTCGAAACCTGATCCGGGAAAACCCCACATGCCACAGAGCAACTAAGGCCGTGCACCACAACCGTCAAGACTGGATCTAGAGCCCAGGATCCGCAACTCCTGAGGCCTGCTCCATAGAACCCATGCTCCACAACAAAAGAAGCCACGGCAATGAGAAGCCTGTGCCTCGCAAGTAGAGAGTGGCCCCCACTCGCTGCAACTAGAGAAAAGCCTGCAGAGCAAAGAAGACCAACCACAACCAATAAATTATTAAATAAAATGATCTTTTCAAAATCTCTAAAAAAGTAATATCAGCTGGTGAAATTCAGTTCAGTTCAGTTCAATTGCTCAGTCATGTCCAACTCTTTGCAACCCCATGGACTGCAGCATGCCAGGCCTCCCTGTCCAACACCAACTCCCAGAGTTGACTCAAACTCATGTCCATTGAGTCCATGAGGCCATCCAACCATCTCATCCTCTGTCATCCCCTTCTCCTCCCACTTTCAGTCTTTCCTAGTATCAGGGTCTTTTAAAATGAGTCAGTTCTTCACATCAGGTGGCCAAAGTATTGGCGTTTCAGCTTCAGCATTAGTCCTTCCAAGGAATATTTAGGATTGATTTCCTTTAGGATGAACTTGTTGGATCTCCTTGCAGTCCAAGGGACTCTCAAGAGTCTTCTCAAACACCACAGTTCAAAGGCATCTGTCAGTGCTCAGCTTTCTTTATAGTCTTACTCTCACATCCATACAAGATACTGGAAAAACCACAGCTTTGACCAGATGGACCTTTGTTGGCAAAGTAATGTTTCTGCTTTTTTTAATATGCTGTCTAGGTTGGTCATAACTTTTTTCCCAAGGAGTAAGCATCTTTTAATTTCATGGCTGTGGTTATCATCTGCAGTGATTTTGGAGCCCCCCAAAATAAAGTCTGTCACTGTTTCCACTGTTTCCCCATCTATTTGCCATGAAGTGATGGGACCGGATCCCATGATCTTAGTTTTCTGAATGTTGAGCTTTAAGCCAATATTTTCCCTCTCCTCTTTCACTTTCATCAAGAGGCTCTTTAGTTCTTCTTCACGTTCTGCCAGAAGGGTGATGTCATCTGCATATCTGAGGTTATTGATATTTCTCCTGGAATCTTGATTCCAGCTTGTGCTTCCTCCAGCCCAGCATTCTCATGATGTACTCTGCATATAAGTTAAATAAGCAGGGTGACGATATACAGCCTTGACATACTCCTTTCCCTGTTTGGAACCAGTGTGTTTTTCCATGTCCAGTTCTAACTGTTGTTTCCTGACCTGCATATATTTTTCTCAAGAGGCAGGTCAGGTGGTCCAGTATTCCCATCTCTTTAAGAATGGTGAAATATCGGATGGAAAAAAAATATAAAGCAGAATAAATGGAATAAGGTTTGCCAAATTAGAAAAGCTGTTTATTATTTAATATGAAACGGTCAAAGGCCTCTTTAATAGGGCAAAATTTGTGCAGAGGCCTGAAGAAGTCAGAGAATAAAGCATGTTCTTGGCAGAGAAGAAAGCCAGTGCAAGGGCCCTGAGGCAAACACAGGCTTACTGTGTTAGAACCAATAGCAGAGAGCCTATGTGGCTGAAACAAAGTAAGGCAGGGAAAGACTACTTAGGAAAAGATATTAGTAGGTTCATGGGTGGTCAGATTCTCCAGGGATTGTGAATACTTCAGTTTTGAGTGAAATGAGTAGTACTTGGAGAATCTTGAGCAGAGGAGTGAAATGATCTGCCTTAAGATTTTTCTCTCCCAATAAAGCTTTCATTTTGAAATATTTTTAGGTTTACTGAAGACTTTCAGAGATAGCAGTGACAGTTCCCATCCATGTACATCTCACGAGTTTGTCCCATTGTTTACATCTTACGTGGCTTCTTTGTCAGGGTAAATAACCAACACTGGTGTATTACTATTATTTACCTTCCTTCCAGACGTATTTGGATTTCATCAGTTCCTCCGTTAATGCCCTTTGTCTGTTCCATGAACCAGGCAACGCTTTGAGTGGCTGTTTTTCTGACAGGTCCCCAGTTGCTTCTGGCCCTTGGTAGTTTCTTCACCTTTATTTATTTTTCGTGACCTTGACAGTCTTGAGTAGTGGCCAAATCATTCTCAATAGTATCTCCTATTCTGAATTTGTCTGATGTTTAGTTCATGATTAGATTGAAGTTAGAGATTTTTAGAAAGAATATTCAGAGGTGAAGTACCCATGTATGTTGTGTCATATCAGAGGGTTTATGATATCTACATGACATCACTGATGATCGTGACCTTGATCACTTGGTTATGGTAGTATTCGCCCCATTTCCCCACTTACAATTACTGTTTGTTTGGTTTTTTTCCTTTCTTTATATCATCCTTTGGAAGCATGATTTATGTTTTAAAAGGATAATTTTGACTTATGTTTTAAAGGGATAATTTTTATTACTATTTTGAGAATAGAATGGATGTCAGGAGACAGTTGTGAGGCTGATGCTGTAAACAAGCAGAAACAGGGATGCAGCCTGCAGTGTGGAATGAACTTCCACGTAAATTAAAAGAAGGTGACTTTTCACTTGAGAATATCTTTGAAGAAGCCGTAATAATTATTAACAATATTAAATCTCAACCCTTAGGCACAAGACTTTTAAAATATACTGTTTGACAAAATTAGAAGAACACTTCTGCCTGCTGCAATGAAATGACTGTCTTGAGAAAAAAAAAAAAAAAAAACATTTATATGATTGAGTTGTGAGCTCAACAGGCCACTTTTTTTCATGGTACACCGTTTTTTACATAAAAGAATTATTAATAGACAAAGTACAGTGATCCAGACTTGGGTATCTGGCAGACATTGTCTTTTAAAAATGGATGAACTAAATTTGTCATGTCAAGGAACACAACTGGTGTTATTTGTTGCCAGTAATAACATTTGAGCTTTCAAGTGAAAATTAGAGCTTTGAACTTGTATCCAATATTCAAGATCTTCTTTTTTAAATTAAATCAGCCAACATAGCAACGAATGTGACTATTAAAATATTTTACAATGAAATGTGTCAACATTTGGAAGATACAAATTTGGGGAGCCAGGTTTTCTATAGACCAATGAATGATGTTTAAAAATCATGTATGGGTCAAAGATCTTTCAAAGTGTAAGATAGGTCAATGGATTTTATGCATATAAGTACAAAAAGTTTATTGATATTGATTCAGATTTCTCATTGCAAATAATCTTTAAATAATTACTACTATTTGCAGTTTTTTGGTGAGACATAAAAAAGAATACCCATAACTATATGAAAAGGCTATTATAGTACTTTTTCTATTGACATATTCATGGGAGGTTAGATTTTCTTTCTGTATTTCAACCAAGCACCATACTGCAACCAATTGAATACAAAAGCAGATATAAGACTTTTTCTTTCTTCTATTAACTCAAGCATGAAAGACGTTTGCAAAAGTGTACATCAATGAAAGTTTTCTTCCTGAGTAATTTTCTCTTGGAAAATACTGTTGTTTTTTACACACAAAAAAATGCTATATGTGTTACTATATGGAGGGCTCACTATGACTGTTTTTGGATGAATTAATAAGTACAGATTTTTAAAATTTCTTGATTTTAATTTCTAACATAGAAACTGTTGACAGGTATAAGTGACATAAAGACACATTCTTTGGAGTTCCCAATAATATTTAAGGGAGTAAAGAGACCCTGAAAGTAAATGTTAGAAAATTGTTGCTCCAAAAGATAGTTCTGAACAGGTCACACCTTTTATATAAATCTTTAGTGACTTAGGCTTAAAAGCAATGGAGAGATCACATTAACAAAAAGAGCAACTGATGTGAATGCACAAAAAAATGACTACTAGTCAAAAATACAAAAACAGTTATTAGGCAAAATGAGTGGGAAAACTATTACTAAAAATATTTACAGGCAAAGTATCATTATATTTTATATAGAAATATGTTGCTTTTTTTGGTTTTACTAGTCAGTCCTCAATTTCATAAAACATTCTCTCTCTTTCGCCCCCACCCTCATTTTGCTCAGACTTTTCCTTTGTCAGGAAAATATACTAATACTAAAGAGTGGTCATCTCTAATTGGTGACATTATGTGTGTGTGTGTGTGTGTGTGTGTGTGTGTGTATTCAGTCACTTAGGTGTATCCAACTCTGTGAGACCCCATGGACTTTAGCCCACAGGCTCCAGTCCATGGGATTTCCCAGGTAAGAATACTGGAGAGGTTTATCATTTCTTCCTCCAGGGGATCTTCTCAACCCAGGAACTGATCCTGCATCTCCTGTGTCTTGTACATTGTCAGGCAGATTCTTTACCACTGAGCCACCTGGGAAGTCCAATTGGTGAGATTAGGATACTTTAAAGAGAAGGCAATGGCAACCCACTCCAGTTCTCTTGCCTGGAGAATCCCATGGATGGAAGAGCATGGTAGGCTACAGTCCATGGGGTCTGTCCGCTTCCTTCAAGCACTTAGCACTTCATCAACAGTAAAATACATATAACTTTCAAAAACAGAGTTCTAGTTGTTAGTAAATTTATATGTGTCTTTGATTATTAGCAATTCTGATGTAAAAAATAAATATACTTGATAAAAGACACATGCAAAACATTGGTCTAAATAGGTTTGGGTAATGGATATTGATTTTAATTATTTTTGTCTTATCAGACAAGTCAAGAATTGTTACCATCTGGTTGCATATGAAAGATTGGCCCAATATTCTGAATTGTAGAAGAATTTGAGTAGTTTGCTGTGTTCGTTATACTTATTTCAGTACAAGAGGATACATAATAAATAATATTTTGAATTCTTAAAATTTTATCTTCATATTTACTTACATGTTGACATTTTAATAGCTCCATAATTTTTAACAATTAAAATTTTTTAAAGATAGTTTAAAATGAAAAACTAAAACATTCTATTTTATGTCTTCTCTGCAGTGAAGTGAAATTGTAACATTTCTGTCACACAAACCATAAAATTCATCAGCAGAACTTCTGTGTAGTAACTTAAAAATGTTGGTTAATGTACAGTTCGAATTTTTTATTTCTTGTTGAAAACTAGCCAGATTCAACCTCTTTTCCCCAAATAGTTCATATTTTTAAAATATGTGCTTTCAGAGGACTTGAAATGAATGGCTTGGCACCGTTCTCTGTTAAATACTCTAGTACTCTGAGAAATTAAACGGTGATTTTACTACTAGTATCCTCAATTTTTAATTTCTTTAATCTGCTTCAGTGTCTGAAAAATAGTTGAGCTTCTAGAGACCATTGACATGCAATCGCCTGTGAGTGTTGTCTTTAGAAATTCTTGTTACACTCAACACCCAATAGAATACTCTCTTAGGTGATCGAATTTGTAATAATTATACTTGTTTCTTATTGTGTTATCCAATAACTAATGCCTCCGTATTTCCATTTTTATGAGGCAGTGAGGTATCCTTTTCTATTGTAGTTTCCTATAGCTATGAGTCAGAAGAAATATCTACCATTTGAATTTCTTCTCTTAATGCTGAAACACAGCCTCAGTTTCCTCCCTTTGTTTCCCACTGTTCTTCCACTTCTCACTTGCTTTTGGTTTCTTTTATTTGTTTGCATCATTTTTTTTTTTTTTTAAGAAGCCTGCCTCAAAATATATTGGCAAGATAGATTGTCGTCAGCTCAAAAGTGACAGTTATCTTTAACTTGAGTGTGCTTTTCAGCTTCCTTAACCAAGCCCATGAGTAAATGGTCACATCTGTTGTTGAACAAGTTAGACAACAGTACAGAAAAGCATTACTTAGGGGTAGTTCAACCCTTGACGATAATTCTCCTAAAAGCAAAAATCTAAGGCAGTTGAAGGGAAGTTGGTATTTTCCCTTTCATCTTGCCATTTGGTTTGATCAATTTGTCTTCTTTTGTAGAGGTACTGAAGAGGTCTCATTTTCATGTTTATTTCTCCCAAATGGAACACAACTTTTGATATGCCTTTATTCAACTTTGTTCCTACATACATTTTTATTTTAATCAAAAGCTTTCTTGGAGTGAGCGAAGGCCACCTACAGAGCTAGTTTATGTCTTTAAAAAGCTTTGTTTATCACCGAGCGTGGTAGTCTATCGTAGAGGATTCATTTCAGTTCAAGGACATAGTATTGTCTTGACTGGACTTACGCATCAAAGGGAAGAATTAAAGGGTTCTGATGAAAACTTTGCACCTGGCACACAGGTGGCTGAAAGTATGTGCCATCCTTTCTTGGGTCCTTTTGTCACCTTTCTTAGCTTTCTTGTTTTGAAACATGATAATAGTAGTATTTGAGTTTTCTGGGATTTTTGTTCTATATTGCATGCTGTGAAAGGATTTTTCTAGGTTCTGCTTCTGGGCTCCCTCTGATCTTGTGATGTTAAACACACTGCTGTCTTCCCTCGGCATTACTCTCATCATTTTCTTCTCCACTTGCTCCACTTCTATCCTGTGTATGTGGGAGGGGGCTGTATAGAAGATGTGAGAGGAAATTTAGTAGAATGGCAGAGTAGGGGGATGTCAGGGAATCACACTGCTGAAAAAAAGGCCTCCACAACTTCTAAAAGAAAAAAGGATAGGCTGTGCCGGTCTTTGCATTTTTTTTTTTTCCAACATAACCACAAAAGTTAAACTTTTTCCAATGAAGCCTTTAGAAAAGAAATACTGTCACTTATCTTTGAATTTTGCTATCATCTTGTTTCTAGAGTTGTGTCTCAAATTCATGAAAATTCATGGCTTGTTTTCTAAACAGTAGAGAATGATTTATACAACACAAATCCCATATTTTCTGGTAAGACTAGTGTCATTTTGACCTTGAAGAACTGTGCAAATTGTTATGAAAATAAATATTTCAATAAAGCATGACATCATATCTTGATTCATTTTACACTGTGTGTGTTTAAGGAAATATTAGAACTTCCTTCTGATAGTTTTAATACCTTGGGAAATATGTTGACTTTTGCTTTCTGTCTTGACCCAGGTCATGTTTAGAAATTCCATTTTGTATTAGAACCAGATTTAGTCAGTCAATAACAACAAAGGAAAGGAATGTTGAATTTCTTGGACTAGATATCACTTAAATATTTTTTTTTCCTTTGCCAGTCATTTTGGTGAGAAATATATACACAGATGGAACACAAAGGCATTTAAAATATTGACAAACATCCTGAAGAATAATTTAATAAAGATCAAATTTCTTGCACATAGGATCTTTCTGGTATCACTTTCTGCTATTCGGGGCTTCAGTTTAATCTTTCTTTGATATTATTTTATGGAATGATTGGCTGGAATTATATAATTAAAACAATCTGCACGTGCTAGCATAAATTTGATTGTTCTAGACATTAGGACTAAAGCACTAAATTTAATGCGAATCATGATAAGCTTTGATGGTTAAAGAAAAAATAAAGTCAGTTCTGGGGAGTATTTCATATTTCATCATAATCAGAAGTTTCTTATCTTCATTAAAGAACTTAGCACAGTTTCAGGCACATAGTAGGAGACAGAAATATAGACGTAGTTTTGTTGAATCAATACATGAAGATATACATTAAGTGAATTAAGTAGCTAAAAATTTTCAGAAATTTTCATTTTAAGAGAATCAATGCTTGAAAATAAACATGTGGTGGGCAACTAAGAAAACTGGAAAATAAAAGTGAGCAAATCATAAGCTGACAAAATTAACTTTTTTCAATTTCCTAGCAAAATATTAGTGTTTGTGAGTAATAACAAGAATGTTGCTAAAATCTCAACTCTGGCTCCTAGCTGCTTCATTCAGTAATGAACACAGTGTGATGGATTTATATTTTAAAACATCTGAGATAAATTATGATTGCTTTTATTAACATATTCCAATATAAAGAAAACCATTTGCTGTAATTAACATGTTGGTTTATTTTCTCAATCTCTCTTCTCTCTCTGTCTGGAGGTCCAGGCATATTATAATTGGCTCAAAGAAGAGCTTTCTTTAGATTCATTTACTGTTTATTCATTCATTGTTTCTTTTACCCACACCGCCACTTTCTGCCTCAATCTTCTTAATATAAATTAATAAATATAAATATGTGCATATACATCATATTTCTGCTTTATTGACTATGCCAAAGCCTTTAACTGTGAGGATCACAATAAACTGTGGAAAATTCTGAAAGAGATGGGAATACCAGAGCACCTGACAGGCCTCCTGAGAAATCTGCATGCAGGTCAGGAAACAACAGTTAGAACAGGACATGGAAAAACACACTGGTTCCAAATAGGGAAAGGAGTACGTCAAGGCTGTATATTGTCACCCTGCTTATTTAACTTAAATGCAGAGTACATCATGAGAAACGCTGGGCAGGAGGAAGCACAAGCTGGAATCAAGACTGCCAGGAGAAATATCAATAACCTCAGATATGCAGATGACATCACCCTTCTGGCAGAAAGTGAAGAAGAACTAAAGAGCCTCTTGATGAAAGTGAAAGAGGAGAGTGAAAATGTTGGCTTAAAGCTCAACATTCAGAAAACTAAGATCATGGCATCTGGCCCCATCATTTCATGGCAAATAGATGGGGAAACAGTAGAAACAGTGGCTGACTTTTTTTCTGGACTCCAAAATCACTGCAGATGGTGACTGCAGCCATGAAATTAAAAGACGCTTACTACTTGGAAGGAAAGTTATGACCAACCTAGACAGTATATTAAAAGCAGAAACATTACTTTGCCAAAAAAGGTCCATCTAGTCAAGGCTATGGTTTTTCCAGTGGTCATGTATGGATGTGAGAGTTGGACTATAAAGAAAGCTGAGCACTGGTGGACTGATGCCTTTGAACTGTGGTGTTGGAGAAGACTTTTGAGAGTCCCTTGGACTGCAAGGAGATCCAACCAGTCCATCCTAAAGGAGATCAGTCCTGGGTGTTCATTAGAAGGACTGATGCTGAAGCTGAAGCTCTAATACTTTGGCCACCTGATGCAAAGAGCTGACTCATTTGAAAAGACCCTGATTCTGGGAAATACAGAGGACAGGAGGAGAAGGGGAAGACAGAGGATGAGAATGATTGGATGGCATCACTGACTCAATGGAGATAACTTTGGGTAAACTCCGGGAGTTGATGATGGACAGGGCGGCCTGGTATGCTTCGGTCCATGGGGTCGCAAATAGTTGGACATGACTGAGCCAACAAACTGAACTGAACTGATACATCATATGTATGCACATAATTTAAATGTGGCTTGAGTGTTTTTTCACATACAGCTTTTAATTATAATAATTGAGTACTTACTATCCAATTATCGCACATTGGATAAAATATTTGTATTTTCCACTCAGATCAAGTTTTTAGGATTCATCCATGCTGCTTTATGCATGTCTCACCCATTGCTCCTGCCTATAGATCCTGCTCTCCTACTATCACTTATATATGAATGGATAAATTACTTAAACTAAACCTCAATTTCATCTATAAAATGGGAGAGGATAATATCTACCTCATAACTTAAAACTAAACACAATTAAAAATCCATTTCCTCTGTTGCACTAGTCACATTTTACCTAATCAGTTATGTGTGCCTAATTGCTACAATATTGGTCAGTCCAGATACAGGACTTTCCCATTACTGCAGAAAGTACCATTGACTGCAATGTTTTAGAAACTCATTCTAGTGGCAGGAATGGAGGATGCATTGGAAGGGAACAAAAGTAAAGTCCAAAAGAACATCTTGGGAATCCAGCCAAAGGCCTCTATGAAACAGAAGTGGTAAAGATAGAGAAGATGGGATAGATACAAAAGACATTCTTTGTAACTACTTCTTTGAAAATGTATTTATAAATGCATTTTTTCCTGAAATTCTCCCTAAGAAAATTAATTAATAGAATTATCAATTATTCTGCCAGTGGGACTTTAAAAAAAGTTCTCAGTAGATACTTCCAGATTGCTTTAAAGGAATCTTGTACATATTTGATCTCTTTCTTACCCATTGACAACGAATGTCCTTACCAAAAACAACTTTTCCAGCTTGATTATGGCAACATGAAATCTCATTTTTAAAAAACTTTTACTTTTCCTAGTTTGTCTGTCTTTCAAAATATCTTTTTGATATACAATACTAATTTTCACACAATCAAAATTGTTAACTTTTCCTTTTGCTCTAATAATATTTGCATAAATAAGGACTTCTTTCAGTTCAGTTCAGTCACTCAGTCCTGTCTGACTCTTTGCAACCCCATGGACTGCAGCACGCCAGGCCTCCCTGTCCATCACCAACTACTGGAGTCCACCCAAACCCAAGTCCATCGAGTCAGTGATGCCATCCAACCATCTCATCCTCTGCCATCCCCTTCTCCTCCTGCCCCCAATCACTCCCAGCATCAGGGTCTTTTCCAATGAGTCAACTCTTTGCATGAGGTGACCAAAGTACTGGAGTTTCAGCTTTAGCATCATTCCTTCCAAAGAAATCCCAGGGCTGATCTCCTTCAGAATGGACTGGTTGGATCTCCTTGCAGTCCAAGGGACTCTCAAGAGTCTTCTCCAACACCACGGTTCAAAAGCATCAATTCTTTCGTGCTCAGCTTTCTTCACAGTCCAACTCTCACATCCATACATGACCACTGGAAAAACCATAGCCTTGACTAGACGAACCTTTGTTGACAAAGTAATGTCATTGCTTTTTAATATGCTGTCTAGGTTGGTCATAACTTTCCTTCCAAGGAGTAAGTGTCTTTTCATTTCATGGCTGCAATCACCATCTGCAGTGATTTTGGAGCCCCATAAAATAAGTCAGCCACTGTTTCTACTGTTTCCCCATCTATTTGCCATGAAATGATGGGGCCAGATGCCATGATCTTAGTTTTCTGAATGTTGAGCTTTAAGCCAACATTTTCACTCTCCTCTTTCACTTTCATCAAGAGGCTCTTTAGTTCTTCTTCACTTTCTGCCATAAGGTTGGTGTCATCTGTATATCTGAGGTTATTGATATTTTTCCTGGCAATCTTGATTCCAGCTTGTGCTTCCTCCAGCCCAGTGTTTCTCATGATGTACTCTGCATATAAGTTAAATAAGCAGGGTGACAATATACAGCCTTGAAGTACTCCTTTTCCTATTTGGAGCCAGTCTGTTGTTCCGTGTCCAGTTCTAACATTGGCTCCTGACCTGCATATAGGTTTCTCAAGAGGCAGGTCAGGTAGTCTGGTATTCCCATCTCTTTCAGAATTTTCCACAGTTTATTGTGATCCACACAGTCCAAGGCTTTGGCATAGTCAAAAAGGCAAAAATAGATGTTTTTCTGGAACTCTCTTGCTTTTTCGATGTTCCAGTGGGTGTTGGCAATTTGGTCTCTGGTTCCTCTGCCTTTTCTAAAACCAGCTTGAACATCTGCAAGTTCATGGTTCACGTATTGTTGAAGCCTGGCTTGGAGAATTTTGAGCATTACTTTACTAGTGTGTGAGATGAGGACTTCTTTAGATGACAATATATACATTGTGGATCTCTGAAGTGTTCTGCATGTCAATGAAAATCATGATTATGAGAGTCTTTGGTAGGATCAAGGAGTATGGATGGGGTAACATTTGGGAAATTATTACAATAATATAGGGATGAGATGTACTTTGTCTCAGGTGATGAGTGTAGAAAAGAGAAGTGAGGATTTTATATGAGAACTAAAGGAATCATTAACACATTCCAAAGACTGCCTCTCTCTCTCTCTATGTATATATATGGGATCAAAAGCTAGAAATCAGGAAGACTTCCTGTTTTAACCCGGGATAACTGACAGACTTGTGGATTCATGATTCAGACAATTAAATTGGGTGGCGAAAAGATAAATTTAGAAATACTGATTTGGGGAAATAGACACATGACCAAGTGAAGACTAGCAGGGTTGGAGGCAAGAAATCACAGCCCAGTTAGAGGAAAGCAGCAGCAAAATGACAGTAAATTTAGAAGAGGAAGAATGTACCTGAATTAAGAAAATGAATGCACTTTCTGAAGGAGATGTTTAGAGAGAGCAGTAAAATCTCCAGGAGAGCACAATTTCCTTTCACCCCTCCAAAGTCCATATTGTTTTATATGCACATGGAAATGACTCCATGAGAGCAAGCATACCACACAACTCTGACTTTCCAGGTGAACAGCTCAGAGCGCGTCTTCATGAAAATGATGTTGCTCTTTTTCTCTATACTGCCAGAGCCACCGCAAGTTACCTAGCCCCACTCCTCATCTATTGTCCACATGTGTGTGTGCTTAGTCACTCAGTCATGTCCCACTGTTTGTGATCCCATGGACTGTAGTCCGTCAGTCTCTTCTGTCCATGGGGATTCTCCAGGCAAGAATGCTGGAGTGGATTGCCATGCCCTTCTCCAGGGGATCTTCCCAATGCAGGGATCGAACCCAGGTCTCCCACACTGCAGGCGGATTCTTTACGATCTGAGCCACCAGGGAAGCCCATTGTCAACATGGAAGTTCTAAAGTCTCTGAGCCAATCACAGCACTTTTCTGTGAAATCCTGAAGTGAAACCCTGTCCTCCAGGCTCAACTTGATTATGTGATTTACACACAGTCATTTGCTTTCACACCCATTGGTTCCCTACAATCCCCACTGGTTTTTGCTTTTCCAGCCTCTAGGCTTCTTCCTGCCCTACAACATGCCATGCCCACTTACAACTCAGGACTCTGGTTCTACCTGTTCC
The DNA here is from genome assembly GCF_029378745.1 of Bos indicus. Lineage (NCBI taxonomy): Eukaryota > Metazoa > Chordata > Mammalia > Artiodactyla > Bovidae > Bos > Bos indicus. The sequence goes on along the minus strand of NC_091763.1, from coordinate 53,756,237 downwards.
TTCTACCTGGAACATGTCTACTTCTTATCACTTGGCTAATGCTCTCAGATTTTAAGTCTTTGCTTACATTTCAATGAATCTTACCCTGACTATTTTGTCTGTATCCTTTCTGAGTAAAACAAATACTTCAGAACCATACTTTTATTATTATTATTGTATATCCCCTTCTAACATAATTTACTATGCTTATTGTCTGTTTTTCTTTCTCTAGAATGTAACACCACATCCCTCCTCCTACCCATCTGAAGGGCCTGGCACATAGTAGAGATTCAGTAAATATTTCCTGAATTATTTCTTTCCTCTAAACTGAGTATCTTCTGTTAACTACTTTTTCTATTAAGTAACTTTGCCATATTTACCAGAACTCAGAACCATGTTTGGAAGAATTCTATTTTTAACCTTGTTTTTCTCAAAGTGAACTTACTGAGGCAGTCATCTCAATGCTGGATTTTAGCATTTGCATTTTATATAATCCTCTGGCCTGCTTGTCTAAATGACATGTGTCAGGAGAATGGTGCTTACCAGCCACTCACACCTGTCTTGTTAATGTTTGATGACTTGGCTTATTTTGTCTGGTTCACTTCACAATTTCTTGAGAAATTTGGCAGAGCCTTTCCCAATGGTGTGAAAGCATTTTCTATGGGTTTGCTGATGGTGTGACTATTTCCCTCTGGTGTTGCAACTTTTGAGTGGCTTAAAATAAAAGACCAAATTATCCCTCTACCTGGCAGTCTTTATTGCTGCACTTCATCAACTCAATCCTACTAAAATAATTAACTTGTTTTACTAACATGCTTATACAGGCATGGTGAAAAGGAATCTGCAAAAATGCCACAAAATAAAGTACCTTCTTTATTGCATCCTTGGCATTTGTATAGAGCAGAAGACTTCTCTTGCAAATTCTCCTCAATTTTCCGATAAAATGAAAGTCTGTCTCTTGAAATTTGAAAGTGGCAACAAAAACCACTTAAATCCAAGAAAAAACATTTTTAATATTTTAGAAAGGCCTTGAATTGGTATCATGTATTCAGGTTCTGAAATCACACCATCAGTGGATGAAAAAAGGCTCAAGAACAATTCAGGCTCATCTTTCCTTTTCAGATCCAGGCTATTGTCTCGTCTTTCTAGAAATTTAGTATGCTTGTTTCATATTTGTCTAATTTATTTACATAATTCTTGAATTATTTGAAATAAAGAGACTGAGTTATAAAACACTGAATTCCTTGTCCAGTGTCTTTTCCATAGTATTCCAATTTCCATTCATATATTCTTGTTTTTTTTACCTTGAACACCTACACCAATGGGGAAAGTCTGAGTCAAATCGTTGCTATCAGGTAGAAAAATATTATTTTCTGCAGTTTACAGATCAGGCAACTAAAATCTAGAGACTTTATGAAACTCAATGTTACAGTTAAATTGTTCCTGGAATTCATGCTGCTCAATTCTTCAAGCCCTCCAATTTATAACGACATAAACAAAACTACTTAACATTAAGCATAATTGCAACTCATCTCAATTAATCTTCTACTCCAATGAACTGTTATTTTGTTTATAAATATTTACAGAATTTTTGGCACTGGTGATAGCCTGAGGTCTGTATTTCATATTTTGGAGGAACACCTATTCTTCTAAGTATAGGCACTGTAATTTTTGGTTGCTCATGAAATATGTATTAATGCTAATGCCAATAAAAATAATGCCATGGTGATTATGCTCTTCAGTCATTAATGCCCTGAAAGAAGTAATTTGCAAATTGGTATACTGTCACTCAAAGTATTAATTTACCACATGTGGGTAACAAATTATTTCTGGAATCAGGCTAGGCACAATTGTCAAGGCTCTCTGAAATTTTTCTCCCCTGTAGCACTCACATTCAATCAGTTGCCAAATCGCACAGCTCTGTTTCAGCAATGGGTCTCACCTACCTTTCCCGTTTCCTCTTTTGTGTTTAGACTGTTACCAGCTGAGTTCATGTGCTTCTTACTGCATTGGTAATAGGTTGCTTTGCTGTCATTTGACCACTACCCCAAACTATCCTACACAGCTGCGTGAGAGTCTTCTCAAAAGAGGTACACAGTAGTAGACATAAAATAAGCTACAAAGATATATTGTATAACACGGGGGATATAGCAATGCTTTATAATAACTATATATGTTTTATAATAATTAGAAATGGAATATAACCTCTAACAATTGTGACTCACTATATTATATACCTGTAACTTATATAATAGAATACACAACTGCATTTCAATTAAAAAAAACAAACAAACAAACATGGCTTTACTCCTTGATTGGTTCCTGAATGAAATTTAAACTCTGGGTCTGCCCTTTCACACTTGCTTGTGCACGCACACACAGAATGGTCATGAATACACACGTGCATTTTCCATCTTCGTGCACTTTAGAATCTTTCAGAGAACTTCAAACTTACTGATTCTAAGCAACTGAGGAGTGTGGTTCGAGTGCTAGGGCTTTATAAAGCTCTCCTAGTGATTCTATTATCTTCTGAGGGCTGAGAACCACATTAAAAACAACATATTAAGAGAGATAACTTGCTGTAGAAGGAAAATGCTGCTGCTGATGTGTCACTTCAGTTGTGTCTGACTCTGTGTGACCCCATAGGTGGCAGCCCACCAGGCTCCTCCATCCATGGGATTTTCCAGGCAAGAGTACTGGAGTGGGTTGCCACTGCCTTCTCCAACGCATGCATGCATGCTAAGTTGCTTCAGTGGTGTACGACTCTGTGCGACCCTATTGACAGCAGCCCATCAGGCTTCTCTGTCCACAGGATTCTCTAGGCAAGAGTACTGGAGTGGGTTGCCATTTCCTTCTCCAAGAAGGAAAATAATACCTCCCAAGAGCCAGGAGACTAGTGCTCAAAGTTCTGGATTTTGTCACTGAAAAAAGATTGCTAATACATCAAATAATTTCATAGAATCTCACTTCCTCCTCTGTAAATGCAACATGAAGGAATAAAACGGTTAGTTATTTGGTCACGTCTGACTCTGCGACCCCATAAACTGTAGCTCGCCAGGCTCCTCTATCCATGAAGTTATCAGGCAAGAATACTGGAGTGAGTAGCCATCTCCTTCTCCATATGAAGGAATTGAACTAGATTAATTTAACATTGTTAACATAGCACTTATTATGTACTCAGCTCTGTATTTTGAATCTGAAAATTTAGCATTGAGCAAGAAAAAGTCTCTGTTCTAATCACAATTACAAAGCATGAGATACAGTGAATCTGTTAAGAAATAAAAGCAATTAATGAGTTGCTATAAAAACTATTAAGGAAATAATTTATGATATCATGAGAACTTAGGGTAGGGAAGTATTACTGTAGTAAAATAGTCAGAAGTCATGATGTTCACTTTTTAGATGATCTTCATCTTGACTTTGTAAAAATCAACCAGGTAAACCACATCAATAGAGGGAAACAATAGATTCATGAAGATCTTCACATATAATGCATAGTATCTCACAGACCGAAAATTCTTTTTTGGCAGCATTAAGTAAAATATTCTGTTTTGCTGTTTCCCCTACTTTATACTCCCACATTTTGATAGAATAAGTTACCCTTTTGAACACTTTAAAAAGCAGCAAAAAGATTGGATTAGGGTGACTGAACTCAAAATAAACAAGCGTCCATACTGTACAATAAGACTCTAATACAAATACCCAACTCTATTGGAGACTGAAGATAAATGAGTTCCTTGTTCCTGAAGCATCGTCTCTGAGCAAAATATGGATTTGTCAACCTTATAAATTGTCCAGATACCAGTTATCCTTCGTTGGTTGTCCACATTGGCAGTGCTGAAAATCTACATTCTTTTCCTAGGGCCATCTTTGTTAGATCTCTTATGGTGGGAGTTCTAAGGTCCCATCTAGGGCTGAGAGAGGCAATACTGAGGACAATTTCCAGTGTTAGGATATCTTGTGCTTCGTAAGCTATTCATGAAGTAGACAGTCTGGATCCTTGTTAACAAGTCCAAATGGAATAAGACAAAAAGTGTGAGCCAAGATTCCAAGCCAAGTGAGTTTGGAACCACGAGTTGATTGCCATCTGGAAGAATCCCACAAGTCAAGGAGCAAGCATATTATCAAGGCTGAAGATGCAGATGCATCTGAAAGTCTAAGGAAAGGCCCAGGCAGTGAGTATTTTTACTTTTTATCTAAGAAAATGTATGCAATTTTGCTGTACTAGTTTCATCCCCTTTAACTTTTTTGATGCTATTCTTAAGGAGAATTGATTTCTTCGATGCCCTTGAAAAATTCTGATTTTTTTATGTCCTTGTTCTTTTGCTTTTATGTCCTTGTAAGTGGCTAGTCTACTTTAACCATTGTTGTCATCATTATCAAACTACAACTAGCATTTAGAGAAGACTTGTTACCTGTGTGGCACTGGGCAAAGATCTTAATCCCTCAGCCTCCACTCTGCTGCTAATCTGAAAGTTAAGCCTGAACTTGAGTTTTAAAAAGGCTTTTTATAGCTCTCTCTCTGCTTTTGGCAGAGAGAGCAGGTGCATTCTCTGAGGCGTTCTCTCTGCATGTTTTTGGAAGACTAACAGTCTTCCTGCTCTCAGGGTTTTGCCTGAAGAACTTCATGTCTGCGATTATGCTCCATGCCTTACGAGTGCTACACAGTTGAAATGCTGTCAAATGTCAGGGGCAAGAAAACAGTAAGCTTAGGCTGATTGGTTCTGCTACCCTGAAGCCAGATAGCAGGGTCGGGGATGGATGCTGAGAGGATAAGGCAGCGGAGATCTGGGGACTAAGGTCTGAGAAATCAGGAGAGGACAGTACTTCACAGTAAGTGTTCTGAGTACCACAGAGCAAGTGTTACCTTCTGACTTGGAGCAGAAAGTGCCTCAGGACTTAACTGCATTCTCGTGGCTCTTGCCTATTGTTTTCAGTGAGTCCCTGGCTAGAGAAGATGTGAAATACTAGGGCAATCAGGCACTGAATTCCTGAAGCTCCCATCTCTGGCACCCTCCTGCACAAGCTAAGGAGCAGCCCGAGTAACAGAATGTGAATGCCCTTTCAAGTCCTTTGTTTTAAATATGCAGATATTATATATAATAACTGTAGAGGGGCTCAGAACATTAGACAAAGATAGAGGAAATGTGTTGCAGCCTCACTAAAAAATGCAAAAGAGCAGCCCTTTCTCTAGAGCAGACACTGTTATAAAGACTCTAGATATATTAACTCATTTAATCTTAAGATTATGAGGTAGGCTTTATTATTATTCCAATTTCACGGATGTGGAAACTGAGGCAGAGAGAGATGAAGCAACCACCCAAAGTGACAGAGTCACTTAGGGCTTCAACATAGGAAAAACATTTGTCTCTACCGGCTGTATTCATAACCAATATACTCTGCAGAAAGTTTTATCTGGATACAATTTATAAATTTCACCCTGTGCTTGTTTTATGTAGAGTGTTTCATAAGGTGGATGAGGTGAGGCCTTCCATAGCCTGCCACTTAGACACAAGATTAATGCATTGAAGAAACATCAGGGTCAACTATCATACTGTTTTGTAAATTAACCTTAGTTGTCCACTACTCAGGCTGTGCTGGGAAGTGAAAGGTTTTTCATCTTGGGTCTTCCTCATTTACTCAGGCAATGCCAGCTGTGCCCTAAGTGGCTTACTTCTTAAATGTAATATCTAACAAACACTGCTATAAGATTATATTCATTTTATTCAGAAGATTGAAATGTGGTTATAAAGGCTTGTGGGGTACAGAAATACAACAGGATCTGGTGATGAGTGGGAGCATAATTTAAAGAAAATGCTCAAAAATATTCAGGGAGGAATATGTCAGGGTTCTTTAGAAAGCATATGCCTGTAAGACCTTTTGGGCTGTTATTTCCATGAAAAAAAAATAGGTTGTCTTGGACACGCAGGGCATCGTTATTGTTAAATTAAATGCCTCTGCAAAAGAATTATGAACTGCTTCACTGCGTTGTGTCTCACCCTAGCCAAGGGTGGCTACTCTTAATACTAAGCAATTTATTATTTTCTAAGGAGTAGTAAGGGAGTGGTTAGCCAATATAAGTTAAATAAGTGCCATCACAAACACAGAAGATATAGTGGTATGGAACTCTAGCTTAGAAACTGAACATTAAATAGCTTAATGTATGTCTACATAAATAATTTGCATTAGACTCATGGTGGTCTGTCCTTATTTCAATGGAGAAACTTAATACATGTTTATTATACCCATTAGTCTCACTTTGTAACCTATTTCATGTTGTACCAAAAGACCCTCGACTCATGACTATAAATCATAATACTTTTAGAGTGGTTCCAAAATGACTCCCTTAGGATGCACCTTCCCTGTGCATGTTTCATTAGGAACTGACATTCTTCTATTTGAATATGATGAAACCTCTCGCCATTGGTAGTATGGTGCCATATGACAACTGAAAATTGTTCAGCCAGAAGCTGAGTTGCAGTCAATAAGACGCTAAGATTTATATAGGATGGAACTCATTCTGTAAGGATACTCTTGATCAACTTTCAATGCTTTTGGCCCAATTGGCTTTGCCTTGACACAAAAATTTATACATAAGTAATTAAGAAACTTCTAGCATTCAAGTCAAGAGGTTAGGCACTAATTAATAAATTAAAACTAAAGAGAGCAGTTGAAAAAAGAGTTTTTCAAGGTAGAAATTCATGCTTTAGAAAATGGTAAGTTTTTTAAGTAAATACAAGCACTCATTTTTTGAAAAACCAGTCATACAAACCAAGAATCCAGGTTATAGGGAAGTAAAACACAGAGAGGGACAGTATTATTGTGACTATTTGGCTTTTACCTCCTCCTATCATTAGCCCTGATTTTCACTTGATGAGATACCCTCCCCTGCCAGCATTTCAGCAGCTACTATCCAACCCTAAAGAAGGAGCAGGTAACTTAGATCCAAGCCAGTGAGCATTGCCTAAAGTAACTTGGATATTATACAGTCACAAGACCAAAGTTAGTCCTAAGAGAAGCACTCAGGATATTTGTTAAAGCCAAAGCTCTTGCTGTTGTATGCTTTATTTGGAGCTGGAAATATCTGTTCTTGAGAGATGGATATAACTGTGCTGTGTATGCTCAGTCACTCAGTCGTGCCTGACTCTTTGTGACCCCATGAACCACAGCCTGCTAGGCTCCTCTGTACATGGAATTTTCCAGGCAAGAATACTAGAGTGAGTTGCCATTTCCTACTCCAGGGGGTTCTTCCCAGGGATCTAACTCATGTCCCTTGCATCTCCTTCATTGACAGGTGGATTCTGTACCACTGCATCAACCTGGGAAGCCCTCTTGGGGTATACTGGCTGCCATATTGTAACATAAGAAAGAACCTATTCGAGTCTAGTCAAACAGAGGCAGCGGATAGGAAAGGACAAAAAACTTTTCCGTTTTTTTTTTGGTAACATGTATTGAGCTTCAATATTCATTAATGCCTAAAGTGAGATATAACTGCTGCTGCTAAGTCACTTCAGTCATGTCCGACTCTGTGTGACCCCATAGACGGCAGCCCACCAGGCTTCCCTGTCCCTGGGATTCTCCAGGCAAGAACACTGTAGTGGGGTGCCATTTCCTTCTCCAATGTGTGAAAGTGAAAAGTGAAAGTGAAGTTGCTCAATCGTGTCTGACTCTTAGGGACCCCATGGACTGCAGCCTACCAGGCTCCTCCATCCATGGGATTTTCCAGGCAAGAGTACTGGAGTGGGGTGCCATTGCCTTCTCCAGAGAAATAACTGAATTTTTAGCAATGAAAATCAATCTATTGCCACTTTTGCTTAAGCCAATTTGAAACAATTTGCCACTTGAAACAAAAAGAACTCCACATTAAATATATATTAAATTGGCTGAAGGCACTAAATCCAAAATGAGATGAGAAATAAAACTATAGACTTGGAAGAAACTCTTTGAATTGAAAAAGTGAACATCATGCATAAAAATTTGAAAACCTCAGTAAAATTAACATTTTCCTAGAAAAAATGTAATTTGCCAAGATAAAGTCAAGGAGCAAAAACAATTTTAATTAGACCAATAATCAAAACAAAAACAAAAAAGAAACACTATAATGGAAAACATATGAGTATAAATAGGAAATTAAAAAATGAACACAGTAATTAGTAATTACATGAAATAAGTAATAATTAAAATACAAATGTAAACCATGAAAACTCTTCTTTCTTTTCACAAAAAGAACCCCTTATGTTTGGTACCAAAGAAAAAGAATGACTCCCTTCAGTGCTGGTTTGAGTATACAAATGTAAGTCCTCCTCTTCAGTGTGGAATATAAACTGATATCACTTTTCTGAAGGACAACTGAGAAAACTGGGTCAAGACATGAAGAAACTTATAGTCCTTTGAATCTATCCCCCAAAATACTCGGAGGTGCACATAAAGATTACAGAGAGAAGGATGTATATACATGATATACATGCATATGTGATATATATGCATATATATCACAGAATTAGTTACACTTATGATTAATTCATACTAGTCTAATGCTCTAAAGAAGAGAATGGTTAAGTAAATTATTCTACATTTTTAAAAAATGCAACTTTATGAACCATAAGTTGCTGAAATAGAAGAATATGTATTAGCAAGAAGAACTATTTTAAAACTTATGTCATTAACGTTTGGAAAAACATAACCCAAAATGCAAGTAGGTTTTATAAAAGGAGAACAGAATACAATTCATAAACATTTAATTTTCCATGCTTTCTTCTGTTTTCTATACTTCTATTGAGTAGGCATTATTTAAAAAAAAAACACATGCTAAAATGTAAGCTTCACACTTGCTTATTTCATAGTTTAAAAATAACAGATATAACTGGAGCATCTCTTTGCAAATGCAATATTTTGTCTAAAAATGAAGTACTCCAAACTATGTACCCCTGGTCTGTCAGCATCCAGGAAGAAAAATCTCTGAAACTAACACTGTAGTTGAGAACTAAGACCACTCTCAAGTGAATCCCACTGGTTCAATGTTGGTAAATTAGCAAGAGTTGAAAAAAATAAAAAAGACCATACCCCACCCCCTCATAAAGTATTAATTAATCCCTGATATCACATGGATATCACATGGAGGGATAACTCTAAAAATTAAAATTGGCTCTATTTAAACATTTAAATCTGCTCATCCCATTTCCCTTTCATTCCTTTATCCCCCTCTCATTTCTTTGCAAACAAAATGAAACAAAAAATAAGCTTCCTGTGATACTTCTTCTCTAAGTAAACAATGCTATTGACTGTCATAGTGATCTTAACTGAGAAGAACTCACCATGTATTTCCTGGAGAGCCTCTGAAGACTTTCATCATTCTATGACTCATCTTATATCCTGCCTTTAACTGTTAAGCTTTCTTCTCATGTTTATTTCTTGTTGCTGTCATTGATATTGTTGAGGAATATTGAGAGAATTCATATAAGTAAGCTGTAGCCATATACACACTCATCTTATTTTCTTCTCTACTCTGTATCTATCCTCATTCCTAAAGCACTAACTCTTTGGTTATGATATTTTCATATCCCATCTACTGACAAATATTTTGTTGACCTTTAATCTTTAGTTAGGAAATTATTAGCTGATACAGTTTTCTACCCTGAGCCTGAAGTAAATTGCAGGAGGGAAAAACAAAACAGAACAGTTAACTGTTAGAATCCCTCGGAAATTGTATTTTTGATTTCATGAATTCAGTTCAGTAATTATTAATACCAATTATGTTAGGAATCTTAACATGCACATTCCCTGAGGGCAATGACTTTGCCATTATCACTGCTATGATATTCATCAAAATATCACAGGTATCATATAGCCCAGAGTGAGAACTCAGTACATCTCTGTGCATATACGCATAACTGGATGACGCCTCCCTGCTCTTTTGGGCTCCTTACCACTGTGACTAACCTTTCCTCTGCCAACTCACAGCTTACACATGCAACACTGCTGCCCTTTTTCACTTTTTGTGGGAAAAATACACAAATATTTTCAATATACTGTTTTATTACATTTCAAAAATAGAGTGCTTTGGGAGCCCAGAAGATAGGCATTCAAATTACTCTGATAGTTCTGATAAGACTTTTGGGAGGAAAATACATGAGCTGTATCCTAAAAGAGGCAGAAGAGTTCTCTAGCAGAAAAAGGCAAGGCTGGTGCTGGTATACAGACCTCATATGCTCAGGAGATGGGTAGACCATGGATCTGACCGGGGACAAATCTGGCTACCTAATTTGCAAAGTCCAGTGCAACTGCAAGGGCCACATTCCCATAGAGCTTGCCCTGGCAGACAGGGATGTATGCAAGTTCCTCCCAGCCCACACAGTTTGAGAGGTGGAGGCCTCAGCAACCTCCAGAGCCCGGGTACACCAGAAAGGAAAACATAGTTCAGTCTGAGGATAAGCAGGATCAGTGGAGAGTGAAAAAGTTGGCTTAAAACTCAACATTCAGAAAACAAAGATCATGGCATCTGGTCCCATCACTTCATGGGAAATAGATGGGGAAACAGTGGAAACAGTGTCAGACTTTATTTTTCTGGGCTCCAAAATCACTGCAGATGGTGACTGCAGCCATGAAATTAAAAGACACTTACTCCTTGGAAGCAAAGTTATGACCAATGTAGACAGCATATTAAAAAGCAGAGACATTACTTTGCCAACAAAGGTCCATCTAGTCAAGGCTATGGTTTTTCCAGTGGTCATGTATGGATGTGAGAGTTGGACTGTGAAGAAGGCTGAGTGCCGAAGAATTGATGCTTTTGAACTGTGGTGTTGGAGAAGACTCTTGAGAGTCCCTTGGACTGCAAGGAGATCCAACCAGTCCATTCTAAAGGAGATCAGCCCTGGGTGTTCTTTTGAAAGAATGATGCTAAAGCTGAAACTCCAGTATTTTGGCTACCTTATGCGAAGAGTTGACTCATTGGAAAAGACTCTGATGCTGGGAGGGATTGGGGGCAGGAGGAAAAGGGGACGACAGAGAATGAGATGGCTGGATAGCATCACCAACTTGATGGACGTGAGTTTGAGTGAACTCCGGGAGTTGGTGATGGACAGGGAGTCCTGGCGTGCTGCGATTCACGGGGTCGCAAAGAGTCGGACATGACTGAGCGACTGAACTGAACTGAATGTTTCATATGTATTAAAGAAATATAAGAATTATGACTAGAATATTGCTTTCAAAAATAGAATGGAACTTACTGATGAATATTCATATACAGTACACACACAATGTATTACATAATCATTAAATTTTATACATCAAAATTATATCATACATTTGTGATTTCAAGCAGTCAGAGAGTCACCTAAAATACTGATACCTGTCCCTCCACAGTAAGATTCCACTTACTACGCTTATGTATAGCTGATAAATAATTTATAGATTCCTATCTAGCTATAAGGGATGCATATTTCTATCCAATATAAGTTTCTAGATATGCATAAATGTACCAGACCCACTGCAATGGTGGAAGTAATTTTCTTAAAAAGTAATAAATAGTTGGTCTCTTAATTTTTAAAAGGCTTTGAGGAAGTAATTCTTCTAGAAATCTTTTGAAACATTCTGGGGACAATTATAATCATGTAACAATGAGTGCATTTTAAACAAAAGGTATTATTCATACATGATTACCAAGTTAAAGTAACTTCTGAAAAACCACCCTTCTCTTAAAATGTTTTTCAACTTTGGTTGCCATAACAACACAATATTGTCTACTACTGAAGAGAAAAAGTGCTATATTTTACTTATCCTTGAGGAAACTTAAAAATGATAGCTGAAATGTCACATTTAATACTACCAAATTTGGTGCAATATAAAGAAAAATTTGGTGAAAAATTATAGAATTTCATTAACCATGTTAATTTTCTCTTTTCCTCTTTGGGTACTTCAGTATGTTTTTGTCAATATTATATCATATTTTAAAGTTGTAAAATTATTCTGTTTCCTAGTACCTATATTTTTAAGCGTATAATCTTAAACCTAGGTAATTATCATGCTAAATTTTCTTTAGGAAATTTTATATATATATAAGTACAAATGACCCTTGAATAACACAGGTTTGAACTGTGCCCAGTTACTTATATGTGGATTATACTTCGGCTTCCTGATGCAAAGAGTCGATTTATTAGAAAAGACCCTGATACTGGGAAAGACTGAAGGCAGAAGGGAATGACAGAAGCTGAGATGGTTGGATGGCATCACTGACCCCATGGACATGAGTTTGAACGAGCTACAGGAGATGGTGAAGTACAGGGAAGCCTGTCATGCTGCAGTCATGGGGTCACAGAGAGCTGGACGTGCCTGAGTGACTGAACAATGACAACAGTACTACATAAGCATGGTTGGTTGAATCTGTAGATGGCAAACCACGGATACAGAGGCCCAACTGGAAAGTTATATGTGGATTTTCAACTGTACAAATGGTTGGTGCCCCGAACCCCTGCACTGTTCAAGGGTCAACTCTAGTTGCTTTAAATAAGGTAAACTCTCAAAAAGTTGAGACCCAAGTGCCTCTTCCATTCAGAGCCATTTTTTTCCCCCATAGCTGAGTCGCTTTAGATTGCATATGAATTGTAGGTTAAATACCTAAACTTAAAGAACAAAAAAAAAGCATTAAAAATTAGGCTTAGTGTTGTGGACAATTAACTTTAAAAAGCTAAAATTAAATAAATAGGGACTAAAGGAATATTAAAATAAATAGAAACCCTGATTGAAACCCATGTCCCTTCTTTGGAAGTCGCCTCTGAGTCTCCATTGAAAAGGTGAATTCTAATGACCAGGTAGGCACTGTGTGATCCTAATCTGAGGACTAGGTACCCACATTTCAAATTCTCTAAAATGAATCAATTTCCTTGACACCAAAGCTACAAAGAAAGCTTTCCCTGAATGTTTTATGGGATGATTACTAGTGCTGAATGGTGAACTAGAGTAAGGTGTAGTGACCATACTCTCCCCCAGATTAAGATCTTCCTGAAAGGGATAAACCACCATCCACAGGCTCAAAGAAGGAAAAAAAAAAAAAAACTCTTAAGTTATTTTTGACTCTTCCCCTCTTTCCACCTCTGACATATGATTCTTCTACAAGTCTTGCCAAATATATGTCATCTTGCCAATATATATGTTCCATTTCTTCCAATTTCTACCAGCATCATCCCTTCCAAGCCATACCATCTCTTTTAGACAAAGGGAGTAACTTCCTAACTGACCTTTCTGCATTCATTCTTGTTCCCCTTCAAACCATTATTTACATAACCATCAGAATAATCTTACGTCAAATCAGATCATGTTATTTCCTGACTCTAAATTCGTCAATGATTTCCTATTAGCTTTCAAATAAAATACAAAAGATTCAAAGTCAGTTTCATCAAGAGAGAAGGCAAGAATACACCTGATACTTTCACTACAGAGAGAGAAAGATGGAGAGAGAGGGAGACAGAGAAAGAACAAGAGCTAGACCAAAAAGCAATGCCATGTATGTAATTTGGGTCTATATTCCAATGGAGAAATCTTGTTCCCTCACTTCTCTCCCTTTAAATAGTCAGACACTAGAGTGACCTTATCAATGAAGGACATCAGACTGCCTGGACACAAAGGAATATGGATTTGAGGGGCCAAAGTTATAAAAGTGGGAAATGTCTATGAACTTCAAGTAATAGCACATGGAGACTCTGGGACCCAAGTAGCAAAGACTGATTTCTTGTGACGCTGAGCTCAGAAGCAGGCCCTCCATTGGAAGAAGAGCCAGGGGGTGGGATGGGGCTGGTCGTAACTATCTTGCCCACATTCAGGGAATCTAGATTGAACATCAAGCCATTTTTGGACAGTCCTGCTCTTTGAATCGGAGAAGGCAATGGCACCCCACTCCAGTACTCTTGCCTAGAAAATTCCATGGACAGAGGAGCCTGGTAGGCTGCAGTCCATGGGGTCACAAAGAGTCGGACACGACTGAGCGACTTCACTTTCACTTTTCACTTTCATGCATTGGAGAAGGAAATGGCACCCCACTCCAGAGTTCTTGCCTGGAGAATCCCAGGGACGGGGGAACCTGGGTGGCCGCCTATAGGGTCGCACAGAGTCAGACATGACTGAAGCGACTTAGCAGCAGCAGCAGCAGCAGCAGCTCTTTGAATAACATCCAGATATTCTCTCCTATAATTTACTTTTCTTCTAAGTATTTATCAGAATCAACCTTATCCTGTTTATTTAAAAAAAGAATTAGGGGCCACATGGAAACTTCCTGCTTGGCCACGCAGTGAGGAGGAGTGGCAGCAGCTGTGGCAGTGGCAGGAATGACACATGTAAATGAATGAAGTTAGAACATTCTCTAGCATCATACACACAAATAAACTCAAAATGGATGAGACACCTAAACATGACTAGACACTGTGAAAACTCTTAGAAGAAAACATAAGCAGAGAACACTCTGACATAAATTGCAGCAATATCTTTTTCAACCCACTTCCTAGATTTATCCTTTATCCTTAATAAACACAAAAACAAACAGAAAACAAATAGTACCTAGTTAAACTAAAAAGCTTTTCCATGACAAAGGAAGCCATAAGCAAAACAAAAAGACAACCCGCAGAATGGGAGAAAATATTTGCAAACAGTGTGACTGACAAGGGATTAATTTACAAAATATACAAACTCTTGTATATTATACTCATGTATATTTATACAATAAACTCATGTATATTGAGTATATGTATATATAGTCACATGAAAAGCACATGAAAAGATGCTCAATGTCACTAATTATCTGAGAAACAAAAATCAAAACTACAGTGAGGTATCTCCTCATATCACTCAGAATCAGAACGGCCATCATCAAAAAATCTACAAACAATAAATGCTGGAGGGGGTGAAAAGAAAAGGGAACCCTATATTGTTGGGAATGTAAATTGGTACAACCACTACGGAGAACAGTATGAGAGTACCTTAAAAAACTAAAAACAAAACTACCACATGATCCAGCAGTTCTACTCTTGGGCATATATCCAGAGAAAGTCATACTTTGAAAAGATGCATGCACCCAAATGTTCATTGCAGTATTATTTACAGTAGTCAAGACATGGAAGGAACCTAAATGTCCATTGATAGATGAATGGGTGAAGAAGATGTGGTACTTATATGCAACGGAATATTACCCAGCCATAAAAAGAATGAAATAATGCCATTTGCAGCAACATGGATTCATCTAGAGATTATTTTACTAAGTGAAGTAAGTCAGACCGAAAAAGACAAATATCATATGATATTGCTTATATGTGGAATCTAAAATGAATGCATTTAGAAAGCAGAAATAGACTTACAGACTTCGTGGGGAGGGGGGGAACTTATGGTTATGAAAGGGTGAAAGTCAAGGGGAGGGATAAATTAGGATGTTGGGATTAACATATACATATGACTATATATAAAACAGATAATTAACACACTACTATATATAAGATAGATAACCAACAAGGACCTACTGTCTAGCACAGGGAACTCTACTCAATACTTTGTAATAACTTATATGGGAAAAGCATCTGAAAAAGAATAGATATATGTATATGTACAACTGTTACAAATCGCTTTGCTGTACACCTGAAACTTACATAACATTGTAAATCAACTATACTCCAATATAAAATAAAAAGTTTAAAAAGAATTAAGTATTTATCCATGCCTACTCTGTGTCATTATTCTAGATACATACTTGTTAACTTGTTAATTATCTATGTTCTCCACAAAAAGGTAAACTCCTTGGGAAGGGAGATTTTCTGTTGTGCTCAACGTTTTACTCTCAAAATAGGCACTACATAATATTTTTAAAATGAACTAAGGAATGAATTACTAATTGCCAACAGATGTTTTATAAGTCTAAATGAAACATTTTATTTCAATTTATCAGGTAACATTAAATTAAAAAATAGGTCTAAGTTCTAACTTTAACCATGTCTTTCCAAGTTACACAGTTCTGTTCTCTTAATTAAAGAGTATTCATAACATTTATCATCCAAACTGAATTACTTTTGAGAGTGAAAGATAAGCTACTTAAATTATGTCAAGATACAGAATAAGTGAATAGACATTTTCCCCAAGAAGACATTCAAATAGCCAACAGGTACTTGCAAGGGTGTTCATCTCTAATCATCAAGGAAATGCAAATCAAAACCACAATGAGATGTCACCTCACATCTGTTAGAATGGCTATCAGCAGGAAGACAAGAGAAATATTTGGGGAGGTGAGGGAAAAAGGAAATACTTGTGCACTGTTGTTTGGAATGTAAACTGGTATAGCCACCATGGAAACCATTATGAAGACACCTCAAAAAAATTAAATGTAGAACTGCCATGTGATCCAGGAGCTCCACTTCTTGGCATGTTTCCAAAGGAAATGAAAACAGGATATCAAAAGACATCTGCACTTCCATGTTCACTGTATCTTATTCACTACAAATTCACTTGGCTGTTATTCACAACAGCCAAGATAGTGAAAGACTTGAGTTTCTATGGACAGATAAATGGACAAGGGAGACATACTGTAGATATATAACAGAATAATAGTCACAACAAAGGAAATCCTGCCATTTGTGACAATATGAACAGAACTTGAGGATGTTAGGCTAAGTGAGAGAAGTGAAATACTGCATGGTATCACTTATATATGGAATCTAAAAAGTCAAATTCATGATAACTGGCTTAGAATAGTGGTTTCCAAGGCCTTGGGGGTGAGGGAATTGGGGATATGTTGTTTAAGGGGATAAACTTGCAGCCAGTACATAAGTTCTGGACACACACAGAGAGCATAGTGATCAGAGTCAACAATACTGCATCATAAACTTCACAATTGCCAAGAGACTAGCTCGTAGTTGTTCCCCCCACAAAACATAAATGATAATTTTGTGTGACATGATAGAGGTGCTTGCTAAAGTGATGTGGTCATCACATTGCAATATACAATGCATCAAATCAGCATGCTGTACACTTTAAACTCACACAACGCTATGTTCCAGTTATACCTCAATTTTTAAAACAGTATGCCAAGACAACAAACAAGAGATTGCTTTGGGCAATTCAAACTGCCTGGTTAGCTGATTAAATTATATTCTATAGTTTTAAAGTTTGTTTTGAGTCTCTAAGTAATTTTAAAATTAACACATGGCATTTCTAAAAATCACATATTTCACATATGCTCTTAAATTTTGGAAGAGTAAGTTATATTGTGGCAGTTGTTACCATAATAAAGATAAAAATTAACACAGCATGCTTACTATGTACAGGGTGATACCTCAGTGTTTGACTTATTTTTAGCTTATTTAGTCCTCACAACCTTATAAAGTAGGGATGGCTATTATCTTCATTACAGAAATAAAAATGGAGGCAAAGAGAGGTTACTTAGCTTAAGTCACATAACCAAGTGTGATCATGGTAATAGAGCCAGGATTCAAACTCAGCCAGTTTGCATCCACAGTTCATGATCTTGTTTAGGATAGTTTATGTGTCATGTACAGATGGCAACTTACACTCATTGTCTAACTGCTCTTCTCCACATGGTAATTGGTGTGGGGTAGACTGTGCACTGGCTTGAGAAATGCTTAAGAACTTGACGTAAGGCAAAACAATGACAAGGAATTGAAGGTTAGCTGCAAAGCATAGTTTACTCACTAAGAGCATTCCCACTATGGGTGGGTTTTTCTTAAAAGTAAAGGGGAAAAAAGAAGATTTTGTTTTTTAGTTGGAAACATGTCATCTGTTAATTTTTCAAATAGTTGGCTTAAAAATAAAGAAATTTCAGGTCATAAGAAGCAATGTGAAATTAGAATAATAATATTCAATGAATTTATTAATAAATAAGAATGTGGTATCGGGCAAATGAAATTAAAGTATGAAAGAATTTTAAGTATAATATCACTGGCTCAAATATAAAACATTATTCTTGGTTAAGATGTTGAAATCTTATACATAAGTTGCAACATGTAAGAAACCAAAAAAAGCCTCAGAGATGTTTTATGAAGAAATAATATGATTTCCACAATTTTTGAGGAAAATCATTTTATACATTAAAAAATATCTCCTTACACAGTCCTATCAGTCATGTTATTCTCTCATAATCTTACATTTTAAACTTTGTTTTTAAATTTCTTGTTCCAAAATTATTTAAAAAATAATACATACCGATTTCCATGTTTTCATGTAAGGCACTTGTAAGTTGCCACTCCATCCTAACAACAAGTGAAAAGCTGAACAGACTGAAGAGTCAGCAACTCTTCTTGGGTTCTTAAGAGACAGGAGGACACAGGGCAAACAGGTGCTCCCCAAATTGCAGAGACAGATAAGAGAAAAAACAGAGTGAGGACTTACCAGAGCAGAGACTCATGAGCAGACTTCACCACAGGAACTAGTCCGAGGGCAGGAAAACCTGAAATGTAATTGACAAATGGCTGAAGGCTCAGTGTGGGCAACTCTGACAGTTAAACAACTTCTTGGGGACCCAGTCATGGAGAGGGAGGTTCACAATATTTTAAGATTTATCTCCGGGAGCTTGCCCAGGGTTTCACATTGGAAAAAACTTGTCTCCTGCTTCCAGCATGGGGAGAGGGAAAGGAACCATTCTGAAATACACTGGAGGACCCCGGCCTCCTTACTAAAGCTTCCCCTCAGGAGAAACTAATTACCTGGAATCTAACTTGTTGGGGGTATTATCAGGGCATAAGTGACCCACAGAAAAGGAAATACCTAATTCAAGCCAACTTTATTTAGCCTTACATGTAATAGAGCTGGTGTCAGTGGTGGAGAATCCACCTGCCAATGCAGGAGACACAAAAGACTCAGGTTCCTGGAGTAGGAAATGACAACCCATCCTAGTATTGGTGCCTGGAAAATTCCATTTCAGAGGAGCCTGGTGGGCTACAGTCCATGGTGTTGCAGAGTGGGACATGACTGGGCATGCATGCACACATGTGGAAGAAGGCATGCAATCAATTCCAGCCAAAACTAACCATCTGGTCCCATACAAGATCAACAATCAACTGGATATAATTGATATTATAGTCAATACTCTATAGATAGATTACTTAGTAGAAGTGACAAATAGATTCAAGGGATTAGATATGATAGAGTGCCTAAAGAACTATGGACAGAGGCTCATAACACTGTATAGGAGGCAGTGATCAAAATCATCCTCAAGAAAAAGAAATGCAAAAAGGCAAAATGGTTGTCTGAAGAGGCCTTACCAATAGCTGAGAAAAGAAGAGAAGCGAGAGAGAAAGGAGAAAAGGAAAGATATACCCCTCTGAATGCAGAGTTCCAAAGAATAGCAGGGAGAGATAAGAAAGCCTTCCTCAGTAATCAATGGAAAGAAATAGAGGAAAACAGTAGAAAGGGAAAGACTAGAGATCTCTTTAAGAAAAATTATAAATACCAAGGGAGCATTTCATGCAAGATGGGGACAATAAAGGACTGAAATGGCATGAAACTAACAGAAGCAGAAGATATTAACAAGAGGTGGTAAGAATATACAGAAGAACTATACAAAAGAGATCTTAATGACCCAGATAACCATGATGGTGTGATCACTCACCTAGCACGAGACATCCTGAATGCAAAGTTATATGGACCTTAGGAAGCATCACTATGAACAAAGCTAGTGGAGGTGATGGAATTCCAGCTAAGCTATTTCAGGACAGAATACTGGAGTGGGTAGCCTTTCCCTTCTCCAGGGGGTCATCCCATCCTAGGGATTGAACCTAGGTCTCCTGCATCACAGGTGGATTCTTTACCAGCTGAGCCATGAGGGAAGCCCAAGAATACCAGAGTGGGTATCCTATCCCTTCTCCAGCAGATCTTCCCACCCAGGAATCAAACTGGGGTCTCCTGCATTGCAGGTGGATTCTTTACCTATTGAGCTATTAGGGAAGCCCATGTATGGATGTGAGAGTTGGACTGTGAAGAAGGCTGAGCGCTGAAGAATTGATGCTTTTGAACTGTGGTGTTGGAGAAGACTCTTGAGAGTCCCTTGGACTGCTAGGAGATACAACCAGTCCATTCTGAAGGAGATCAGCCCTGGGATTTCTTTGGAAGGAATGATGCTAAAGCTGAAACTCCAGTACTTTGGCCACCTCATGTGAAGAGTTGACTCATTGGAAAAGACTCTGATGCTGGGAGGGATTGGTAGCAAGAGGAGAAGGGTACGACAGAGGATGAGATGGCTGGATGGCATCACTGACTCGATGGACATGAGTCTGAGTGAACTCTGGGAGTTGGTGATGGACAGGGAGGCCTGGCATATTGCGATTCATGGGGTCGCAAAGAGTCAGACATGACTGAGCAACTGATCTGAATCTGAATTTGAATGACCAACCTAGACAGCATATTAAAAAGCAGAAATATTACTATTACTTTGCCAACAAAGGTCCATACGGTCAAAACTATGGTTTTTCCAGTGTCATGTATGGAGGTAAAAGTTGTATAAAAAAGAAAGGCTGAGTGCTGAAGAATTGATGCTTTTGAACTGTGGTATTGGAGAAGACTCGAGACTCCCTTGGACTTCAAGGAGATCAAACTAGTTAATCCTAAAAGAAATCAATCCAGAATATTCATTGGAAGTACTTATGCTGAAGCTGAGGTTCCAATACTTTGGCCATCTGATGCGAAGAATCAAGTCATTAGGAAAGATCCTGATACCAGGAAAGATTGAAGACAGGAAAAGAAGGGCACGACAGAGGATGAGATGGTTGGATGGCATCACCAACTCGATGGACATGAGTTTGAGCAAGCTCTGGGAGTTAGTGAAGGACAGGGAAGCCTGGCGTGCTACAGTCCATGGGGTCCCAAAGAGTCGGAGATGACTGAGCAACTGAACAACAATAGACTACTTTATTCAACAATGGAAGAAAACAGATTTTCCTCAAGGGAACATTAACCAAGATAGACTACATCCTTGGGTATAAAACACACTTTAGCAACTTTAAATAAATAGAAATCAAACACTATATGCTCTCAGATTACAACAGAATTAATGTATAAAATAATAACAGAAAAATAGCTAGAAAATCCCCAAATATGTGACAATTAAATGACACATCTCAAAATAACACATGGATCAAAGAAAAAATTTCAAGAGAGGAATGTGTTTATCAAATGAAAATTAAAACAGCTTATCAGCATGGCATGGCCCCAAACAACAACAACAATGAAATACCCCTACAGCCTCATTAGAAAGACGGAAATTCAGAACACTGACATTCCTATACTGGGTGACAATGTGGAACGAAGGGAATTCTCATTTATTGCTGATGGGGGTGCAAAATAGTGTTACTTTGGAAGACAGCTTGGCAGTTTATTGCAAAACTAATACACTTTCACCTTATGATCTAACCGTCATACTCCTTGATGTTTACCCAAAGGAGTTGAAAACATGACCACACAAAAACCTGAGCATGGATGTTTACAGCAGCTTTATTTTTAATTGCCAAAACTCAGAAGCAATGAAAATGTCCTTTAATAGGAGAATAGATAAATGAATGGGTACATCCAGACAATGGAAAAGTATTCAGCACTAAAAAGTAACAAGGCGTCAAGCCATGAAAAGACATAAGGGAACCTAAAGGCATTTTACTGAGTGGAAGAAGCCAATCAGAAAAGGCTACATCTATCTGACTTCAATTATATCACATTCTGGAAAAGGTAAAACTAAGAGGATCATAAAAAGATCAGTGCTTGTTCAGGGTTGGGGGAGAGGGACAAACAGGTGAGCACAGAGGATTTTTAAGGCAGTGAAAATGCTCTGCCTGATATCATAATGATGAATACATGCTATTATAGAGTTGTCCAAACCTATAGAATGTACACCACCAAGAGTGAATTGTCATGTAAACTATGGGCTTTGAATGATTATGCCATGTCAATGTAAGTTCGTCAGTTGTAATAAATGTTCCACTGTGGGGAGTGACACTGATAATGGGGAAGGCTATGCAAGCATGGAAGCAGAGGACCTATGGGAAATTTCTGCACCTTAAAGTCTTAATGAAAAAGTGACATATTTTAACTATAAATTATTCACTCAAAATAGAAAATAAAGAAAATATTTAATGATCAATTGAAATCTAACCATCTGAAGGAATCACTGTTAATGAAATTGAATATGTTTACTGTGGCACACTTACATGTAGAAGGATGGATACATTATTTTATAATAAAACTATGCTAGTTTTAAAATAACAATTTATCATAACCAGTGATATAATTTCTCATATGATCTATCTTATTAAGACAAATATGATGAAAAACATTGAATATGGAGTAAAATTTCAAAATATGCTCCAATTTTTTAAATGTTATGGAGTGTGTTCTGTAGGATCATGAAAAATAAACATTCAAACATGCTCCCACATTTCCTCTCCTGATCCAAACAGCTGGAGCTTCCTATCTTTAAAAGAGAGCACTGATGACTTCTATAAATATATATTAACAAAAAACAAAATCGGAGGTGTAGGAAGTGAACCTAGTCAAAGAGCTGTTTTCTAGAACATCAGTTCTTCTCAAATTTTGTAAACCATCTTGTTATATACATTATCCAAGTTAATAATATGATTTTTCTCTTCCTGGTTTGTACGTTTTAAACTCTCATTTTATATTTAAGTGCATTAAAACTCACCAACAGTTCTTTTTCTATTGTCAGTTGCATTGTTTCTTTTTATGGAACTGAAAAAAATATTCACCCCTTGTAACAGGATTTTAGTAACTAGTTTTTTATTTTGCTTGCTTGGTTTTGTTTTTGTTTTCTTCTAGAAAGTTCCTGCCTGGTGCACTGCCTCCATCAAATTCTGTGTCCTTGATAGCTGGATGAAGATACATTTTTGGCTCGTGCTTTTTTTTTTAACCCTCACTGCTTTGTAGTTACTACTTCACTATCTTTGGACACCGACAGATGCCTTTCTTCTTTTACCTCAGCATCTCCAATAAAGCACTGATGGCTGTATTTTTAACATCAGTTTTAATGTTTAATACTTCTTTTTAAAAGAGGTTCATGACTTGTATATTCTCCGAGTGTTTTTTCTTTGTTGGCAATTTTTATTCATAAAATATCTTCCTATTGCTCTAATATTTGACAACTTGATTTTATGTAATAATCTAGTTACATTTTCTTTCCCACCAAAATTTAAAACTTCATCAGGAATATTCTTGTATAGATTTTTGCTGAATATGTTCCTAAATAGCTTTTAGAAAGTGTGCAATTCATTTCTTCCTTATTTTGCTTGACTTATACTCTGAAGTCTTTAGTTGTGCCTTTGTTGATGACTTTAGTGACACTAATTTAGATATACTGGTTTTAAGTCTGTCTATTCACTTTTAGTCCAAATTTTTCCAAACTAGGATGGTAAGTACAGTATTAGAGAATAATCTTAGGAATCATAAAGGTATTATTTTCCCTAAATCTGGTAAATGCATTTCATTATCCTATTATACTTCAGTATTCCATTTCAGTATTTGGGAATTCAATTTTCCATCATAAGGAATATGATTTTTTGTTCCATTACCAATATATGAATTTATAAAGAGTATATAGTCTTATTTTTTGAACAAGTCTGTAAAATGGTACATGGCTATAGGGTGCAATACTAACAGAAATACAAAAACAGATAAACAGAGACAGAAATATACAGGTATGATATCCTTTGATATTTTTTGATTTGCAATGAAATATTCTTACTCTAAAGATCTAACTTGAAGCTTTTCCAGAAAAAAAAAAAGTTACTCATATTCCAGAAATTCTAAAAATTATTTTCAGTTCTCATTCATGCTATACACTGCAATGCATACTACATAATAGTAACATTATTAAATAGTACAAAATAACTTTGGAATCCCTTGGTGTCTTGAATAATTTTGGTGAATGTTGTGGATAGAGAACAGTAAAACTCTGAAGTGCTTATACACACAGGCACCTCACTTACTTGGGTCTCATTTGAACTCCTAAAATTGCTTAATTTTACATCATGTCAAAATTGTCTTAATTGATTTTCAGATTTTAAGTGTCATCACTGCTGTTTTTGTTCAGTTGCTCGGTTGTGTCTGACTCTTTGAGACCCCATGGACTGCAACGTGCCAGGCTTCCCCATCCTTCACTATCTCCTAGAGTTTGCTCAAACTCATGTCCATTGAGTCAATGATGCCATCCAACCATCTCATCCTCTCTCACCCCTTTCTCTTCCTGTCTTCAATCTTCCCCAGCATCAGGGTCTTTTCCACTGGAATGTGTTTTTATTTTACTACTCTGTCTCTGCTTCATCATTTTTCTCAAAACTAGCCCATTGAGATCTCTTGACGTGGGGCATTATTTTCTCAGCCATATTTTATTGAAACATCAACCAGTAGGAGAGGTTTCCTTCCCCTGGATTTTTGAAACTCAGGGTGATCTTGGCTTTTACATGATCCTTAAATAATGATGCCAATCCCCTGATAAGTTGTTCACATCAGCTATTTAGCCCCAGTATCTAAAGCTTGTGAATAGCAATGATTCTCTTCACACTCTGCTTCTGCATTCCAAGAGTTATGAATATTAAGTTGTATTTGCCCCAAAGCAAAAGTATATTCACCAAGGTATGTGCTGAGATCAGGAGTCTGCACCTCATTTTGAAACAATAGCATTAATAATAAAGCAACACAAAATATATCACATTTGAAAAGTCACAGAAATAAGAACTCAGAATTTTTAGTAAAGTTAAAAAAAATCCATTGGTTGAAAGTTACCCTGAGTAATGTAACAAAGGACTTTATATGAGGCTGATGTTGAATTCTTTCAATTCACAAAGGATTCATGGATTTTTACACTTTAATTACTATCCTTGGATTGCATTTGTATGAACTTCCATAAATTTTTAAACATTTTAGACAGTAAAAGTTTCAGAAACTGATTCTATATGTTACATTTATATTTCATTCAGATCATATAGTGATATTTTCAAAGATAATGCAATCTAAACATAAAAATTACTTATTCCTGTTGAAAGTTCTAGCTAATGTAATTACAGCATTATACTAAAATATTATAAATTATTTTTTAAATAAATAAGAATTGATTTCAATTCCAATTAGAGTTCTTTAATCAGACCCTTGTTGCCTAGAGATCATAACAAAATAGCTTATCCAGGAGGTTAAAGGACTCTGGCACTGTGATGGGGGAAACTTTGAATTTTGTTCGCCTTCTTTGAGCTAGTGTGCATATTTACCTTATTCAACTTATAAAGGAAAAACTGGGACTATGTTTTGTAATTTTTTCATCCAGCTTTTGAAAGAAAGCAGACTGTTGATTTGGAAGGTTCCCCAGACACAGATGCAGAAACTAAAAAATCTCTAAATTTAAATTCCAAAGCATGCACACTGTGCTGGAGAGTGGAATAGCAGCCACAGTACACCACAATCAAAACTTCTGAGGCAAGTACAGAGCACCTACTCTCAAGAAGTCTTTCCTCTGTAAACCTCCTTCAACAGAAGTGTCTCCTTTGGCCACTGAGTATTACTATTATTATTATTTATTTATTTATTTTTTTAGCTTTCTTACACTCAGCAGGGAGAAATTTGTAGGTACTTCATTGCTCTTAAACTATTCTCAGGTCTCAGGGCAAATCCAAAGAAGTTCAAAAAACCTATAAATTAGCAAAAAATACAAAAAACAAAAAAACCCAACAGAATGCATTTTTTTTTTTTAAGAGAATAACAGAACTCAGCCAACCAAACTGACAATGTGGCTCCAGGTCAACAACAGCAACAACAAAGAGAAAGCTCGTATCTTACTGAAAAGACATAAGCAATAGGGACTTTAAAGTGAGGCAATTAAAACCTGTTAGTTCCAATAACTGCATTCCATGGTTTTAAAAGTTTAATAGTTATGCATTGCCTATGAATTGAATCCAATCCCTGGTTGGATTGATGTTTAAGGGCTTCCAAAAGTTGGCAGCAACCTACTTTTCCAGCCTCATTACACCAAAATGCTTTTTAAAATGTTCCATCCAAGTACCTCTCTTGCCAATGAAAGCCATGATACATCCCAGGGGTCTGAGATACCTAACTTCTATCTTTGAAACTAGTGCATTTTGTTTTAACAGAGGAAAAAAAAATGCTTTCACCTAGTTGTCCTTTGAAATAAATCCATATTTCCCAAAACATGCCCTATTAACTCTGTACCTCAACCTGATTTCTAGTGCACCGCCCTATGGACTGGAAGACATTAGCAGTCCAGACATTAGCAAGACATGAGAAGCCAGGTAAGAGCTAGAGCCTCAGGTTCTAATCCTGGGCTACCTGTGACTACTTATGGCAGGTAGGCCTCGTGTATCATCCTTGTCACCCTTTTCCCATCTAAAAAATGAAGCCAGATTTGGCTAGTGGATTTCCTTTCTTTTTATTTTGTTACACAAGTACGCATTACAGAAAATGTGGAGCACTTTGGGAAGTAGAAGCCAGGATGGTCACAGGCAGTTCTGGGGAGGAAGTTTAAAATTACAGGGCTGGAGAGTATGGATCCCCCTGGTCCTTCTCTTCTGATTAGACTTGAACAACATTATTTATCATTGATTTTTCTCATTCTATTTGCAACATTTGCACTCTCCCTAAAAACAGTACAGTCTCATATCTCCATGTTTTCCTACCATCTCGCCTTTGGGCTGAATTTCTTCTGTACATGTTTTTCTTTCATTGGCTATTAAAATTCTGTCGACCTCTCAATAACTTGGTTTGTTACTGTCTCCTGAACACTTCAGCTTCCTCTATCAGAAGAAATCCCTCACTCTAAATTCACAGAAGACTTTGTGCTGCTTCTATTTTACTGCCTTGATTAGTTATTTGTGTATAGATGTCCCCAACTTAATGATGGTTTGACTTTCAATTTTTTGAACTTATAATGGTTCTAAAGCAGTAAATCATTCAGTAGAAACCACACTTTGAATTTTCAACTTTCCCAGGCAGCTATACAATCACAAGGGTAAATAACTGATACACATCTAACCATTCTGTACCCATACAACAATTCTGTTTTCATTTTTAGCACAGTAGTCCAGACATGAGGAAGTCAATACTATGCTATAAAATAGGCTTTGTGTTAGATGACTTTGTCCAGTTGTAGACTAATATAAGTCTTCTGAGCATGTTTAAAGCAGGCTAGGCGAAGCTATGATGTTCAGTAGGTTGTGTGTTAAATGTGTTTCAACTTAGTGATATTTTTAATGCATGATGAGTTTACAGGGACATAACCTCATTGTTGCTGCTGCTAAGTCACTTCAGTCGTGTCTGACTCTGTGCGACCCCATAGACAGCAGCCCACCAGGCTCCCCCGTCCCTGAGATTCTCCAGGCAAGAACACTGGAGTGGGTTGCCATTTCCTTCTCCAATGTATGAAAAGTGAAAGTGAAGTCGCTCAGTCATGTCTGACTCTTAGCGACCCCATGGACTGCAGCCTACCAGGCTCCTCCATCCATGGGATTTTCCAGGCAAGAATACTGGAGTGGGGTGCCATTGCCTTCTCTTAACCTCATTGTTATGTCCCTGTAAATTTAGGGCTTCCCTGGTGGGTCAGACAGTAGAGAATCTGCCTGCAATATGGGAGACCTGGGTTCGATCCCTGGGTTGGGAAGATCCCCTGGAGGAGGGCCTGGCAACCCACTCCAGTATTCTTGCCAGGAGAATCCCCTTGGATAGAGGAGCCCAGTGGGCTACTGTCCATGGGGTCACAAAGAGTCAAACATGACTGAGTGACTAAGAACAACCCCACTGTAAGTTAAGAAAGATTTGTATATGCTTTCTGAATCTGCTAGATTGTGAACTCCTTTAGCAACACAACTATATTTTAATCTGTAGCAGGAAACAACAAATCGCTGCTCCTTACCCCTCAAATTGTCAAATCTAATAGAAACTGATGTTCTTCCCAGAAGACTAAATGAAAGCAATTTAATGTCAATGTAATTGCTTTAATATGGGTTAGGATCTGGAATAAGTCACACCCTCTACAGAAAACTACGGCTCACTTTGGTGAGATTTGCTTTAGGGCCACCTGTGGGCCAGATGGTGCCTTTGAGCAAATAGGCTCAAAGAAAGAGGCTCCCCTCTTGGTGGACACGGCCCAGATAAAAGACAGGCACAGGAAGAGTCAGGTGCAGGCTACAGCTCAGCCTCAACCCCACCAGGTGACTTCACAGAGCGCAGCCTATACATCTGCACAGCTTGGTGTGTCAATTCTGCAGGCTACCTAGGTAAGTAGTGAGAAATTTAACTGGTGAAGTGAACTTGAACCAGTACTTGCTCTCCTACTGTGCAGTAGTCAATTTTCAATTCCAAGAGAACCACTTAAAGCTTCCAGATAAAGCCTGAGCTCCTTACTTAGCAAGTTACAGTTAGGGCAGAGTTGGAGTAGAGGAAGAGAAAGGAGTGGGACATTGGTTTGTGGGGTGGAGCAGGTTGAGAGAGAACACCAAGTAAGGGAGTTGGGACCAAACACCCGTGGAGGAGCAAGGGAGTGTGCCAGCCTTTCCTAGTAGACCTTAGTCTTTATCCCGAAAGACCAAAAATGACCCCAGTATTTGCCTGCTGTGATAAATTTGACTCTGCTCTGCTACAAATGAATTTTGCCTTCTTCTACTAGACCAGAATTTGGTCCTGGAAACTTGGTGAAGCAGAACTCATTTGGGTAGGGTAACATCCTATTAGAAACAGGGTGAACTGGACATGTCCTCACTCCTATGACTACTTGGCTCAGTAACCACTGATTATTTAAATGGACTTGGAGACCCAAGAACTAAGAGTAGCAGAGATGATTCTAATGGACACAAAGTCCAGATGTAACCATGAATATCTTTTGCTGAAGGTAAGAATAGGCACCTCTCACACTGCCTGGTTCAATAAATTTTTCTTCAATGAGTTAACAAGCCAAGGCAAATTAACTATCTTATTCATACTTGGTGTTTATGTATCACAGTATGATTGAATTTTGATTTCTTCTAGAACAGAGAAGACAACTCTAAACTTAAATTGAATCTTTTACCTTAGAATTAAACAGTTTTCTCAGGGTACATTTCTTGTCTAGAGTAATAGCCCCATCTGCTCATGCACCCTAGCCAGAATCCTTGTCATTGATATTTATCCTTCTTTTCATTCCAACTTTAATTCTTACTTTTGATTCTTGATTTTTTCCAACATGTGACAACCACATGTGTTTATACTTTTTTTTTTTGGTTGCACCATGGCTCAGATGCTAAAGCATCTGCCTGCAATGAGGGAGACCCAGGTTTGATCCCTGGGTTGGGAAGATCCCCTGGAATAGAAAATAGTAACCCACTCCAGTACTGTTGCCTTGAAAATTCCATGGACAAAGGAGCCTGGTAGGCTACAGTCCATGAGGTCACAGAAAGTTGGACACGACTGAGTGACTTCACTTTTCACGTGGCATTTGGGATCTTAGTTCCCTAACCAGGGATTGCACCCACCCCCTCTTCATTGGAAGCACAGAGTCTTAACCACTGGACCACTAGAGAAGTCCCCAGTTCTGGCTTTTTAAATTTGCTTTAATTCTTTAAAGTCTTCCCATCACCCAGAACAGAAGATCCTGACCCAGGATTTACAACGATCTATATCAGAATTACTTGGTCATTGTTTACAACATAAGCCAATAAAATCCCTATAGTCCTGCCACAGAGGCACCATGAATGAGAATCTCTGGAGGTTTTGAGATGAAGAGTCTAAGGGTCACTGCTTATTCTCCTACCTTCATAAACTTCATCTGCCTGTCCTTTCTATCTCCATCTTTTCCTACATCCTCAGTTCCAATGTTTGCAGAAATTTACCAGGAATATTTACCACTCTCCACTTTGTCATATTCTTGGTGCAATCCTACTTATTTTTTTAAACCCTACTTATTCAGCAAAAATACTGTTCAGAAATGCTTATAAACCCATTCCTCACATTTTCATAGAAAGCAAGGGACTTCCTCTCTACCTTCCAGGAGGACAGGGTATTCAGTTCAGTTTAGTCGCTCAGTCGTGCCCAGCTCTTTGCGACCCCATGAATCGCAGCACGCCAGGCCTCCCTGTCCATCACCAACTCCCGGAGTTCACTCAGACTCACGTCCATCGAATCAGTGATGCCATCCAGCCAGCTCATCCTCTGTCGTCCCCTTCTCCTCCTGCCCCCAATCCCTCCCAGCATCAGAGTCTTTTCCAATGAGTCAGCTCTTCGCATGAGGTGGCCGAAGTACTGGAGTTTCAGCTTTAGCATCATTCCTTCCAAAGAAATCCCAGGGCTGATCTCCTTCAGAATGGACTGGTTGGTATTAGAAAGACATATTTAGTCCCTTGTCATTCCATAAGAAAGACGGAGGGCTTTGTACAGTTATGAGCAAGTGTCTCAGTCCCGTCGGACTGTGTCGTTTTGCTTCAGACCTACCTGGATAAACTATGTGTGGCTTCTTCTCCTTCTGAATCCCAGTTCTCTGAGCTCCTTGAAGGCAAGGACTCTCTATGGTGCAGGCTAGGTTGGTGTCCACTTCGTAGGTCCTATTTCCCTATAGGGTGGCTGCTAAGTCGCTTCAGTCGTGTCCGACTCTGTGCGACCCCATAGACGGCAGCCCACCAGGCTCCCCCGTCCCTGGGATTCTCCAGGCAAGAACACTGGAGTGGGTTGCTATTTCCTTCTCCAATGCATGAAAGTGAAAAGTGAACATCTAGTTGCTCAGTCGTGTCCGACTCTTCACAACCCCATGGACTGAAGCCTACCAGGCTCCTCCACCCATGGGATTTTCCAGGCAAGAGTACTGGAGTGGGGTGCCATTGCCTTCTCCACTATAGGGTGGAAGCCAAAGTCAAATACTAGGGAAGTAGGGTAGGAAGGTTGAGTCTGGCTACAGCTCTGTGCCATGATCTATACAATTTACCTTTAGCAACAAGTCATCAACTTGATCTCTCTCTGACTTCCCATTCACTGATACCTTATTTAGTAAGCATTTGATATACATTTTTGGTTGAATCAATGAATGCATGATATTGGTCAATTCTGATGCTTCAGAGTAGCACATAGAAAACACTCTTATATATAGTTTTTCTAATTTTCTAACCTAATTTTTCTCAAAGTGATAATCACATTAACCTGGTAGAATTAAATAAACATCTTCTAATGTCTAAATAGCATATTAAAAAGCAGAGACATTACTTTGCCAACAAAGGTCCATCTAGTCAAGGCTATGCTTTTTCCAGTAGTCATGTATGGATGTGAGAGTTGGACTGTGAAGAAGGCTGAGTGCCGAAGAATTGATGCTTTCGAACTGTGGTGTTGGAGAAGACTCTTGAGAGACCATTGGACTGCAAGGAGATCCAACCAGTCCATTCTAAAGATCAGTCCTGGGTGTTTTTTGGAAAGAATGATGCTAAAGCTGAAACTCCAGTACTTTGGCCACCTCATGCGAAGAGTTGACTCATTGGAAAAGACCCTGATGCTGGGAGGGGTTGGGGGCAGGAGGAGAAGGGGACAACAGAGGATGAGATGGCTGGATGGCGTCACCGACTCAATGGACGTGAGTTTGAGTGAACTCCGGGAGTTGGTGATAGACAGGGAGGCCTGGCGTGCTGTACTTCATGGGGTCGCAAAGAGTCAGACACAACTGAGCGACTGAACTGAACTGAATGTCTTTGTTCCCCTTCCTCTTAGCATAAACCTAGTAAGTTATCTCTTCTGTAATCAAAGGATCATAGCTGCTGATAAACTGTCTCAAGCGTTCCTCTTCTACTAGAGTTTACCAGCTCTGGATTTATAAATTTCTTTAAATGCAATGATTAGTAACTTCCCTAAAGCGTCACATAAATCGCCCACTTATATCCCCAGACAATTCCTTTCAGTATGTGTCTGGGATTGACAAAAACAAAACAATAAGACACACACAAAAGACACCACTATGAAAACCTCAGAATATCAAAAATAAAGCAAAACAGTTATTTTATATTAAAAAAATATATATATATATAACTTATTCTTGACAATGGTGATTTTAAGCAAAACTATTATGCACCTTTGTTACAGTCTCTTCTCTAAATGATAAATATTCAACAACATTTTATGGCCATTACTTTATTTTGACAATGCTTGTGGATTCCTGGTAAGTCTTAGATTATCAAATTCCAAATCTGAAGTTGAGCTGTAAACCATGACACCATTCAACATTTCCTCTGACCCAATCCAGATAACGTTCCAATATCATGAAGCACTTTGGCAGTGTTTTGACTACTGCCTTTTCTCAATTGCGTTCCCAGCCTGAAGTGCTTTTATATGACCAATCCAGTCTTTTCAACTTTCACTTGCTAACAACAGCTGATTGCTCTTGTCAAAAAATCATGTCACAATAACTACGCATTAAATTCTTAACCTTGCTGATAGTTGCATATGAAGAACTGTTGGAACTAAAACAATACTGCTGTGGAATAGAAGTATTTAAAAATTAGCTTAAAATAGGTGAAAATGTCTCCCTGTTAACTCTACTTTCTTTCTCAGAAAAGTTATGCTTGCTGTTGTATTTCTAGATTGGCTGCAAGATAATCTGCATTTCCACCAATGGTTAACTAACTACTGATGGACAATTTTAGAGGTCACAAGTGAGGTCCGTTACGAAATGAAAGAGCAAAATAAGTTTTATGTTTCTGGAGAAACAGGAAAAGTAATTTATATTCTTGGCAACAATATTAATTATTGTTATGGGAACTACATTTTAGTACCTGCTTCTCTGAGTAACATCCTGAGTGCATTATCTAATCTAATTCTCATGACAACACTGTGAAATACAAATGATTCTTCTCAAAATACAGATAAGAAAATTCTGGAGAGAAAAAATATTTTCCTTATTTTCACAGAGTCAAAAAATTAAAAAATTATAGATGAAATGTTGTGTTTTAATTACTGTTCTTTTCCTGAAAAATTTTCCAGAGTTTTTGTTTTCATTTTTTCTAAACAGTTTTGGCATTCGGATTGAAATTGTTTTCCCCTGTTGTGAAATGCAGTAAAAACTCTTGCATTAAGATAAATGGCTTATTTTATGACCAAAACAATACTTTGGGAAAAGCTGTTTTAGTTAACTTTGGATTTAGTGAGTTTGGCATCAAATATCCTCTCCTACTGCTAGATACTCTCAAGGTGTATCCCACTTATTACTTTGGAAAATACAGCTTCCATAATAACAGCCCTAGAATACTCAGTGAATTTGTCTAGTTGAACAGAAGTAAACATCTCTAGCAGAGATACTTTAGTGGATATTTTGGGATGTGTTTCATGAGGGCTATTTGTAGATCCATAAATTATACTTTGTAGGTGGCTATCAACTCTGCTCCTTGGTTATCTTGGACTCAAAGCTATACTTTTTCTGAAAAAATTAAAGAGTTTCTGGAGAGTAGAAAGAGCAAGATTCTGGCTCCTGAGAGTGAGAAAACCAAACAAGAACTCTGCTCACAGGATGAATCTATTGTTGCTGTTCAGCCACTAAGCTGTGTCTGATGCTTTGTGCCATGGACTGTAGCCCACCAGGGTCCTCTGTCCATGGGATTTCTCAGGCTAGAATACTGGAGAGGTTGCCATTTCCTTCTCCAGGGGGATCTTCCTGACCCAGGGATCAAACCCGTGCCTCCTGCATTGGCAGGCAGATTCTTTACCATTGAGGATGAGTGCATAAGTCAAGTCAAAGTGTTTCAAAGCGTTTTTAGATTCCATATGTAAGTGATATCATTGTGGTAATCATATTGCAATAGATAAATGTATGAAATGGATATGCTGTACACCTTAAACGTACACAATGTCATATATCAATCATAATTTGATAAAAATAAAATTAATTAATATAAAAAGTGTTTCACAGCAAGAATTTATGCATGTGGGGACAAAACAGAAATCCGTTTCCTGGATCTAGAGGCCAAAGTCACATGGTATTAGAATGGGGCTGAGCTTCTGAGTAACAGGTAAAGGTCCCTTAAGCACTTTTTAAAAGGGACAAAGGAAAGAGCTTAAGATATTTCTAAGTACATCCATGTGTGCTGGTGTGTCAGGCTGAAATGGAATGAATTTGTTTTTATTACTTAAAATTGGCTTTTCAAGGGAAAAGACACCCTTTTATTTTCATAAATTAGACTATAAGGTAGATGTCCTGAATTTCTCTTATTCCTCATATTCATCATCATATCATTATATCATCATATATAACAATGGTTCTCAATTTTAGCTGCTCACTAGAACTACTGGAGAAACTTTAAAGATCCCAGTGCCTGGGCAACAATTAAAACAGAATTGCTGTGGGAACCAGGCAATAGTATTTTTTTTTAAATTCCCAGGTGATTCTGAACTGAAGCCAAGCTTGAGAACAATAATCATTATTATCATTTTTCATCCTCATTCCAGTATAATTTTTACTCGATATTTAATTGTGCAAGATATCAAGCTACAGGATTCATAAGGAAAATTTCTTAAAAAGGATGCCTGCTTTGTAGCTCCTCATAATGCAGAAGTTACCATTCATTTCTTCCTTTATTCAATAATAAACATATTCAATAAATATTGAGAAAGGCTGGAAGCAATGCTAGATGAAGAATAGACAGTGGGAAACAGAGTAGAAATAGCTTGTAACCTCTTAGAACTTCAGTGGAACAAAACATAGAGGGGAGCATGGGATTTTTTAACTTAATTTTCAAGACTTGTGAACCAAGATGCTTATTTTAATATTTTCCAGCTCTATTCTTGACACTGGTAGAAATCAACCAACAACCCTTCTACCTAATACATTAAATACATTTGTACCTTCTGATGAAAATATTGGGCATTCACAATTATCTTTATTCAGTGCAGTAATGATCATAGGAAAAAGACTAATAAAAACCTGAATTCTTTGTTAGCTGACTGTGTATGGTTCTATATCCTTCAAAATCTAAGTGGTCATTTAGAGATGTTAAAATAGTGATTGCAGGTGAAATATATGTTAAACGGATCTATTAAATCGATGCACAGAACATAATTAAATTAGCAAAAATGCTAGAAGAACTTTTAGTGAACATAAAGCTTTTCTTTTTTATTATAATGAAATTGTACTAGTTGATTTTTTAAAAAGTTTTGATTATGTTTCCTGGTCAAATATCATTAGCATATAATAAAGGTATCATGTGGCATACATCTGTGTCAAAATTACTGTGGGCTTTGGGGTTCCCTCGCTGGGACTAATACATAGTTGAGCTAATTAGTCTTCTATTGTTCTTTTAACAGCAAGGCCAATGAGATATTCTTATTTAAAATGGCAACATAAGAATTATTTTTTTCTCCAGTGGTCATATTTCATAGGAGGTATTTTTCTGAGCACGATATTTTAAAATCAGGTATCTTTTAATAAAGCTAATTTGCAGGTAATTGTAGGGCTCTATATGTATATGATACATTGTGAATGTTAGAACATTAATGAACACATTATAACAAGTTTCTGTTCCCTTTATTAAGCATTAAAACACAAAAAAATTCATAACAAGTGTGATGGTTATGGCTGATGCCCTTTTGACTGTTGCGATTTTGAAGATAACTTTAGTCAGCTGGAAAGCATATGTTAAAAGGGAATAGCTCAAGTGAAACAAATTCTTGCTTTTGTCTCCAGGTGAACTGCACTGTGAAAGGACACAAAATGCATACGCATTGCCTGAGAGGATTGCAGTATGAGAGAAGGTGTTTCTGCCGAATAACTGAAAACCTCTTTCTACTACCAGAAATATTCAAAAATTGGAAAAGCCTGTTAGTTTTTTTTAAACAAGTGAAACAAGTCATTTGGTTTATATATATATATATATATAAAGCATCTTTGTAGGATTATACATTTTTCATGTGAGTTGTCCTGGTAGATTTCCTAAAAGCTGATGCTAGAAGGCAAATATTGCTACGTGAAGGGAGGTATGACTACTCAGGTGTGTGAAATAAAGTGCAGCTAAACCACATTTTTAAAGAAAAAAACAGAATTTAAGAAATGAAGTTCTTCATTATTTCTTATCTATTAAAAGTCTTC
Organism: Bos indicus; assembly: GCF_029378745.1. Taxonomy (NCBI): domain Eukaryota; kingdom Metazoa; phylum Chordata; class Mammalia; order Artiodactyla; family Bovidae; genus Bos; species Bos indicus. The sequence continues at coordinate 53,720,200 of NC_091763.1, read as the reverse complement.
ATTACATAGTGAAAATAGTTTACTGTTTCACTTCTTGCATTGCTTTTCAGTGAAGCTACTCTTAACATGATTTGGTGACCCTTCTTCCAACTTCTCCCCTTAGCTTGAAAGATTCTTTTCTATATTTTATATATATATATCTATATGGGAATATATATGCATATATATATATATATATTAGAGTAGAGACAGGTCACTGCTTTCAATTTGTTAAGAAATGTTTTCATGCAATTGAGATATCAAAATATCTGTACATAATGCCAGCTTTCAGTAAAGGTCACATTTTACAGATTCTGAGAGGAAATGTACAGAATAACTTCTCCATATATTTTCTGTTTTCACACAGTAGAATGTGATATTACATTGCTTAGGTAGAAAGCACATCTTTGGTAAAAATTGCTTTTGTTGGTAATGAAAAATGCAATAGTCCAGGAACCTAAATAAACTGGCATGTTATTTAATTTGATGAGCATTAAAATATGAATTACTGGCTATTGAGGGAAATACATTTTGAATATATTAAAATTTTAAAATTAAAAACAATGCAATAAAGGGCCTCTCTATGCTTGAGGTACGTAATGATGTCCTGGTTCTGGTGCTTTAAATTTTTAATACTGATTTCCAACACCTAACAGATAAATTTAGTGTTCCTTTCTTAATTATGTTTCTTTTCTCTTTCATTTTCCTCTTCTCTTTGGCCATGACTTGTTTCACTCTTCTTACATCCTATATTCTTCCTCTTTCTCCCTAACTGCATAAACAAAAGGTTAAAATTGTTTAGGGAAAAGTTTATTTTTACTTCATAATTTTCTACACAAGACATAAACTTTTCTAAGCAGCTAAAGGAAAGCAGAGTGTGTACACCTAGTTTTATTTTGCTACACTGGAATATTAGACAAAGAAACCTATGATTTTTTTTAAACTATAAATGATTGCTGAAGTGATCATAGGATAAAACTTAATTTGCAAAATACACTTTCTTTCATACTGAAAAAATAACTCAGAACCGTTGTCCTACCCTGGACAGTGAATCAGTATCATTGCCTTTTCTTGTGCAAGAGGATATACAATCATTAAAGAGAGAAAGTTTCATAATTATTTTTCTTCACTGATATTCTTCCAAATGGTAATAACAATACCACTATATATTAAATATTTTAACACAGAACATAGTTTATCTGGGCCTTTGAATTCTAAATCGATTTGTATAATCACAGGTGACATGCTAAATGAAATTTTCTCTTTTTTTTTTTTTTTAAGAAAGCAGCCAGAACCACACAGTGATGATATCGTTTATCTTTATACCACTTATTAGCTTTCTGTAAGTTAGTAAAATCAGCCAATTCCTTCAAGAAAATATAAGCAGAAAATGTAACATGTCAAATTCTAGATGTTCAGAGAATAAATCCTTTTTAACTTTGAACAAGGAATTATACAATGTCAACTAATAAATTAGAGTTCACCTTTTATTAAAAATAAATCAGCTAGAGTAATTTTACAAATTGACATACTGATAATTATAAGATACATGTTAAAGTAGAGAGATGAAGCTTACTTTTCCTTGAAGTACTCATGTATATCTCAAAAATTACTCTTATCCCTAGCCATCAGCTCAACTTTCTACTAGATTTCCACTAAAAACTCTCACTTAAGAATCCTGAGTTCAATTGGCAAAAGCCAATAACAGCGAAAATAAAGTCTGATAGGTGCCCTAATACCAGATTCTACAAGACCTTGTCATTAATTATAAGGCACAAAGTATCATACCATTCATATTTATCACCACAGATTGCCTTGACCCTCCATTTTCCTGAGCCACATTGACACCACCTGGGGCAATCAAGTCACTGGCCACGTTTGTGAAATGAGATAGGACAGTCTTACATGCTAGACTCGGTTTCATCTGCTATTCCTTGATCAGAAAAAATACACACTTTAGGCCAAAGGGTCTAGCATTATAACTTGCTGCCAAAGGAGCTAGATGATGCCACCTGGACGTGTGGAACAGTTAATTCTCAGAATAAACTTTGTCCAGTGGAAAGTAAAATACAGAAAAGAATATGCAATAAACCCATAATTGCATGGGGTGGGGTGCAAATAAATCCTACCTTCTCCGTCTATTACATGAGCTGCTCTGAGGGTGTTTGTCCACACAGCTCTCCTGAGACCTTCAACATAATGAGCAGAAGCACCTGTTTGGTGCCATTGTTGTGAAGCAGTTATCAGTGTGAGAATGTTTAACTTTGTACTACTTTGAATCCTTCATTACCTCACTTGTCTCATACCTCACTCTTGGTGTCCTGGATTCTTGCAACCCAAATAATCCTTGCCTAGGGCTCTGATATATAAGGTATTTGGGATGAAACACATGTGACGGGATTGCTGCTGCTGCTGCTGCTAAGTCGCTGCAGTCGTGTCCGACTCTGTGCGACCCCATAGACAGCAGCCTACCAGGCTCCTCCGTCCCTGGGATTCTCCAGGCAAGAGTACTGGAGTGGGTTGCCACTTCCTTCTCCAATGCATGAAAATGAAAAGTGAAAGTGAAGTCGCTCAGTCGTGTCCGACTCCTAGTGACCCCATGGACTGCAGCCCACCAGGCTCCTCCGTCCATGGGATTTTCCAGGCAAGAGTACTGGAGTGGGGTGCCATTGCCTTCTCCATTGAGAAAAACACACAAAAATCATTCTGAATTAGTAAAGTATGTCTGCAGCCAGATTCAATTATTCAGAAAATGTATTGGTTTGGCCAAAATGTTCACTTGAGTATTTCCATAACTTTTTATGGAAAAACCCAAAGGAACTTTTGGCCAACTCAATATTAATTGGGTAGTTGGGGAAGTGTTCTGCTTAATGTGGGTCAATCAGAATTAGTATCTACTCTGACCATACATTCTATCGAAGAAGAGAGTTAATCCATGAAAACACCTGGACTGGTGTGGAAAGGGGTAGGAGGGTGAGAAGTACTGGCAGTGGCAGTACTGTGGAATAATCATCACAAGTAAAACTAGAAAGACAGCAAAGAAAACATGAATAATTTTGGTAGAACATGCTGGCAAGAAATTCTAAGTTTCCACATACATTTTATGTTTGGAATGACATATAGTAAGAAGTAGGAATACTGAAATATTTCATCATAGACAACTAGTAAAAATCTTTCTGGAAACTGAGAAATAGATTGGGAGCTGAGAAAATAAATTTACCCTTGAGATGTAGCAGAGAGAAGGATACCTGTCACAGAGGAAGAAAAGATTCAAGACAACCCATCTACTACATCTAATGGGAGATGTGAAATTTGAGTACTGTACACAATTTTGGAAGCTGTCTTAAAATAAAATTCCACTATTGAACTGAGGAACAAAGCAATTAAAATGGTATTTATAAGATTTAAAAGCAGAAAAATCTCCAAAAATTAATAAATGGCGAGAGGAAAATTTCATGGAAAAAACATGGCATTTGCAACAGATTGCCAAAAGGCATGGAATTTATGAAACTGGAGTAGGGAATCATAAAAAGAAGAATAATGTTAAAAAGGAACAGGATAAGAGGGAAAGACAGCAAGCTGTAATCAGGAAAGATTGTAAGAAATGAAAATGAAATAGCAGCCCTGAGCAGATGATACTGCAGTCAGTGATATAAAGGATATATAACGCTTTCTCAGACATCAAAGAAAAAGAAAAAAAAAAAACATGCACAACAACAGGAAATAAAATGATGGATATCTAACAGAAAGTCTGAAAAGCCAACATGTAGATAATTGCTAAGTGTGAATAAGAAATTAAACCAAACAAAAATGATGCAGTAATTGATGACAGAATATGAGAAAAAAAATCTCCAAGCCAAAGAGAAACTGATACACATTGAGGGAGGGTCACTGCATTTCAAACCAAATGAACAAAGAAACACCAGGCAAATCCCAGTTAATGAGTTGATCATTAAGAAAAAAAAAATTAAATTTACTATTCAAGAGGAAAATGGATTACTTACAAAGAAACAATTTTGTATTCAATCTCTCCTCTACAACATTAAATTCCTGAATATTATAGAATAACACCTAAAAGAATTCTTAGTAGAAAAACTAACATAAACCAAGATTTTTATAATACTAAAGTAATTTGTTAGCAAAGGCAAGAGAATAATCTTCTTGGAATTCAAATGCACAAAAAACTATGCAAAAACATAATGTTGAAATTGAATGAAAATTCATTCCAATCTAATCTACCAGGAGATGAGTTAAAATTAAGATCTTAACAATGTGCTTCCCTGGTGATGAAGTTATAAAGAATCCACCTGCCGATGCAAGAGACACAAGAGATGCAGGTTTGATCCTTGGGTTGGGAAGATCCCCTGGAATAAGAAATGTCAATCCACTCCAGTATTCTTGCCTGGAAGATTCCAGGAACAGAGGAGCCTGGTGGGCAACAGTCCATGGGGTCACAGAGTCAGACATGACTGAGCACAACACAACTTCAGAGTGTGAGGACAATGCCAAATATTAATTTTATCGCTCAGTTCTAAGCCTAACTTTCTATAATCAGCTTTATAATTCTGAAGCTGGGACTCTGCAAACTGTATACATTTCTCTTCTACCTGAGGCAATACCAACAGGGGGTGCTTGAGGAGACTAGGAAGTTGGAGCAGGAAGGACTTGCTGCTCCGGTTTGCTTATTTTTCCTGCCAGCACCTCTCGGCAACATCCCTTCACCTCAGAAAGGACAGTTGGTTTTAGGAGGCTATCTCACTCAACAATCAGAGATCAGCCTCATTTTGCCACAGAGGGACACTCTCAGAGGTCTGAATCCCATCTTTGGTGAGAGCCCTTCCTCCTCTGAGAAAATGGAGTCCTGGTGGCAGTCAAGAGTGCTCTCTCCTTAGAGATTAGGGTCCTAGCTCTGCAGGTTCAGATGTTCCCAATATGTTTCTTTTGTTCTTCTGGCTTAGAGTTGGTTGCTGTTTCTTGCTTTTACTAATTTATGTTGCCTCAGTGTTCTTGTTTGCCTTTTTAGTCCTCTAGAGCCTCTGTAACAACATTTCCCATATTATATTCTCTCAGTGAAAATAGGTCATGTGATTTCTATGTTCCTGACTGAACTCAGTATTTGCTGTCACATTAGAATGGGGTTGCTTCATTGTATCCTTGACCTTGAATTCAGTGCCGAGTTCCTGCCAACTGGCACCAGAACTGTTCAAATTGCCACCTATCGCTAGTGGTAATGGAATGCTTGCTGACAAAGTATTTTGGGAATTCAAGTAGCTGCTGAACTTTACTGTTATGGAAATAACATGGCTATAGGATGAAGGAACTGGAGAATTCTTTTGAGCTACATTGGAGAATCTACAGAAAGAACAAGTCAGTCTCAGATTTTTAAGATCCCAGTTTAAGCCAAAGCCAGAGAACCACAGAGAATCTAAAAGAAACTTTATTTCTTATAGCTACAAGATTATCCTCATTGAAAATTTTAGACTCATGGACATGTTGCATAAATACAACATAGGATGAATTCAGACTTGCTAAATTTTTCATGCAAAAATTTGTACAATGACACTTGGAATATCAAAGAACGCTGAGGACTCACTGGTGCTCAGAAAGGGGAGACTCTTGAACAACCCAAGGCTGTCTAGGTCTCCCTTATCGGTATAAGCTATCTGTCCTCCCATATATTATCTGAGGATATTAGCCCTTTGTTGCCTGAAGACCCAGTGAAAAGTTCCTTTGGGGCAGTTGCTCTGCAAGAGGAATCATGTTTTTCTCAAGATCTATTCCAATTCTCTTTGTTCTTTCTAGGTAAATAACTAGAAACTTGGTATATTCCAGGGGGGCAAATGTGAAGGTTAATCTGGGGGAAAGTATTGAAAATTTAGTGTGTGTATATATTAATATTTCAGCATACACATTGGGATTATGTATGGGAACTAATTCTCAGAAAGATCTTGGACAAATAGAGGAAGGAATATAACACTGGACTGGATAAAATCTGCTGATATTGGTGCATTTATCTGTATTCTGAATTTAATGGGTTAGTTTATGCAGCTGAAAATGGCTTCAATAGTTTTACTTGTTTAGATAACCAAAACTCAGATTCAGTACTGACCAAAGATCTAAATGTAAGACTGGATGGATAGCAAGGAGGTCAAACCAGTCAATCCTAAAGGAAATCAACCCTGAATATTCATTGGAAGCACTGATGCTAAAGCTCCAATATTTTGGCCACCTGATGCTAAAAGCTGACTGATTGAAAAAGAACTTGATGCTGGGAAAGACAGTGCAGGAGGAGAAGGGGGTAACAGAGGATGAGATGGTGGGATGGCATCACCAACTCGATGGACGTGAATTTGAGAAAGCTCTGGGAGTTGATGATGGACAGGGAAGACTCGTGTGCTGCAGTCCATGGGGTTACAAAGAGTTGGACATGACTGAGTGAACAACAAGGAAGGCTGGATACTATAAAGCTTGGAAGGAAACACAGGCAGAATATTCTTTGACATAAATCACAGCAATATCTTTTTTGATCCACCTCCCAGAGTAATGAAAATAAAAACAAAAATAAACAAATGGGACCTAATTGAACTTAAATGATTCTGCACAGCAAAGAAAATCAAAAAATGAAAAGACAACCCTTAGAATCGAAGAAAATATTTGCAAACAAATCAACCAACAAGGGATTAATCTCCAAAACAGATAAACAGTTCATGCAGGTCTATGTAAAAAAAAAAAAAAAAAGACACAATCAAAAAGGGCAGAAGATATGAATAGATATTTCTCCAAATAAGATACACACACAATGAACGTTGGGGTGCATCTATCTTTTCAAAGTATGGTTTTTTCCAAATACATGCTCCAGAGTGGGAATGGCCAGAAAGCACATGAAAAGATGCTCACCATCACTAATTATCAGGGAAATGCAAATCAAAACTACAATGAGTTATCACCTCAAACAGGTCAGAATGGTCATCATCAAAAAGTCTATAAGCAATAGGTGTTGGAAAGGTATGGAGAAGAGGGAAACTTTCTACACTGTTGATGGGAATGCAAATTGCTAGAACTGCTATGGAGAACAGAGTAGAGATATCCTAAAAAACTAAAAATAGAGCTGCCATATGATCTAGCAACCCCACCCTTGGGCTAATATCCAGAGAAAACAACACTTAGAAAAGATGCACGCATCTCAGTGTTCACTGAAACATTAGAAGGCAATGGCATCCCACTCCAGTACTCTTGCCTGGAAAATCCCATGGATGGAGGAGCCAGGTAGGCTGCAGTCCATGCTAAGGGTTGGACACGACTGAGCGACTTCACTTTCACTTTTCACTTTCATGCACTGGAGAAGGAAATGGCAACCCACTCCAGTGTTCTTGCCTGGAGAATCCCAGGGACGGGGGAGCCTGGTGGGCTGCCGTCTATGGGGTCGCACAGAGTCGGACACGACTGAAGTGACTTAGCAGTAGCAACACAAAGAAGCAACCTCAATAACCATCTACAGAGAAATAAAGAAGATGTGTGTGTGTGTGTGTGTGTGTACTCAGCCATTAAAAAAGTGAAATAAAGCCATTTGCAGCAACATGGATGGACCAAGATTTTATATTAAGTGAAATAAGTCAGAAAGAGAAAGACAAATATCATATCACTTATATGTGTAATCTAATTTTAAAAATGATACATATTAACGTATTTTCAAAACAGAAACCGACTCATGGATACTAAATAAAAACTTACGGCTACCAAAGGGGAAACATGAAGGTGAGGGAGGGTAAACCAGGATCTTGGGATTAATTTACATACACTACTATATATAAGACGGGAAACAACAAGGACCTACTGTACAGTACAGGGACCTCTGTTCAATATGCTTGTGATAACCAAACAAGAAAAGAATCTAAAAAAGAAGTAATATATGTATCAGTTCAGTGCAGTTCAGGCACTCAGTCATGTCCAACTCTTTGCAACCCCATGGACTGCAGCACACCAGGTCTCCCTGTCTATCACCAACTACCAGAATTTACTCAAACTCATGTCCACTGAGTTGATGATGCCATCAACTGTCTCATCTTCTGTCAGCCTCTTTTCCTCCTGCCGTCAATCTTTCCCAGCATTAGGGTCTTTTCAAATGAGTCAGTTCTTCACATCATGTGGCCAAAGTATTGGAGTTTCAGCTTTAGCATCAGTCCTTCCAATGAACACCCAGGACTGATTTCCTTTAGGATGGACTGGTTGGATCTCCTTGCAGTCCAAGGGACTCTCAAGAGTCTTCTCAAACACCACAGTTCAAAAGCATCAATTTTTCGGCACTCAGCTTTCTTTATAGTCCAACTCTTACATCCATACATGACTACTGGAAAAATCATAGTTTGACTAGATAGACCTTTGTTGGCAAAGTAATGTCTCTGCTTTTTAATATGCTATCTAGGTTGGTCATAACTGTTCTTCTAAGGAATAAGCATCTTTTAATTTCATGGCTGCAATCACCATCTGCAGTGATTTTGGAGCCCCTCAAAATAAAGTCTCTTACTGTTTCCATTGTTTCCCCATCTATTTGCCATGAAGTGATGGGACCAGATGCCACGATCTTAGTTTTCTGAATCTTGAGTTTTCAGCCAACTTTTTTACTCTCCTCTTTCACTTTAATCAAGAGGCTCTTTAGTTCTTCTTCGCTTTCTGCCATAAGGGTGGTGAAATCTCCATAATTGAGGTTATTGATATTTCTCCCAGCAATCTTGATTCCAGCTTGTGCTTATCCAGCCCAGTGTTTTTCATGATATACTCTGCATATAAGTTAAATAAGCAGGATGACAATATACAGCCTTGACGTACTCCTTTCCCTATTTGGGACCAGTCTGTTGTTCCGTGTCCAGTTCTAACTGTTGCTTCCTGACCTGCGTACAGATTTCTCAAGAGGCAGGTCAGGTGGTCTGGTATTCCCATCTCTTTCAGAATTTTTCACAGTTTGTTGTGATCCACATAGTCGAACGCTTTGGTATAGTCAATAAAGCAGAAGTAGATGTTTTCCTCTAACTCACTTGCTTTTTTGATGATCCAACAGATGTTGGCAATTTGATCTCTGGTTCCTCTGCCTTTTCTAAAACCAGCTTGAACATCTGAATGTTCATGGTTCATGTATTGTTGAAGCCTGGCTTGGAGAATTTGGCATTATTTTATTAGCATGTGAGATGAGTGCAATTGTGCGGTAGTTTGAGCATTCTTTGGCATTGCCTTTCTTTGGGACTGGAATGAGAACTGACCTTTTCCAGTCCTGTGGCCATTTCTGAGTTTTTGAAATTTCCTAGCATATTGAGTGCAGAACTTTCACAGCGTCATCTTTTAGAATTTGAAATAGCTCAAGTGCAATTCCATGACTTCCACTAGCTTTGTTCATAGTGATGCTTCTTAAGGCCCACTTGACTTCACATTCCAGGATGTCTGGCTCTAGGTGAGTGATCACACCATCATGATTATCTGGGTCGTGAAGATCTTTTTTGTATAGTTCTTCTGTGTATTCTTGTCACATCTTCTTAATGTCTTCTGTTTCTGTTAGGTTCATACCATTTCTGTCCTTTATTGTGCCCATCTTTGCATGAAATATTCCCTTGGTATCTCTAATTTTCTTGATGAGAACTCTAATCTTTCCCATTCTATTGTTTCTCTCTATTTCTTTGCATTGATCACTGAAGAAGTCTTTCTTATTTCTCCCTGTTATTCTCTGGAACTCTGCAATTAAATGGGTATATCTTTCCTTTTCTCCTTTCCCTTTCACTTCCCTTCTTTTCACAGCTATTTGTAAGGCCTCTTCAGACAACCATTTTGCCATTTTGCATTTCTTTTTCTTGAGGATGGTCTTGATCACTGCCTCCTGTACAATGTCATAGTTCTTCAGGCACCCTGTCTATCAGATCTAATCCCTTGAATCTATTTCTCAGTTCCACTGTACAATCATAAGGGATTTGATTTAGGTCATATCTGAATGGTCAAGTCCTTTTCCCTACTTTAAGTCTGAGTTTGCCAATAAGGAATTCATGATCTGAGTCACAGTCAGCTCCTGGTTTTATTTTTGCTGACTGTATAGAGCTTCTCTGTCTTTGGGTGCAAAGAATATAATCAAGCTGATTTCTGTATTGACCATCCAGTGATGTCCATGTATAGAGTCTTCTCTTATATTGTTGGGAGAGGGTGTTTGCTCTGTGTATTCTCTTGTCAAAACTCTATTAGCCTTTTCCCTGCTTCATTCTGTACTCCAAGGCCAAATTTGCCTGTTACTCCAGGTGTTTCTTGACTTCCTACTTTTGCATTCCAGTCCCCTAAAATGAAGAAAACATCTTTTTTGGGTGTTAGTTCTAAAAGGTCTTGTTGGTCTTCATAGAACCCTTCAACTTTAGCTTCTTCAGCATTACTGGTCAGGGCACAGACTTGGATTACTGTAATATTGAATGGTTTGCCTTGGAAATCAACAGAGATCATTCTGTCATTTTTGAGATTGCATCCAAGTACTGCATTTTGGACTCTTTTGTTGACTATGTTGGCTACTCCATTTCTTCTAAGGGATTCTTGCCCACAGTAGAGGATGTAAGGGTCATCTGGGTTAAATTCACCCATTCCATCCATTTTAGTTTGCTGATTCCTAAAATGTCAGTGTTCACTCTTTCTAGCTCCTGTTTGACCACTTTCAATTTGCCTTGATTCATGGACCTAACATTCCAGGTTCCTATGCATGTAGATGTATATATATGTATATGTGTGTATATATATATATACATATGCATATGTACAACTAAATCACTTTGCTGTACACCTGAAACTAACACAACATTGTTTTAGTAAATCATCTCTATACTCCAACACATTTTTTAAAAAACCCAAATCTTAGGGTTATACGAATATTAGAATATATTATCATATATGACTTGTCCACTCCTCTTCATCACACACCCTAAAAAGTTGCAAAAAACACTCCCTTCACTAAAGAATTAAGAAAGACATTGGTGATAGATATATTAATATTCTTGAAAAACTGTGATTTCAAGTGAGTAATGGGGATCTCATTGTAGAGGCCATGTGGCAGAATCTAACTACTAGAAAGAAGTGGGAACATGTACTATAATTAGCAGCAGGTATTAAGTAGTCATCAAAATGTTTTGGCCTTCAGGGATCTTTCTGTATGCTCAGTTGCTCAGTGGTCTTTGACCATGAACTTAGCCTGTCAGGCTCCTCTGTCCATGGGGAATTTCCAGGCAAGAATACTAGAGCAGGTTTTCATTTCCTCCTCCAGGGGATGTTCTCAACCCAGGCATTAAACCCATGTCCTCTGCAACTCCTGCATTGGCAGTCAGATTCTTTACCACTGAGTCACCTGGGAAGCCCCTACAACAACAACAGTCCCTAAGATTGATGGATATTTTACTAAAATATCATTTGATTATTTGATTTTTATCTGTAAAAGAAAAAATTTCAGATCTGGTAGTCAAAAATCTGATTTAAGTCATCACAAGTGGTGACATAGCCTTTTACCCAGTTTCTGGTGCTATATTCCTAGCACCAGGATCCCTAGGTGGAAGAGTAGGCAGGATCTGTTAGCAACACTGCCACAAGTATATGTCATGAATCTTGTTTTACACTTGCCCCAAACTGTACCAGGAGAGGGTCAGATACCATATGATACAGGTGGTGGAAGGTGTCCCACGGCCAAGGAACTTGAAACAAAACTTCTGCCATTTTGTGGCAGGTTGAAAAAAAGTGGCTCAGCCAAGATACCCCTGATAAGAAGGTTCCTAATTATGGCTGCTGTGCTAGGGATATAGATATACACATGTGCATGTCTGTCTTGAGGGGGCTGGTGGCGAGCAGCTCTCTCCAGAAAACTATAATGCACTGGCAGGGCACCAAGTCTGGTGTGGGGAAGGTCAGACCCCCTTAAGGTCTGTCAGACAGAGCCTCTGTAATTGCCTAAGATTACAAACAAGATTTTGACCTAGAGCTGAGCTTTTCAGAGGCTGGTATTGATCTTTGCAATACAGATAAGCCAGACACCTGGCTGCAGGTTGATTGTACACCCTTTGTCTTGGCTGGGGCAAAGATCTGCCCTCATTAGAATATACACTTATGGATGTGGATATTTTTCTTTGCCCACAAGGCTCATACAAGCCCCATTATTCATGGGCTTATGAATGCCTTATTCATTGCCATGGCATAAGGAACACTGCAACATTGCTCCTGGCCAAAGAACTCATTTCATAGCAAAATAAACGTGGCAATGACTCATGGAATGTGGAATTCACCACCATTATCATAAGCTCCGTGATCAAAGCATCTGGCTAGGTGGCCTCCTGATGATCAAATCGTGGCACTCTAGATGGGTGATACCAACCTGACATTTTGGGGGACTGATCTTACAAGATATAGTATGTACTCAGAAACAAAGACCCATAGCATTGTTTCTCTCAGAGCCATAATATGTGAATCTAGGAATCTAGGGATGGAAATGGAAGTGGAGCCTCTCGGTATTAAAACAACATACTTGAAAAATATTAGCTTCCTTTCCTCCAGTTTTGATCTCTGCTGACTAGAGATCTTCACTTCAAATGGAGAAATGTTTTTCACCAAAGGACACAGGAAAGGCAATGACTGGAGGTTGGAAATAGTAACGAGTACTAGTAGCAATTAAAGGTTGAAATGATTATACATAAATCTGAGCTTAAAATGAAAGGTAATACAGTAATTACTCAAATGAAAATCTATATTATTAAGAATATGTTATACCTATAATCAGTACCAGAAATAGCAGTAATATTGTCAAAGTCTGAGTAGTGTGTATGCATGCAGAATTATCAGGAAGGGTGTAAAATTCTCCTGATTAAAGAAGACACAAACATATTTTTGATGAAGACAATTAAAGTTTAAAATGCTCTTCAAAATTTTGATAGTTTTTATAAGGACTATAAACTGGATACATTTTCTAAAGCATTGGAGAAAAATTTTTAAAGAGTATAAAGGATATACATTATTTTTCTCACATAAAATGAGAGAAATAGGAAATGAATATACTTAAAAATTAAGAATATAAGTGATTAACATAGTCAAAGTATATCCTTAAATTACAAATGAAATTAGGCTTGACTCATCATATTGATTCTAAGATTTGATTTTTAAAAACTTAGCTACATGTTGTTCTTGAGACATTCTAAAACAGACACACAAAAATTCGAAGTAACACATAGTCAAATTATGCCGGCAAGTGTAATCAAAAATAGCACATGTGTTGATATTACATCGAATGTATTAATATAATATGTAAACTGAGAAAAAGATACCCCATCTAGGTTAGGTAGTTGTGATGAGGATTAATAAAATGATGCACCTACAGTATTTGTCGCTCAGTGGATTTCAATATTCCAAATAATACTTATGAAAGTTTCATTATATTTATACTTTGCAAAAATACAAAAGAGCTCAAAGAGATTCTAAGACTTAGGCTTTAAAGAGGTAACTACATCCATTCTATTACTCTATCTAGAATATGCTATACAGGTAGCCTTGATGATTATATTTACTACAGGCTACATAGAATGTGACTCTGCCTCAGCATGAAGAATGTGCTTGGGATTCTAAAAGCCCAGAATCTAGAATCAGAACAGAAGCGCCAGTTTTCTGGTGCTAAATTTTTTGTCCAGACTATATGGATAAATATCTCCACATATACAAAAGTTAAAAACTATTTGAACCAGGGAAAATTTGAAAAGGATTTTGAGAGGTGATTGTAGAGAAACTTGAATGAATAAAATCACTCTAGTCAGTGGGAAATCATAAATATCCAGTTCCCAGATGACAATGTATTAAAATCCCTTTCGACTTTGGCTGATACAATGAAAAACAGATTAGAAAAAATAATTGCAAGTATTTTTAGAGGCTACATTAATTGGACATGTTCTCATAACTCTAGACATACTATTATGGTCAGCCGCATTTTACTGATGAAAAAGATGAGAATTATAGGTATCCAGGGTTATACACCCTGTATGAAATGAGCTAAAAGCTGTGTCCAGGTAGAGAAATTTTCAAGCTCAAAGTACTCAACCAATACACTGTACCGCCCTAAAACTCATTAAACACAGAAATGGATGGATTAAAAAAATTAATTTCTTTTTTGTCATTTGTTTATATATCAACTGAGATAAATCTTAACAATGTTGTGTATCTACTCTGTGGATAAGGTTCTAACTTTTGGTGAAGGTTTTCTTAGGCAATTATTTGCTAATCCTTTCTTCCCCAGTGGTACTCTGCCCTTATTTCTAGTCTTATTTCTTATCACACTGTCCTACTTTGAGGCCTTAGAGAGCTACTTGGAACCTATTCTCCAAAAAGCATAGAGAGGGACCCTACTTAGTCTTGATTTATTCCTGTTTTAAAGGTATTTTAGGTTTGGAAACTTTCAATTATGTCATGAATGGGGAAACCTCTCTTAGGACTGGAAGAGAAAAAAATACAGTGATTTTAATTTTTTGTCCCTTAAAACAAGAAAGAAAGAATAAAATTATTTTTCAATTATAGGCTCTGTCTTGGCCTAAGGAGTTGTGATATTCAATCTCTGAAGAATTTGGCTTCCCAGGAGTGGAAATGTCAAATTTAAGCTATAGAACTCACTTGAATTAAAGCAAATTAGAAAATGCATAATTTTACTAGGTTCACATCATTTTGTTTTGGCAGAAACTTAGTTACATGCCGTTGATTGCTTTTTTGCACCACAGTACCACAATCATTTCCCATTAAAGTAACTGGATAGTCACACCTTTTTTTTTTTTTTTTAATCATGATAGCAGTTGTTTTGATTAAATTAACCCAATCCCAATCATTCATTCATTTGGTAAACAGTAGAGTCACATGCCAAAGAGAAAACAAAAAAGTGGGAGAAGCATTATATAATTAACTAGGGCATTAGTATTGGTGGTGTTTAAAGAAAAAGGACAAAAGAGAGCTATATTTGGATATCAGAGTGCATTCCTTTCTCTAAGTAGGTGGTCTTTGATCACTGCCCCCACTTCCCTCCACATTTAGTCATAACCTGTACATCTTTCTTTAGATTTTTATGTCTCATCTGTTGTTACCAAGCCAATCCTGGCAGAGGTGGGTACAAATTAAGACTTTTTAATAATCAGCTTTGCCTTCCTCCAAGCCACATGACCACATAATACGAGATACAAACTTGGGTATTCTGTCTAGGACAATTGTAAATGGAATGGGACTCTGAAATAATACACAAAATGAAGACAAAACAGAATTGTCCCAGGCAAACCCTGGATATAATTTTAGCTGCAATTTTGTACTGCACAATTTTGCATTGCATGAGACCTATCACCTATCACATGCTGTTAACTGGCCCTTACTGGGTCCTCCAGGACTTGGTTCCTTCAGTCTCAGTGACTAGGTTAGTTGCTTCCAAGTCTCAGTTCTTTTCATCTCCATTGTGTCAGCTTAAGCTATTAATACTGAGTTTTTGCCTTGATCTTTAGTCTCAAATTTGGTCTGAATACCCTTCATGTTCAGTGTAAAAATCTTGCTGGCAGCTTCAGCCTAAGAACTTGACTTCCTGCCTTAAACTCAATAATCTTCTGCTCTTGCACTAGAACTTTATATTTAAAAACCAACCCAGACGCTGAGGCTTGTCCCCTCTGACTAGTCACCTGCCTGAGGCTTGAAGCTCCATGTATCCTGGTTTCTGTTGTTACTGAACTCTAATTCTTACACATTGTTTTTGACTAATTTTCTATAAAATCTCTCTCTCTCTTTCTCACACACACACACACACACACACACACTCCATCCATGGTCTACGTAACCTTGAAGGGACCATCATTCAGCTTACCAATTGACAAATTTTACTAACAACCTTCTAAGACTATGATAGGGATAGTTTGGAATATAGAGATAAATAGAGATTCACTCATGGTAGGATGAAACTTCCTTGACAATACCCAGGGTCAGTTTTATTGTTTTGTTTTTTGCTGATGAGTTTCTAAAATTTTTAACTGATTAAACAGCCTGACCCAAAGAGCATAAAATCCCTATTGTGAACTTCTGCTTTGTGGTCACACAAACAAAAAAGTAGCTACATCAGAAGCCAAGATAGCAAAGTATCAGAAATAACTTTGAGATCTCAGGCCTACTGATTAGGATTATGATGATTCTTTTAATTGGAAAATAGAACACTGGACTTGAAACAAGCTTTACAGATAACACATGTTTTGTATATTCAAGTTTGAGGCAATGATGGGATGCCATTTAGAGGATTAGAAAATTTAGCTTTAGAGAAAGACTGAAGTTAGAGAGGTACAAATGAGAATAACTTTTATAGAGGCAACTTTTAAACAAATGTGACTGTTAATCATTAACTGTGGGCTGGACCAGAAGAGACCCCAGCTATAACTTAGACGTAGCGTTGGAGCAGGTTGTAATAGCTTCTTTGGAATACGTTAGAGGAGAGGAGGTGGGGAGATGTAACCACTGCCAGCCAGTAGTTACAATTTTCAAGCTCTTATGAAAGAAAGCAATTTACCCAAAAATGTTCAAGTACCAAATTTCAAACAGAAATAATGTGCATTCTAAGAACTTGGAGCTATGACCATAAGGATAATAGGAAAATAAAAATTCAATAGAAAACTCAAGATTAAAATTAGTTGGTGCCAAGACAATTCACTGAGGAAAGGAATAGTCTTTTCAGCATACAGTGTTAGAACAACCAAATATCTACATGCAAAAGAATAAACTTGGGCCCATATATTATACTATACATAAGCATTAACTCAAAATGGATCAACAACTAGATTGAATGCAAAAAGAGAATGGGGTAGCAGAGGATGAGATGGTTAGATCATCAACTCAATGACATGACTTTGAGCAAACTCTGGGAGATGTCAATAGTAGAGGACAGGGGAGCCTGGTGTGCTGCAGTCCATGGGGTCACAGAGAATCAGACATGAATTAGCAACTGAACAACAATAAAAGCTAAAACTATTACACTCTTAGAAAACAATGGCATAAATTTTCATGACCTTACATTAGTCTCTTAAATATGGTAGCAAAAGGAAAAGTGATAACAACAAAAATTGATAGACGAAAATTTAAAAGCTTTTGTAGTCTAAAGGACAACATCTGAAAAAGTGAAAAAGACAACTACAGTTTAGGGGGAAAAAAAACTTGTCAAATCATGTGTCTTATAAGGAACTTGTCCCAGAATATATAGGGAACTACTACAACAAAGCAATAAAAAATAAAATGAAATATGGGCAAGGGATCTGAAGAGTTATCTCTACAACAAAGAGATACATACCGTTAGTAGGCACATAAAATGATGCTTACATAATTAGCCACAGGGAAATGGAAATCAAAATTACAAGATATCTTTCACATGAATCAGGATAAATATAATGAAAAAGGAAAAGTGACAGTAAGTGTTGTTAAGAATTGGAGAAATTGGAACTCTTATACACTGATAGAAAAAAAAGGTATGATGGTACAGTCACCTTGGAAAAGAGTTTGGAATTATCTCAAAGGGTTAAACATAGTTACCATATGACTCAACAATTCTACTACTAGGTATATAACTGAGAGAAACAAAAATATCAGAGAAGGCAATGGCACCCCACTCCAGTAGTCTTGCCTGGAAACTCCCATGGATGGAGGAGCCTGGTAGGCTGCAGTCCATGGGTTCGTTAAGAGTCGGACACGACTGAGCGACTTCACTTTCATGTTTCACTTTTATGCATTAGAGAAGGAAATGGCAACCCACTCCAGTGTTCTTGCCTGGAGAATCCCAGGGACGGGGGAGCCTGGTGGGCTGCCATCTATGGGGTTGCACAGAGTCGGACAATTCTACTACTAGGTATATAATTGAGAGAAACAAAAATATACATTAACATAAACCCAAATGTTCATTGCAGCACTATTTACAATAGCCAAATGATGCAAAAGCCTAAATGCCCATCAACAGACAAATGGATAAAGATGTGTTACACATATACAATGGAATATTACTTAACCATAAAAATGAACAAAACTTGGTCATTTATAGCTATGTGGATGGACCTAGAGTTTGTCACACTGAGTAAAGTCAGTCAGAAAAAGAAAAACAAATATTGTATATTAATGCAGAGGGAATGTGAATGGCACTAATGAGTGCTCTAATGGCTCTAATGAGAAGGGAACGGCAACCCCCTCCAGTATTCTTGCCTGGAGAATCCCATGGACTTAGGAGCCTGGAGGGCTACAGTCCATAGGGTTGCAAAGAGTCAGACAACTGAAGTGACTTGGCACACACACACACACACACACACACACACACACACACGTGGAATCTAAAAGAAATGGTGCAGATGAACCTATTTTCAGAGCAGGAATAGAGACACAGATGTAGAGAATGGACATGAAGACAAGGTACAGGGAGAGAGTAGGATAAATTGGGAGATTAGGATTAACATATATACACTACCATGAGTAAAACAAATAGCTAGTGGGAATCTGCTATATAGCACATGGTGCTCAGCTCAGTGCTCTGTGGTGACCTAGATGGGTGTGATAGGGGGTGGGAGGGAGGTCCAAGAAGGAGGGGATATATGAATACATATAGCTGATTCACTTCATTGTACAGTAGTAATTAATACAACATTGTAAAATAATTATACTCCATAAAAAACTTGTACACAAATATTAATAGTAGCATTATTCATAATAACCAAAAGTGGAAATATGTGAAGTGCCCACTAACTGATGAATGGTTAAACCAAATGTGGTATATCCTTACAATCAATGCATTTGACAATTCAAAAAATCAAATACTCATTCTTGTTACAATTTTGATGAACATTTAAACATTACCATAAGTGAGAAGTCATTCATAAAGGACCACATATTCCATTTATATAAAATGTCCAAAATAGGAAAATATATGTAGAGAGTAGATTGCTTAGGGTTGTTGCCTGTTGTGGTGGGGGGGGCAAGGGGAATGGGAAATTATGAGTAAGGACTCTGGCATTTCTTTCTGGGGTAATGAAATGTTATAAAATTGCTGGTGCTACTATAAAATTGTGCACCACTCTGTTACACTAAGAACCACTGACTAATATATTTTGAGTGATTTGTATAGTATGTGAATTACATCTCAAAAAAAATGTTTAAAAAAGTCTAGTCAAAAATGGAGTTATAGTGAATGTGGACACAGAGAGCTGGTTTCAGGAAGGTGATCAAGTTTTATTTCTGTGAAACAACAGGATCAGACAGACACCAAAGGCAGAGTATTATGCTGCTGACACAGAATGTGTAAGAAAGTATCTTTTCACTAGCAGAGATATGGGCTTCCTGGTGGCACAGATGGTAGAGAATTTTCCTGCAAAGCAAGAGACCCAGGTTTGATCTCTGGGTTAGGAAGATCCCCTGGAGAAGGGAATGGCTACCCACTCTAGTATTCTTGCCTGGAGAATCCCATGGACAGAGGAGCCTGGCAGGCTACAGTCCATGGGGTCACAAAGAGTCGAATGAGTGACTAAGCACAGCAAAAATAAAATGTTTGTTTTAGCCCATTCAAGCTGCTATAACAAAAATACCATAGACTGGGTAGCTAATAAACAACAGGAATTTGTGGGCAGATTTGGAGTCTGGTTAGGGCCACTTCCCGGTTCACAGACAACTGTCTTCTCCCTGAATCCTTACATAGAGGAAGCCCGAAGAGAGCTCTATAGGATCTCATTCAGAATGACACTAATTCCTTTCATGAAGGCTCCATCCTCATGACCTAATCACTTCCCAAAGACCCCATCTCCTAACACTATCACCTCAGGATCAGGATTTCAAGTTATGTATTTTAGTGGGATACAAACATTCAGTTCATGGCACTGAATCGGTGAGTAGTTTCAATTAACATGAAAATTATCTTATAAAATAAATGTCAACTATTCTACATCAAATCTCCTCCCTCTTATATTCTCTAAACAGGGTTTGAGCTAGACTCTGTAACTTTTATGTAATATTTGGCTATTAGAAGAGTCTACTTTTGGTATTCAAGTATTAGCCACTTAAGTTTAAAATTTAATTCTCACATTCAGTGCCAAGCTATTTGCCTCCCTTCTCTCAGGAACCGAGCTGGAAAAGAGGGAGCTGTTGTCTGGATCTCAGACATATTTTCTTCCTCATTCCCTTTGACCTATTTTCTACCCTTCTCACTTCCCCCCTACCTCATCTCACCACATTTTAGCCATGGCTGTCTCTGGGGTGGTGATGAAGGAAATGAAGAAGAACTGTGCAATGCTTGGGAGCAGACTCTTAGGTGCACAAACAAAGAGTCTCAGGGGCGTGCCCTTTGCACTTTGATGAGGATTTGACCTGCAGAAACATTGTGCCATTCCCTGCCCACATGAACTGGCCTTTATTTACCTTTTCTCTGGTCTCTTCCCCAATACTAGTATTACTGGCTTCTTTTGGCAAAGGATCACAATCCCCTCCACTTACTACCCTGCACAGGCTACTCAGCTCAGTTCAGTCGCTCAGTCACGTCTGACTCTTTGCGACCCCATGAATCGCAGCACGCCAGGCCTCCCTGTCCATCACCAACTCCTGGAGTTCACTCAGACTCACGTCCATCGAGTCAGTGATGCCATCCAGCCATCTCATCCTCTGTCGTCCCCTTCTCCTCCTGCCCCCAATCCCTCCCAGCATCAGAGTCTTTTCCAATGAGTCAACTCTTCACATGAGGTGGCCAAAGTACTGGAGTTTCAGCTTTAGCATCATTCCTTCCAAAGAAATCCCAGGGCTGATCTTCTTCAGAATGGACTGGTTGGATCTCCTTGCAGTCCAAGGGACTCTCAAGAGTCTTCTCCAACACCACAGTTCAAAAGCATCAATTCTTCGGCGCTCAGCTTCCTTCACAGTTCAACTCTCACATCCGTACATGACCACTGGAAAAAGCATAGCCTTGACTAGACGGACAGAGTCCTTAGGGTGGCCCATATGTGTGTGTGTGTAAGAAAATAAATGTCACAGAACTGTGGAAACAATCATATTACTGGCACTTAAAATCATACCTCATCATGCCAAGGTAAAAATAACTTGGAACAACAGATCTGACTTTGATTAAGAATACTGTGGGAAACAGTGAGATTGAAACCATATATTTGTAAGTTCTTCCATCTAATTCTCTCGTGCTAACTATATAGTGTGTAGCTACTCAATCTATGAGTTGGTCAGGCATGAAAAATTCTTGCTTCTCCTTATGCCCTCTTTTAGTAGACAATTTTGGATCCACAATTTGTAACTTCTCTAGATGCCAGCCAACACAGATTTTTGGACAGCTTTCAGAGCTAGAGAGGAAAAGTGGGAACCCGTGAGTGGGAAGGGACACTTCAATACCATTTGTCTTCAGATTCTGAAGTATGACTCTCACTTAACTACCAGCCAGAGAAGGCCATATGCTGGAAGAGGCACGCAAATGAGAAATGAAAAGACTTTTACTTATTCTCATTTCATGTACATGTGGGGGGAAAAACCTGTAATTTAACCATTCTTGAGTTTACCTGACCATGGCATACATAACTGGAAGGAGATACTGAATCTTGTTTTTGTAATTTATTACTATTATTTACCAAAATGAAACAGGGGAATGGCAATCCAGATGAAGAAATTACACTACAGGATGAAATATACTAAGTCCTTGAAACTGAACTGCACCCTAAACTACTGACCATGTTTTCCAACTAACTACTCTTCTAACTGCGTGAAAAGAATATGCTTGTTGTGTACCCTGATGAAGGTAAGAGTGTGGGCATGGTTTCAATAAATCTTTTTTTTTTTTTTCGCTTCAGGAAAAGTGTGGACACAATCACCTTCCACCAAGGGTTATGCAGTAGAGTTTCCCACATTTGGAGAAACTCCAGGGTGCAATCTCACCCTGGGAAAATCACCCTCGTGATCATGTAAGTATCAGGAAATTTTTTTTAGTTTTCCAGACTTGAAATCATACCTTTACATCTTTGGGACAGAAGAAAGTCTACTACCTCACTTTATCCCCAACCCTGACTTTACATGGCTAAATTTTCCAACGTGTTCCTAACTCATCCATCTTCTTTTATTTTCTTCTCAATTTTCATTTTCATCCTTTGTATATGTATCAGGTAGACTAGCCTTCCTGAACTCCACCTATCTTAACACTTCTGTGTTTGAGAATCAAATAGATCTTTCTTGTCCATCAAATCAAGTCCAATCATGTGAACTTGGTACTTTATTTTGCAATAGTCTATCTACCAGCATCTGCTTCCACTCCCATATCTTCACCTTATTCCACATATTTCAAGTTCTTTTCCACTTTCTATCCCACCTCATCACCACCCAGCGCATCTTCACCCACTTTGCTCCCTCCTCCATTGTTTCTCAGCCATGGTTAATCGATTTCTGTTGCCTGGAGAGATTCTGATATGACCCTCCCCTCTCACCCCTTTAAGAATCATAGTTTTTATTTATCCTACTAGACAGAGATTTGTAAAGCTTTGCTTTCCTTGATTTGCATTATGAAAGCTAAAGTTATTGGTTTGGATCTCTTCTTCAATATAAAATTGTTGTAATATTGAAGACGTAATTTTTTTTCATATAACACTTTTCCTCTCCACTTCAAAGAAGTTGATATTCTTCCTCTTTTGAAAATCATCAAGATACTTACATCCTTGCATGTCAGTATAATCTTAGTCTTCCCTGAATATCATCTTTATTCACCCTTCTTTGAACTCCTATGGCACTTATAAATGACATACATTTATTACTTATTTCTTGTGTGCTATTTTTAATTCTTCAATGAAATGAGTAAACTTCTTAAGAATATCAGCTATGACATATTTCTCAATATTTTCTTCTAGCTTAATGCCAGGCATATGATGTTTAAATTCCTATTATCAATTCATTCTGCTCAATAGTTGGGAATTTCTATTAATATCATAAAAATGTGACTGTCTGAATTATGACTGCTCACTAGTGTCTGTAAAAACCAAACACACTGATAATCTATGTATTTATAGAAGGAAAATTATAGTCTCTAGGCTCTGGGCAAATTTTGTACACATGCAAAAATACTCAGAAAAATAACATTAGGGATAATGAACTGTATGTTTCTGAGTTGAATGAGGTTTTCAAGGTAATCACTACCATATATTTAGTGACAAGTTCTCTCAATGCCTAACAGTTTCTGGGAATCTGTGGATGGTTTACTCATTAAACTGTTGCTTACAATCTATTCCCAACTTGTTTTTCCTACACTAATTTATCCCTTCACAAATTATCCCTTGTTCAGAGAAAAAAGGTGTATGAGAAATACTTTCCACTCATCTTGCCAAACCTGTTAAGAAACATTCCATTTGTTCTTCCAAAGCTAATGTTTACCTTTTCTAATAGACATGACTTTCATCTCAAGTCTGATATTTTAGTTTTCATTTACCACTTTAGAAGTAATATTTTGACCATGTTATATAGGTAGTCACCACCATTACTTAACCTCACTGAATTCTATATCAAATGAGATTATGAAACAAGTCACTGGAATATACTGATAAGAAATAAATTATTTTCAAACTGTTTTAGCATGCACTTAGAGTACCCTGCATTTTCATAGGTATATGGAAAATTCTACAGTGTTAGAAAAATGCCTTTTATTTATTTTTTTGAGAAAACAAGCTTTGTTTTCTAAATAAAGTTTAATAATATATTCAGAAATGATATTCTCATGTCCTTGGTTTTTAAGTACTCAAGGAAGAACTAATGCCTTCTGGAATTTTACTCAAATGAGTTATGAAATACATTACTCAGTAGGGGTTTTTTTCCTTTTTAGGAAAAAAAGTAAACATGCTATTTCATTTCTTGATAATTCAAGCACACTTACAACATGGTCACTTGTTCTTTTATAGAGCACCAGGCTTGACCTCATATATGTGTAATAAATGGTCTTCCAAGATAATGAATGTTTTCAAGCATTTTTTTGATTTATGTAGTTGGCTCACCGATTATTCCCAGGGAAAATGAGGTGGAATACCTCCAAATATGCCCTTCTCACCTTCCTCCTCACACCTCTCTTTCCTGCCAAAATCTTGTTTTCACAGTTGTATTTTGTTACTGATGTTCACTCTGTGTGGTCCCTTTCTAATAAGGAAACAGAAGAAACACCCTAATTTTCTCTCTTACTGTAATTTGAGACTCTCGGGAGTTTAGAGGCCCAGTGATTTGCTCTCAGTGTCGCCCTTTCTCTCTTCCCTAGACCTGAGCCTATTGGATGGATGCAGAACATCAGGTGCCCGTTGCAGTCCAACCTTTATGGCTGAATCCTCAGATCAGTCAGTGAAACAATTTGTTCTTTCTAGTGAATTATTTAGCTGGTTAAAATAGCAACCCACAGTCCTGAACGTATAGGGTTAAAAGGTGATTGTGTAAGGATACCCTAAATTATTGATAAAAATATGTACAGTAGTGTCAGTACACATCTTGGAAAACACAAATGTAATGTTATGTGGCTCTGCCAATGTGTAGAGAGCATGCAATGCAGACAACATTCTTGCCTGTAATTTATCATTCGGATATACTGTACGAGAGAAGCTTTAAATGAATATTTCTAAAATATTACTGTGTTGAATGAGATTCAAATTTGGGGAACAAAATCAATTCTTTTAAAGAAGCAGATACCTTGGAAATAAAAAACAAAACCCTAAACATGTTGAGCTTAGCTTAAATCTCTGCCATTAACGCATCCCTTTGGAATATAACAGAGAACAATACATTCTCACAGTGCAACAGTGCCCTTTGTTCTGCAATCCTAGAGCACTTAACAACGAATACAGTTAAAATTAGCAACAGAGCAATAGATATCCTAAAGGAATTATGGTAGACAAATGAAAGCAAAACAAATCAGCTTAAAGTTTAGATTGAAGAAATGAACCATGGGGCCTGCTCTATTTAATATCATAATGTCTTCCAAGTCAGAGCCTGCATCACTACAGATTTATAAGTAAATTAGAAGTTGGCTGCTAAGAACAATAACCACAACATAAACTGATCTTCATATTATGCCCTAGGTACAGGCACCGAGAGCAGGTGCGGGCATGCTAAGTTGCTTCAGTTGCTAGGTTGTCGAACTCTTTGCGACCCCATGAATTGTGTGTAGCCCACCAGTCCTCTCTGTCCATGGGATTCTCCAGGCAAGAATACTGGAGTGGGTTGCCATGCCCTTCTCCGGGGGATCTTCCCGACCCATGGATGGAACCCATGTTTCTTACGTCCCCTGCATTGGCAGATGTATTCTTTTTTCTATCCATGGCTCTAGGCAACCACTGATCTGCTTTTGCATTGAATTAAAATTCAATTATATGATCTATATTTGGTGTCTTGCTCCCTTCACTCAGCATGATGCTTTCAAGGCTCATCTATATTGTTCCATGTATAAAAAAAGTCCATGCATTTTTATTTCTGAGTAGTATTCCATTGTATGGATACAGCACATTTTGTTTATCCATTTACCTGCTGATGGACATTTGTGGTATTTCCAGCAGTTAGCTGTTGTGAATAAAGGCGCTAGCTATAAATATTTGTTTACATGTATTTGTGAAAACATGTTTTTACTTCTCTTGGGTAAATACCTCGGAGAGGAGTATCTGGGCCATGTGATAGGTAGAGGCTTACATGTTTAGTAACTGCCAAACAGTTTTTCAAATCAATTGTACATACTTACATTCTGACCCCATTTGTCAGACTTGGTGCTGTTGGCAATCAAAAATGTGTTAAGAAGATACTACAGTAGTTCAGGTAGACAACAGTAAAGCCCAAACTAATGTGGTGGGTTTTAAGGATAGAGAATTTGTCTTTGTAAATTATCTTCCTTGGAGGGAAATATGGACAAAACCTGGTGATTTACTGTTTATTGAATGTACTGCCATGAGGAATGAGACAAGAGTTACTCCTAGTATGCTAGTAAAGCCAGTGGTGTCAATTTGAGCTTATACTCTACCCTCACTTGGTTTTAAGACAAACTCACCATTGTTTTGCAAACAAGTAACTCACCAGAAGTCTACGTGTAGAAGAGACATGAGAACCTCTGACTAGTTAGTGAGTCAGAAGGGAGGTATTTTGCAGTCAAACTGACAAGACTTGATTCACTAACAAAGATTCATTTGTTAGAGGGAGGGATGCAGCTTATTTTCTGTCTCACAGTTTTATCTTTGGTTCACTTTCCTCTCGACTATGCTATAAGTTCTAGGGGAAAAGATCATTTAAATAAAAACTTCGCAGATTTTGTAAAGCATCAAGAACCATTATTTGCCTTCTTTGCTTTGTCTCATCAGATTTTTGTTTCTTTCTTTCCCCTTTTCTGTCTTCTTTTGAGTTGACAGACTTTTGGGATTCAATTTTAATTCTTCTTCTGACTTTTAGCTATTTCCATGCATTTTTTAATGGTTGCTCCAGGGACTACATTATGCACCGTTAACTTATCAGAGTCTATTCAGAATTAATATTCTACTTCTCATAAATTGTAGGAAATTTGGAATAACATAGTTCCATTTGCCTTCTGTCCTTTGGGCTAGCATCTTGTGTATATACAGATGTAAAAGCCACACAAGTTATGCTTTTTTTAATGTTTAAATGTTTAAATTGAGAGAAGAAAAACACGTATTGTATTTTGTAATTTTCCACAAATCTGCCATTTTTAGAGGTTTTCATTAGTTTCTGAAGATCAGAACTTCCATCAGATATCCTGACCCTTCTGCCTGAAGAACTTTAACATTTCTCCTACTGATCTGCTGGTTTTAGATTCTATTATCCTAAATATAACTTTAAAGTTATCTCAAAATGTTTTCATTTACTTTCATTTTGGAGGGGTATTTCTCATGAAAAATAAAATTCTAGGTAAACAGATTTTAATGTTTCTCTCATTACTTTAAAGGTCATCCAGTTGCATTCTGATTTTTTTTTTCTTTTATAGATTACAAGACAGATATTATCTATATCATTAGCTCCATGTGTGCAATTTTTCTCTGGATGGTTTCAAAATTTTTCTTTTTTCTTTAGATTTCAGCAGTTTGACAACATGTACTCTGTCTGCTATTCTTGGTATTTATCCTGCATGGGTCTGCTGAGATTCTTGAATTTGTAAATCAGTGGTTTTCATCAACTTCAGGAAGTTTGAGGTCATTATTTCTTTAAATAGATGTTTTTTTTCCCCCTACTTCATTCTCTCTTCTTTCGGGACTACTATAATATGTATTTCCAGCAATTGTTCGACTTTACCCCACAATTCGCTAATACTCTAATTTTTCTTCAATTTTTCCCTCTGTGTTCTTAAGATTATACAATTTCTACTGATCTTCAATTTACTGACTTTCATTTGCCATCACTAATCTGATGAGTATTTAGTATACTTTTAATTTCAGTTATTATACTTTTTTAATTCTAAAACTTCAATTTCCATTTGGGATCTTCTTTATGGTTTTCTTTTCTCTGCCATCACTTCATTTATTTAGATATGATTTTAAGTCCTGAACATATTTATACTAGTTGTTTGCCTGCTAATTCCAAATCTGGGTCATCTTAGGTTCAACTTCTATTTACTGCTCTTGTTTCTGTGCATATATAACTTTTCCTATTTCTTCAAATGTCTATCAATTTTTGACTACGTGTATGAAACTCCAGTACTTTGGCCACCTCATGCGAAGAGTTGACTCATTAGAAAAGACTCTGATGCTGGGAGGGATTGGGGGCAAGAGGAGAAGGGGATGACAGAGGATGAGCTGACTGGATGGCATCACTGACTCGATGGACGTGAGTCTGAGTGAACTCCAGGAGTTGGTGATGGACAGGGAGGCCCGGCGTGCTGCAATTCATGGGGTCGCAAAGAGTCAGACACGACTGAGCAACTGAACTATATAACTATATTTATCAATGGATACAGTCAGTTCATATCTTATACATATTATATCTATAACATGGTATATAATATTTATATTATATAACATTTGTATGATATAGAGATACTTGATCCTCTTCTATCTCTGAAGCAAGTTTATTGCACTCTAGCTGGCAGTTGATTCAACTGGAGTCAAACTCTGTGGCCTTTCAAGAACTGATTATCTTTACCTAACTTTGGTTCTTCTCCAGTGTCTTCAAGTATCAGTAGATTTAATTTTTTAACATTTTGCTTAAATTTTATACTGCTATTTATGGAAGGATAAGTTTAACCAACTTGCTATACCATGACCAAAAGATGAATGATTTATCTGGTATGCTTTTAACAGTTTATAAAAGACAGATATTTGCTCTCCATTTGCCCTAGCACTACCTGAAATTTCGGAGAAGGCAATGGCACCCCACTCCAGTGCTCTTGCCTGGAAAATCCCATGGATGGAGAGGCCTGGTAGGCTGCAGTCCATAGGGTCACTAAGAGTCAGACATGACTGAGCGACTTTACTTTCACACATTGGAGAAGGCAATGGCACCCCACTCCAGTACTCTTGCCTGGAAAATCCCATGGACGGAGGAGCCTGGTAGGCTGCAGTCCATGAGGTCGCTGAGGGTCGGACACAACTGAGTGACTGCACTTTCACTTTTCACTTTCATGCATTGGAGAAGGAAATGGCAATCCACTCCAGTACTCTTGCCTGGAGAATCCCAGGGATGGGGGAGCCTGGTGGGCTATCGTCTATGGGGTCACACAGAGTCGGACATGACTGAAGCGACTTAGCAGCAGCAACAGCAGCAGCAGCAGCAAGAGCTCCTCAAGGGAAGAAATAACCTGCTATAATAGAGATATGACTGAAGTACTAAGAGCTCAACTGATGTAACTCCCTCTGGAGAAGCTAGGCATTTTTCTGAGATGACACTGGGTCTTAGGGAAAGAATAGAGTTTGACATAAATGTAGTAGGGCTTAGCTCCTTAGATAATGGTGAATTAACAGAGTCTAAAATCTAGATGACTCAATTTTAATTTTAGAAAGTTAGATCTGACAACAGTGTATAGGATAGACCAGAGATAAATGGAGGCACATGAAAGTAGGAGATTATTCCAATAATTGAAGGAAGACATAATGATTAAGGTAGTGATCAAATAAACAAAAAGTAATGGTGATAGTTGAGACTCATTTCTCAGTTAAAGTAGGATTTGGTGAGCAGTCACATCTGGACTGTGAAGAAGAAAGTTAAGATTGCATCAAGGATTTCAGTTTGGAGGATTCAGAGAATGTTGATTCACTCATTCATTCAGCAAACATTGAATGGCTACTGTATTCCAGACAACAATGTCCTAGGTCCTGAAGGTATATCAGTGAATAAAATAAACAAAAATACTCCCTCCCTGAGGGAAGCTGACAAAAATAAATAAGGAAAAATGTGTACTATGTCATGTAGTTTTAGGGATATTTAAAAATAAAATAAAAGAGGAGAGGAGAATGGGCAATGCTGCAAGCAGATTGTATTTTTGAATAGGTGGTCAAGAGAGATCTTACTTAGAAGAGATCAAAAAAAGGGGATGGTTAAAGAGTCAGTCATGCGGTTATCTGGGAGAAGAGCATTACAGGCAGAAAAAAAAAAGATAACAGCAAGTGTAAAGACCTTGAGATATGCTCAGTTATTGCAACAAAGAAAAGAGCCTTAGTAACAGATGTCTGTGTGAATAAGCATGTGTGTACAATAATGAGAAATGCTGGCTTCTCTCTTAGACAAGCTAGACATCAGGTACCTAAAGGAATACTCAAATATAAACAGACTAACCTATAAGGCTCCATCTAGATTAAGAGCAAGATCTGTGTAGGAAATCAAATTTGGAAATCATTGTGAAATGCTGTAAGTACTCTGAATCCAGTGCTCATTCCTCCATACCAGGAGGAAGCAGTTTAAAAAAATAGCACTTTTGTGTGAAAAGTGCCAATTTCTGTCATGTTGACAACTGCATTAAAAAAAAAAGTGGTTTGGGATATTAGAGTTAGTCATAAGGCTGGCACACTCCACGGACTTCATAAAAAGAAAACACATGGTCACAGAACTATAAAGTAAGCTCATATAGGCCTAACCCTTACATGCTAAAATCATAGGTTCAGATGTGGGTTATGCTGATTATCAAGATGTCATTTATCCTACGTCATTAGTGTATTTGACATGAGAGTGCTACTTTAGCTTCAGCTGTGGTAGGAAAGCAGGCCTAATGGCCAGGGACGTCTGGTTTAGCAGTTCATTAGAACTCCAGAAGGTACACCCCAGATATATACAGCCTAATACACTCCTAGAACTGGATGTGGGACATTTTATTTATTTTTTCACTACCATTTTGACATCTAAGAAGACAGGAACTTGCAAAGAACAGGACAAGAAAAGCCTTCTCAATTTATTACAGCATTCTTGACAGTTATAATTACCTGACTCTGCCTAATAAATGTTTAGTGCAAACAAAACCAAGTGACTGATGAAACACCACATAGTTTGTGCATTCTTACCCATTCTGCCCACCAATCACTGGAAAGAGACTTTGCTACAAAAACATTCTTGCTGAGTTTCTGTACACATGCTTTTTCCAAGAGAAAATATGTTTGAGGTAGCCCAATAACTGTTTCAGAACCTCATTAAATTTGAATATATGTTTATTTGAATCACTTTGCTGTAGGAGGAGGGTGGGGGTGGGGTAGAAGAGTGGGTAGACTACTTTGGAGTCTCCCACAAAGGGGTGAGATAATCATTTTCAGGGCTGAAGCAATAGCAAATTCTACCTGAGCAAAGGTTTTGCGAAACCAGCCCCGGATAACGTACAAAGCCAAAACCTAAGCAGGGAAGGAATCAGAAAGACTAGAGGTGAGACAAGGGCAAGTGCAAAACGGGCACAGGGTCAAGAGTTTGGATCCTGGGAGAGAAGACAAAGCCTTAACAGGTAGGACCAAAGGTGAGTTGTTGAAATTGGACTCTCACAATAAAGTAGATATCAGCTGTCACTTGTGATTTGCTATTAGGGAGCTTGGCACTTAGCCAGGCTGTTAAGGATTTGTTAGTAAATGTGAGCTATTGTAAGAGACATTGGGAGAGTTAAGATCTTTTGTATAGATTATTTTTTTTCATTTTTAAAGAAATTTTATCTCATAACCCTCTGCTTTAGGATTTTCCTTTATATAGCATGTCCTTAGTACCTAGCCATCCCATGAATGACTGAATTTTTTACTTTTCATTCAAATCTCACCTAAAATGTAAGCTCAACCAAGAAGTTAGACTACACAAAAAAGCCATCTAGGATCTCCTCTATAACATCTCTTTTTAGGACCTGCCAATACTAGCCTCCTTTCCCTTTTTTTCTCTATCCCTTTCTGCATTTCCTTCCTTTGTCCACTTCCTTGCAGTAGACTGCAAATTCCATAATGTGTGAACCTTGGCTGACTCATTCCTATGGTAGCTGCAGCACATAGAAGGTTGTGTGATTTTAGTTAAATTCTGGAGCAAGACAAAGTTGCCCACTCTTACTACTTCTATTCAACATAGAATTAGAAGGCTGAGTCACAGCAATCAGACAAGAAAAAGAAATAAAAGCTATCCAAATTGGAAGGGAAGAAGTAAAACTATCATTATAATGAAGACGACATGATACTATATATGGAAAACCTTAAAGACTCCATATAAAAACTACTAGAACTGATAAATGGATTCAGCAATGTAATAGAATATGATTAACACACAGAAATTGGCCATATATATATATATATATTTTTTTTTTTTTTACACTAACAATGAAATATCAGAAAGGGAATGGAAAAACACAATACCTTTTAAAATCACATCCAAAAAAAAAAAAAAAAAAGGCTTATAAATAAACTTGACCAAAGAGGTGAAAGACTTCTATGCTGAGAACTATGAAACATTAACAGAGGACATTAATAGATGATTCAAAACAATGGAAAGATATTCCAGGCTAAATTGGCCATACTATCCAAAGCAATCTTCCAATTTAGATATTTATCAAATCACCCATGATATTTTTCATAGATCTAGAACAAATAACCCTAAAATTTTATAGGGAATATTAAAAGACCCAGAATTGCCAAAACAATCCTGAGGGAAAAGAACAAAGCAGGAGGCATAGCCCTCCCAGACTTCAAACAATACTACTAACTACAGTAATCAAAGCAGTGTGGTACTGGCACATAAACAGACATACAAATCAATGAAACAGCGTGGAGAGCCCGGAAATAATCCCATTCATCTATGGTCAACTAATCTTTGACAGAAAAAGGCAAGGATATAAAATGGGAAAAAAACGGTCTCTTGGGCTAGTGGTGCTAAGAAAGTTGGACAGCTGCATGCAAATCAATGAAGTTAGAAAACACCCTCACACTATGCACAAAAACAAACTCAAAATGGCTTAAAGACTTAAACATATGACATTATAGCATAAAACTCCCAGTAGAGATCACAGACAAAATATCCTTTGACATAAATTGTACTTGTGCTTTCTTAGGTCAGACTCGCAAGGTAATGGAAATAAAAATAGAAAAATAAAGAGGACCGAATCAAACTAACAAGTTTTGCCCATCAAAGGAAACCATAAACAAAACAAAAAGACAACCTATGGAATAAGAGAAAATATTTACAAATAATGCAACTGACAAGGGCTTAATTTCCAAAATACACAAACAGCACATATGACTCAACAACAAAAAAACAATCCACTTGAAAAATGGGCAGAAGACCTAAATAGATGTTTACATGCAAAAGGCCAATAGGCACATGAAAAGATGTTCAACATCACTAATTTTTAGAGAAATGCAAATCAAAACAACAATGAGGTACTACCTCACTCTGCCCAAAATGACCATCATTAAGAAGTCTACAAATAGCAAATGCCAGAGAGGGTGTGGAGAAAAGGAAATACTCCTATACTACTGTGGGAATGTTAAGTTGGTGCAGCCACTATGGAAAATAGTATGGAGGTTCCTCAGAAAAACTAAAAATAGAATTGTCACATGATCCACTAATCCTACTCCTGGGTCTATATCCAGATAAAACTATAATTCAATGAATCACATGTACCT
Organism: Bos indicus; assembly: GCF_029378745.1. Classification (NCBI taxonomy): domain Eukaryota; kingdom Metazoa; phylum Chordata; class Mammalia; order Artiodactyla; family Bovidae; genus Bos; species Bos indicus. Next base: position 53,687,159 of record NC_091763.1, on the reverse strand, counting down.
CTATATTCATAGGAGCACTATTTACAATAGTCAAGACAAGGAAACAACCTAAATGTCCATCAACAGATGAATGGATAAAGATGATGCAATACACATATACATGGAATACTAATAACCATAAAAAAGAATGAAATAATTCAGCAATATGGATGCAACTAGAGATTATCATACTAAGTGAAGTAAATCATAAGAAGACATTGCTTACATATGGAATCTATAATATGATACAAATGAACATATCTATGAAACAGAAATAAGACTCACAGACATAGAGAACAGACTTGTAGTTACTAAGGGGACAAGAGGAGAGATGGACTGGAGTTTGGAGTTAGTAGATGCAAACTATTATATATAGGATAGATAACAACAAGGTCCTACTGTATAGCACAGGATATTCAATATCCTGAGGTAAACTGTAATGGAAAAGATATTTTTACAATACAGCGAGATTGAAAATTATATAAATATCTTTAAAATGTTGTTTTCACAGTAGATTTAATGATATAAAAACATTGACAACATATTATGTGAAAAGTGTAGGTTCACATTAAAGAACAAAAAGCACAGGGTCTTGCTTACAATCAGTTCAGTTCAGTCGCTCAGTCCTTCCAACCCTTTGTGACCCCATGAATCATAGCATGCCAGGCCTCCGTGTCCATCACCAACTCCCAGAGTTCACTCAAACTCATGTCCATTGAGTCGGTTATGCTATCCAGCCATCTCATCCTCTGTCGTCCCCTTCTCCTCCTGCCCCCAATCCCTCCCAGCATCAGGGTCTTTTCCAATGAGTCAACTCTTCACATGAGGTGGCCAAAGTACTGGGGTTTCAGCTTCAGCATCAGTCCTTCCAATGAACACCCAGGACTGATCTCCTTTAGGATGGACTGGTTGGATCTCCTTGCAGTCCAAGGGATTCTCAAGAGTTTTCTCCAACACCACAGTTCAAAAGCATCAATTCTTCGGTGCTCAGCCTTCTTCACAGTCCAACTCTCACATCCATACATGACCATATATGAGCCTTGACTAGATGGACCTTTGTTGGCAAAGTAGTATCTCTGCTTTTCAATATGCTATCTAGGTTGGTCATAACTTTCAAGGAGTAAGCATCTTTTAATTTCATGGCTGCAATCACTATCTGCAGTGACTTTGGAGCCCCAAAAAATAAAGTCTGACACCGTTTCCACTGTTTCCCCATCTATTTCCCATGAAGCGATGGGACCAGACCATCACTCTGAATGCAGAGTTCCGAAGAGCAAGAAGAGATAAGAAAGCCTTCCTCAGTGATCAGTGCAAAGAAATAGAGGAAAACAACAGAATGGGAAAGACTAGAGATCTTTTCAAGAAAATTAGAGATACCAAGGGAATATTTCATGCAAAGATGGGCTTGATAAAGGACAGAAATGGTATGGACCTAATAGAAGCAGAAGATATTAAGAAGAGGTGGCAAGAATACACAGAAGAACTGTACAAAAAAGGGCTTCATGACCAAGATAATCACGATGGTGTGATCACTGACCTAGAGCCAGACATCCTGGAATGTGAAGTCAAGTGGGCCTTAGAAAGCATCACTAGGAACAAAGCTAGTGGAGGTGATGGAATTCCAGTGGAGCTATTCCAAATCCTGAAAGATGATGCTGTGAAAGTGCTGCACTCAATATGCCAGCACATTTGGAAAACTCAGCAGTGGCCACAGGACTGGAAAAGGTCAGTTTTCATTCCAATCCCAAAGAAAGGCAATGCCAAAGAATGCTTAAACTACCACACAATTGCACTCATCTCACACACTAGTAAAGTAATGCTCAAAATTCTCCAAGCCAGGCTTCAGGAATACGTGAACCACGAACTTCCAGATGTTCAAGCTGGTTTTAGAAAAGGCAGAGGAACCAGAGACCAAATTGCCAACATCAGCCGGATCATCGAAAAAGCAAGAAGAGTTCCAGAAAAACATCTATTTCTGCTTTATTGACTATGCCAAAGCCTTTGACTGTGTGGATCACAATAAACTGTGGAAAATTCTGAAAGAGATGGGAATACCAAACCACCTGACCTGCCTCTTGAGATCTGTAGGCAGGTCAGGAAGCAACAGTTAGAACTGGACATGGCACAACAGACTGGTTCCAAATAGGAAAAGGAGTACATCAAGGCTGTATATTGTCACCCTGCTTATTTAACTTATATGCAGAGTACGTCATGAGAAATGCTGGACTGGGAGAAACACAAGCTGGAATCAAGATTCCCAGGAGAAATATGAATAACCTCGGATATGCAGATGATACAACCCTTATGGCAGAAAGTGAAGAGGAACTAAAAACCTCTTGATGAAGGTGAAAGAGGAGAGTGAAAAAGTTGGCTTAAAACTCAACATTCAGAAAACAAGATCATGGCATCTGGTCCCATCACTTCATGGGAAATAGATGGGGAAACAGTGGAAACAATGTCAGACTTTATTTTTTGGGGTTCCAAAATCACTGCAGATGGTGACTGCAGCCATGAAATTAAAAGACGCATACTCCTTGGAAGAAAAGTTATGACCAACCTAGATAGCATATTGAAAAGCAGAGGTACTACTTTGCCAACAAAGGTCCATCTAGTCAAGGCTATGATTTTCCCAGTAGTCATATATGGATATGAGAGTTGGACTGTGAAGAAAGCTGAGTGCCAAAGAATTGATGCTTTTGAGCTGTGGTGTTGGAGAAGACTCTTGACAGTCCCTTGGACTGCAAAGAGATCCAACCAGTCCATTCTGAAGGAGATCAGCCATGGGATTTCTTTGGAAGGAATGATGCTAAAGCTGAAACTCCACTACTTTGGCCACCTCATGCGAAGAGTCGACTCATTGGAAAAGACTCTGATGCTGGGAGGGATTGGGGGCAGGAGGAAAAGGGGACGACAGAGGATGAGATGGCTGGATGGCATCACTGACTCGATGGATGTGAGTCTGAGTGAACTCCGGGAGTTGGTGATGGACAGGGAGGCCGGCGTGCTGCGATTCATGGGGGTCGCAAATAGTCGGACACGACTGAGTGACTGAACTGAACTGAACTGAACTGATGGGACCAGATGCCATGATCTTCGTTTTCTGAATGTTGAGCTTTAAGCCAACTTTTTCACTCTCCTCTTTCACTTTCATCAAGAGGCTTTTTAGTTTCTCTTCACTTTCTGCCATAACGGTGGTGTTATCTGCATATCTGAGGTTATTGATATTTCTCCCAGAAATCTTGATTCCAGCTTGTGCTTCTTCCAGTCCAGCATTTCTCATGATGTACTCTGCATATAAGCTAAATAAGCAGGGTGACAATATACAGCCTTGACATACTCCTTTTCCTATTTGGAACCAGTCTGTTGTTCCATGTCCAGTTCTAACTGGTGCTTCCTGAAGAGGTAGATCAGTTGGTCTGGTATTCCCAACTCTTTCAGAATTTTCCACAGTTTATTGTGATCCACACAGTCAAAGGCTTTGGCATAGTCAATAAAGCAGAAATAGATGTTTTTCTGGAACTCTCTTGCTTTTTCGATGATCCGGCTGATGTTGGAAATTTGGTCTCTGGTTCCTCTGCCTTTTCTAAAACCAGCTTGAACATCAGGAAGTTCATGGTTCATGTATTCCTGAAGCCTGGCTTGGAGAATTTTGAGCATTACTTTACTAGTGTGTGAGATGAGTGCAATTGTGCGGTAGCTTGAGCATTCTTTGGGATTGGAATGAAAACTGACCTTTTCCAGTCCTGTGGCCACTGCTGAGTTTTCCAAATGTGCTGGCATATTGAGTGCAGCACTTTCACAGCATCATCTTTCAGGATTTGGAATAGCTCCACTGGAATTCCATCACCTCCACTAGCTTTGTTCCTAGTGATGCTTTCTAAGGCCCACTTGACTTCACATTCCAGGATGTCTGGTTCTAGGTCAGTGATCACACCATCGTGATTATCTTGGTCATGAAGCCCTTTTTTGTACAGTTCTTCTGTGTATTCTTGCCACCTCTTCTTAATATCTTCTGCTTCTATTAGGTCCATACCATTTCTGTCCTTTATCAAGCCTGAAATGTTGCATGAAATTTTCCCCTGATATCTCTAATTTTCTTGAAAAGATCCCTAGTCTTTCCCATTCTGTTGTTTTCCTCTATTTCTTTGCATTGATTGCTGAGGAAGCCTTTCTTATCTCTCCTTGCTGTTCTTTGGAACTCTGCATTCAGATGCTTATATCTTTCCTTTCTCCTTTGCTTTTCACTTCTCTTCTTTTCACAGCTATTTGTAAGGCCTCCTCAGACAGCCATTTTGCTTTTTTACATTTCTTTTCCATGGGGATGGTCTTGATCCCTGTCTCCTGTACAATGTCACAAACCTCCATCCATAGTTCTTCAGGCACTCTGTCTATCAGATATAGTCCCTTAAATCTATTTCTCACTTCCACTGTATAATCATAAGGAATTTGATTTAGGTCATACCTGAATGGTCTAGTAGTTTTCCCCATTCTCTTCAATTTAGGTCTGAATTTGGCAATAAGGAGTTCATGATCTGAGCCACAGTCAGTTCCTGGTCTTGTTTTTGCTGACTATATAGAGCTTGTCCATCTTTGGCTGCAAAGAATATAATCAATCTGACTTCAGCGTTGACCATCTGGTGATGTCCATGTGTAGAGTCTTCTCTTGTGTTGTTGGAAGAGGGTGTTTGCTATGACCAGCGCGTTCTCTTAGCAAAACTCTATTAGCCTTTGCCCTGCTTTATTCTGTACTCCAAGGCCAAATTTGCCTGTTACTCCAGATGTTTCTTGACTTCCTACTTTTGCATTCCAGTCCCCTATAATGAAAAGGACATTTTTTTTGGTGTTAGTTCTAAAAGGTCTTGTGGGTCTTCATAGAACCGTTCAACTTCAGCTTCTTCAGCATTACTGGTTGGGGCATAGGCTTGGATTACCATGATATTGAATGGTTTGCCTTGGAAACGAGCAGAGATCATTCTGTCCTTTTTGAGATTGCATCCAAGTATTGCATTTCAGACTCTTTTGTTGACCATGGCTATGCCATTTTAGATTTATTAGTTTTAAAGTTTCCATAGCATGTTCTTTATTTTTTACTTAAAATAAAGTCTGCAGACTTTATTTGACTTCTCTGTGGTTCCTAGTTGTTTTATCTTTGTGGACATTGTGTGAACCATAATACATAAAAGAGAGAGAATAAGGTTCTCAAGACTAGTAACAATATCTGGGATTCCTCTTAGGATGGGTTTGGACATATTGGCCAGCCTCCTAGAGGTACAGAGCTCTCAGAACACAGCCTTGCTGACTGGAGAGGAAGTGGGCAATGATGGGTGTATGTTGTCCATATGCCACCATTGTCTTAAACTCTGGGGTACAAAAATGTTTAAGTTCTAAAACTCCAAATGTTACTAAAAATGGAACAGATAATAACCCATTACCTTGGGTAGCTTGATACAAGAAAGAACAAGGTGTAGCTAAGTTCATCAAATAAAACTGATGAAATTCTTTCTTTCCATTTTTAAGAGAGTTCAGGGAGAGGGAAGTCTTTGGGCTTTTGTCATCCTTTCTTGGATCTTGGCCTGACTCCACAGGACAGGAAGAGTTCTGCTTTTGCCCATTAAGACCTGTCATCGCTTGTGTTTTTTAGATTAAAATCAGAGAACAACACACCTGGAAATTAAGTGATGATTATTTGCTCTGACTGACCATGTTTTATTGGTGAAGTAGTTCAGGCCCAGGGAGATTCTGGGACCAAACAGAATCTGATATGGTTCTAGCTGAGCCCCTCACCAACACCATGTGCTGCATCCCCACTCACACATGTCTCAGAGTGACTGTCTCCCGACCAAGCCAAGTAGGGCTAAGTCAAAACACTAAGGGAGGGAACTTGTAAACACAGGACAAACTCTCATCTGAGTTCAAGAGACCCATAGTGAGAAGGTCCTGGGTGCCAGACTTTCCTCCTTCAAGGCTGAATACACACAGACCCTAGGCCTGACCCAGCCTAGACTACTAACGTCCTAAGATTTTTAAGAATCCAGAAATGAAACAATCTAATCTAAAATGCATAGAGATGATTAGGTTGAATTTTAATCATTTCCATTAGCATTTGGTCAGGACTCAGAATTTTAGTGTCATAGTATTAATTGATGGAAAGTGAATATATACAAAGACTGAAGTGAGGAGACAACAGTTTAAATCTTTCATTAAAAAACCAAGACATTTCCACCCTCAAGACAGCATGGTACTGGATCAGGAACAGGACAGAAAGCCCAGAGATAAACCCATGCACCTATGGTCACCTAATCTATGACAAAGAAGGCAAGAATATCCAATGGAGAAAAGATAGCCTCTTCAGTAAGTATTGCTGAGAAAACTGGATAGCTACATACAAAAGAATGAATTAGAACACTCCCTAATGTCATACATAAAAATAAACTCAAAATGTATTGAAGATCTAAATGTAAGGCCAGACACTACAAAACTCTACGAGGAAAATATAAGCAGAACACTCTTTGTCATAAGTTGCAGCAAGATCTTTTTTGACCCACCATCTAGAATAATGAAAATAAAAACAAACAAATGGGACCTAATTAAATGTAAAAGCTTTTGCAGAGAAAATCATAAACAAGATGAAAAGATAATCCTTAGAATGGGAGAAAATATTTGCACATGAAGCAACTGATAAAGGATCAATCTCCAAAATATGCAAGCAGCTCATGCCGTTCAGTATCAAAAAACAAAAACAAAAAACCAACAACCCAGTCAAAAAATGGGCAGAAGATCTAAACAGATGTTACTCCAAATAAGATATACAGACAGCTAACAAACACTTGAAAAGATTCTCAACATCACTAATTATCAGAGAAATGCAAATCAAAAAACAATGAGGTATCACTGCACATTGGTCAGAATGGCCATCATCAAAAAATCTACAATCAATCAATACCGGAGAGGAAGTGGAGAAAAGGGAACCCTTATACACTGTTGGTAGGAGTGTAAATTGATACAACCATTATGGAAAACAATATGAAATTTCTGTAAAAAACTAAAAATAGAACTACCATATGAAACAGCAATTATACTTCTGGACATATACCCAAAGAAAACCGTAATTCCAAAAGATACACCCCAATGTTCATCACAGCACTATTTACAATATCCAGGACATGGAAGTAGCCTAAATGTTCATCAGCAGAGGAATGATAAAGATGTATTACATGTATACAATGCAATATCACAGCCATAAAAATTGGGTTATTTGTACAGATGTAGATGGACCTGGAGTTTATCATACAGAGTGAAGTAAGTTAGAAAGACAAATGTTGTATTAATATATTAATGTATATGTGTAGAATCTAGAAAAATGGTAGGAGTGATGTTATATGCAAAGCAGAAATAGAGACACAGATGTAGAGGACAAATATATGGGTGGGTGTGGGAGAGACTGGATGATTTGGATTGATACATACACACTATTAATATTATGTATGAAATAGATAACTAATGAGAACATATGCTATGGCACAAGGAACTTTGCCTTAGCACTGTGATGACCTACGTGGGAAGGAAATACAAGAGGGAGGGAGTATATATATATGGATGGCTGATTCACTGGCTATACAGTAGACACTAACACAATATTGTACAGTAATTATATTTGAATAAAAATTAATTAAAGTAAAACAGAGACTCTTTAAACAGTGCAAGTCCTCAATGTTGGGCAGTAGGGTAGTATGCTGCTACTGCTAAGTCACTTCAGTCGTGTCCGACTCTGTGTGACCCCATAGAAGGCAGCCTACCAGGCTCCCCCGTCCCTAGGATTCTCTAGGCAAGAACACGGGAGTGGGTTGCCATTTCCTTCTCCAGTGCATGAAAGTGAAAAGTGAAAGTGAAGTCGCTCAGTCGTGTCCGACTCTGTGCGACCCCATAGACAGCAGCCCACCAGGCTCCTCTGTCCATGGGATTTTCCAGGCAAGAGTACTGGAGTGGGGTGCCATTGCCTTCTCCGTAGGGTAGTATATGTTGGGACAAATTAGACCTTAGAGGGTATTGAAATACATATGAAATAACCAACACAAGACTTCTCATATCTGCATTTTCTTTGGAGGACTTCTACTCAGTAGTAAACTAGATATTACTATTCTATTCTAAATTTGGTCAAAGTTTACAAAGAGTGAAGCTGCAGTTGAAAATTCATTTTTGCAAGAAGTAATGTAATTGGCTGAAGGACTTTGCTATAAGAAAAGGAACCAGAAAATGACATGTTAATTTAACCTTATAAACTATAGTTTAAAAATAACAGAAAGAAAAAATGGCTGAAATGTTAACGCCATATGTAAAAGAGAGGAAACAAACACCCAGAAATGTATTTCCAGTTTTTAATGAGTCATAAACAAACAAACAAACAAAAACTGTGAGGAGGTGAAAAATAACATTATATAGTAGGTGGCAATTTCTTTTGAAGTAATTGTATGCTAAGGTGTATAACTGTACAGTTTGGAGAAGTCTGCTGATTCTCATACACTTGATTGCTTATGGGCAAACAGGTTAGTGTAAACCAATGGAACAAAAAGATGTCATCATTTTTCCTTATCAAATTAAAGACAGTTGTAAAGGTAAACTTTTAAACACCTTGGCAAGTGTGTCTCAACTGCTGCTGATCATTGTAATAGAACTTGCTGGTAAATATCATTCTACATTTATGTATTTAAAAGAGTGGTACTTTTTTTTTTTTTTTCATTTGGCTGGAAGATGGTAATCAGCAGACAAGTGCTCTCCTGATGCTTATAGGAGGGAGCAAAACAAGAGATCAAATGCTTCTCACCCTTTACAAATAGCTGTCTGCAAATGTGTGGGTTTGTCAGAATCCCATAAAATAGTGAACATTTCCCAGCTGGTAAGGCACTGTTCCTTTAACTCTGATGTCTGTCTCTTATCATGGTGTACAAATTATTTAGCAACTGCCACATTATTTATAGGTATGCTGCTACTGCTAAGTCGCTTCAGTTGTGTCCGACTCTGTGCAATCCCATAGACGGCAGCCCACCAGGCTCCCCTGTTCCTGGGATTCTCCAGGCAAGAATACTAGAGTGGGTTGCCATTTCTATCTCCAATGCATGAAGGTGAAAAGTGAAAGTGAAGTAGCTCAGTCCTGTCCGACTCTGAGCAACCCCATGGACTGCAGCCTACTGGGCTCCTCCATCCATGGGATTTTCCAGGGAAGAGTACAGGAGTGGGGTGCCATCACCTTCTCCAATTTATAGGTATGAATTGCACATATTAATCTCATAGTAATTCATTGGGAGGGCTTGTGAATTAACAGTGTACCACACAGTAAAATAAAAAAGCTATATTTGCAAAGCAGATTTAAGTTGCTATTGTGAATTAGATTTGATTTTTTCACTAAACAATACTTCTAGAACACTGCATGTGGCCTTTTAAGGTTGAGAACCAAGATTCTGCAGAGTGAAGAGAATAATACTAGTATCCAGAAAATCCAATGGAATGTTCTAAAAGACAGAACTGTGGCCCCCAAATGGGAACCTCTGGTGAAACTGTCCAGTTCACTGCCTCACTTTTCCAATTCACTTTGGGTGAAAGACAGACATACCCATAATGAACAAATAAAAATGTGTTTTTTCTTAGTGAGACCTCTGAAATATACAGACTCTTCAGCAGAACCATGTTGATAGGGAAGATAGTAAGTCTTATCCTAATAGAGTGGCAAGTTGTGAAACTATTTCACCAATCAAAAAATAAGAATCTGACTCAGATACACCATAATTCATTTGTAAAACCTGAGAAAGAAGGAAGAATCTAACTTCTCCACAGTAAGACCTAAGAATGTCACCATGGACCTAAGAGAAAGACAGTCGCAAGTTTGTTTGCTAGTAGACTCCTAGGGAGCTGAACACAAAAATCCAATAAATAATTAGCTCTCCTGTGACAGGCTTCTGAATTACTGTGATACATTAATTGGACAAAATTAGCATGAATTAAGGCAAATAAGTATAACATGTAATTTATTACTTACTAAGCATGGTGCTGCAGTGGAAGCTTCGGATTTCCCTTAAGATTGCTTTAACAGCTATAATGCATTCCTTAATTTACTCTGTGGAAAATCAATTTTTTCAGAGTTCATTAAGCACCAATATGTTACAATGCAACTCTCTGGAGCATAGAGCCTCAATACATTATGCAAATCCCTGCCAGTGTGGTACCAATATGTAAATAGCAGTAATATTGTCAGCCTCCTATTGATAAGACTGACCAGAATGAGAAAACCTAGAACTTCTTGAATCTGTTGACTTTGTGCATGTTGTGGCTGTTGCACCCTGTCCTTTGCTGACTACTGTACCAGTACTTCTCTGCAAGAAGTATCAAAGCTTTTGTCAATGGCTGGTAGCAGTGTCATTTCTTTTTAATTCCATGTCTTCTTGTCTATGTCAAACCACAAATCAACAAGTGTCTACTAAGTATACAGTTTGGTCTCAGTGGGCGGAGCACGGCCCCGCCCATCAGAACAACACCCTGTTTCCCCCTCAGTCTCTCCCATCAGGAAGCTTCCATAAGTCTCTTATCCTTCTCCATCCGAGGGCAGACAGACTGAAAACCACAATCACAGGAAACTAACCAATCTGATCACATGGACCACAGCCTTGTCTAACTCAATGAAACTATGAGCCATGCCTTGTATGCCACCCGAGATGGACGGGTCATGGTGGAGAGTTCTGGCAAAATGTGGTCCACTGGAGAAGGGAATGGCAAAAAGACTTCAGTATTCTTGCCTTGAGAACCCTATGAATAGTATGAAAAGGCAAAAAGATATGACACTGAAAGATGAACTCCCCAGGTCAGCAGGCGCTCAATATGTTACTGGAGATCACTGGAGAAACAACTCCAGAAAGAACACAGAGGGAGTAAAGGCAAAACCAAGATCCAGTTGTGGATGTGACTGGTGATAGAAGCAAGGTTTGATGCTGTAATGAGCAATATTGCATAGGAACCTGGAATGTTAGGTCCATGAATTAAGGCAAATTGGAAGTGGTCAAACAGGACATGGCAAGAGGGAACATCGACATTGTAGGAATCAGCGAACTAAAATGGACTGGAATGGGTGAATTTAACTCAGATGACCATTATATCTACTACTGTAGGCAAGAATCCCTTAGAAGAAATGGAGTAACCCTCATAGTCAACAAAAGAGTCCGAAATGCAGTACTTGGATGCAAGCTCAAAAACTACTAAATGATCTCTCTGTTTCCAAGGCAAAACATTCAATATTATGGTAATCTAAGTCTATGCCCCAACCACTAACAGTGAAGAAGCTGAAGTTGAATAGTTCTATGAAGACCTACAAGACCTTTTAGAACTAACACCAAAAAAAGATGTCTTTTTCATTATAGGGGACTGGAATACAAAAGTAGGAAGACAAGAAATACCTAGAGTAACAGGCAATTTTGGTCTTGGAGTACAGAATGAAGCAGGGCAAAGGCTAACAGAGTTTTGCCAGCTTCAGCTTCTTCAGTGTTACTGGTTGGGGCATAGATGTGGATTACCATGATACGGAATGGTTTGCCTTGGAAACAGAGATTATTCTGTTGTTTTTGACATTTCATTCAAGTACAACATTTTGATTCTTTTATTGACTATGAGGGCTACTCTATTTCTTCTAAGGGATTCTTGCCCGCAGTAGTAGATATAATGGTCATCTGAGTTAAATTCACCCATTCTAGTCTATTTAGTTCGCTGATTCTTAGAATGTTAACATTCACTCTTGCCATGTTCTGATTGACCACTTCCAATTTGCCTTGATTCATGGTCCTAACATTCCAGGTTCCTATGCAGTAGCTCTTTACAGCAACAGACCTTGCTTCTGTCACCAGTCACATCCACAACTGTGTGTTGTTTTTGCTTTGCCTCTGTCCCTTCATTCTTCTTGGAGTTATTTCTCCCCTGGTCTCCAGTAATATATTGGGCACCTACTGCCCTTGGCACTTCATCTTTCAGTGTCATATCTCATTGCCTTTTCATACTGTTCATGGGGTTCTCAAGGCAAGAATACTGGTTTTCCATTCCCTTCTCCAGTGGACCACATTTTGTCAGAACTCTCCACCATGACCCATCTGTCTTAGGTGGCCCTACATGGCATGGCTTAGTTTCACTGAATTAGACAAGGCTGGGAATACCAGACCACCTTACCTGCTTCCTGAGAAGTCTGTATGCAGGTCAAGAGCAATAGTAAGAACCAGATGGAGCAATGCTTTTTTGAAATCAGGAAAGAAATACAGCAAGGTTGTATACAGTCACTCTGCTTATTTAACTTATATGCAGAGTACATCATGTGAAATGCTGGGCTGTATGAATCACAAGCTGGAATCAAGACTGCCAGGAGAAATAGCAACAACCTTAGATATGCAGTTGATACCATTCTAATGGCAGAAAGTGAAAAGGAACTAAAGAATCTCTTAATGAGGGTGAAAGAAGAGAGTGAAAGAGCTGGCTTAAAATTCAACATTCAAAAAACTAAGATCATGGCATCTGGTCTCATCAGTTCATGGCAAATAGAAGGGGAAAAAATGGAAGCAGTGACAGATTTTATTTTCTTGGGCTCCAAAATCATTACAGACAATGACTGCAGCCATGAAATTAAAAGATGCTTGCTCCTTGAAAGGAAAGTTATGATAAACCTAGACAGTGTATTAAAAAGCAGAGACATCACTGCTTGCAAAGGTCAATATAGTCTAAGCTATGGTTTTTCCAGTAGTCAGTATGGATGTGAGAGTTGGACCATAAATAAGGCTGATGTCAAATAATTGATGCTTTCTTATTGTGCTAGGGAAGACTCTTGAGAGTCCTTTGAACAGCAAAGAGATCAAGCCAGTCAATCTCAAAGGAAATCAATCATGAATATTCATTTGAAGGTTTGTTGCTGAAGCTTCAATACTTTGGCCACATGATTTGAAGACTTGACTCATTAGGAAGGATCCAAATGCCGGGAAAGATCAAAGGCAAATGGAGAAGAAGGCTGTAGAGGATGATATGATTAGATAGCATCACCAACTCAATGGATATGAATCTAAGCAAACTCTGGGAGAAGTGGAGGACAGAGGAGCCTGGCATGCTACAGTCCATGAGGTCCCAAAGAGTTGGACACAACCAAGCAACAATGAGAATAATATAATACAGGGAACTCTACTCAATACTCTATAGGAAGACAATCTAAAAAAAGAGTAGATATCACTTTGCTGTACAGCAGAAATGAACACAACATTGTAAGTGAACTATCCTCCAATAAAAATTAATAACTAAAAATAAGAAAACACAATCAGTGAATTCTTTAATATAAGTTTTGGCAGTAATTTTTTGGATTTGACACCAAAAGCAAAGGCAACAAAACAAAAATAAATAAGACTACATAAATGAAAAAGCGTCTCACAGCAAATAAAATAATGAACAAAATCAAGTGGTAATATCTGGAACAGGAAAAAAATATTTACAAACCATATATCTGATAAGGAGTTAATGTCTAAAATAAGTAGAAAAAAAATACAATTCAATAAAAAAGAAACAAACACTCCATAAAAAAAATGAGTAGAGGATCTGAATAGATATTTTTCCAAATAAGACAGATGGTCAGTATGTATGTGAAAAGTGCTCAATATCACTAATCAGGGAAATGCAAATAAAAACCACAATGAGATGCCGCCTCACATCTACTAGAATGGCTATTATCAAAAAGACAAAAATTTTAAGTGTTGGTAAGGTTATGGAGAAAAGGGAATACAAATTGTGCACTGTTGGTGTGTATGTAAATTGGCTCAGTTATTATGGAAAACAGTACGAAGGTTTCTCAAAAATTTAAAAATAGAACTACTATACGATATAGGGATTTCACTTCTGTGAAGAAAATGAAAACATAAAGGGAAAATACACATACATCCTTATGTTCAACCACAACATTATTCATAATAGCCAAGATATAGAAACAACAAAAGCACCAATTGATGAATGAACTGTCAAAGAAAATATTGTCTATATCTTTAATTATATAATGGAATATTATTCAGCCATAAAAAACAATGAAATATTACCATTTACAATAACATTTACAGAACTTGAGGGCATTATGCTAAGTGAAATAAATCAAAGAAAGACAAATACTGTATGATTTAATTTACATGTGAAATCTAGAAAACAAAAAAATAAAACCCTTGTAGCTCAGCTGGTAAAGAATCTGCCTGCAATGCAGGAGATCCCGGTTTGATTCCTGGGTCAGGAAGATTCGCTGGATAGGCTACTCATTCCAGTATTCTTGGGTTTTCCTGGTGGCTCACCTGGTAAAGAATTCACCTGAAATGCAGGAGATGTGGGTTTGATCCCTGGGTTGTGAAGACAACTTGGAGAAGGGGATGGCTATCTGTTCACTTTTTGGGCCTGGAGAATTCTGTAGTCTTTGTGACCATGGGGTTGCAAAGAGTCAGATATGACTGAGTGACTTTCACGTAATATACAGCATGGTAACTATAGTTAATAATAGTATATTGTAAATTTTAAAGTTGCTAAGAGAGTAGACCTTAAACATTCTCATCACAAGAAAAAAATTTTTGTAACTATATATGGTGACATGTAACTAGAGTTATTGTGGTAATCAGTTTGTCATATTTAAAAATATCAGAGCATTATGTTGTATGCTTGAAACAAACATGATATTATATGTCACTTGTATGCCAGTAAATAAAAAAGAAATAATAAGTGAAAAATTTTGAGAAAATTAAAGATTCTTAAAAAGACTATAAAATGTTTTCATGATATACCATTATAATCAATGCTTTCCCCACATTTATTATTATTATTAATTATTTTCCTTTAATAAAATAGCTAGTTCACTGAAAGATGGTGTGGACTTTGTTTTCAGCCAATCTACTTTCAGTCAATTAGTCTGAAATAAAAGATTCAAATTCTGTATACTTGATTGGATTGGTAGTAATATTTTCTACACTGTAAAGCACTACCTGATTATAAGGTATACTGATAGCTGATTAATTACTTATTGTCCACAAATTGGTCATCATGATAGTCACAGAAAAAGAACCACATTTTGGAGGAAAAGTCCTGATTCCTTATTTTATGTAATAAACGACTCTCCTACTAGTTTTAGTAAAGAAGTGATGGCTGAGGCAGCGAATGGGAAGTAGGTAGTTTATCTTTTCACTGATAGAAAAATTGGGATGAGGTCTTCAAAACTGTGTCATTTCTCATCTTAATGGACTCCATTACAGTATGCTGTAATTTTACCTAGAAATGAGGTGAGTTTGGATGCAACTGAAATTTGATTATTAAACAGTTATATAGTTTACATTTGATTAATTTTAAAAGGGGAATGATGGAAAGCATGTGGAGAATAAAACTGATGAGAATTAGAAGGAAAAAAATTAAATCATAATTCAAAAAATTATGAAAATGGAAAAAACAAACCACTAGATAATAAAACTAAAATGTATATACATATATATGCTGCTGCTGCTGCTAAGTCACTTCAGTCATGTCCGACTCTGTGCGACCCCACAGACAGCAGCCCACAGGCTCCTCTGTCCCTGGGATTCTCCAGGCAAGAATACTGGAGTAGGTTGCCATACATAGATCAGATCAGATCAGATCAGTTTCTCAGTCGTGTCCAACTCTTTGCGACCCCATGAATCGCAGCACGCCAGACCTCCCTGTCCATCACGAAATCCCAGAGTTCACTCAGACTCACGTCCATCGAGTCAGTGATGCCATCCAGCCATCTCATCCTCTGTCGGCCCCTTCTCCTCCTGCCCCCAATCCCTCCCAGCATCAGAGTCTTTTCCAATGAGTCAACTCTTCGCATGAGGTGGCCAAAGTTACTGGAGTTTCAGCTTTCGCATCATTCCTTCCAAAGAAATCCCAGGGCTGAACTCCTTCAGAATGGACTGGTTGGATCTCCTTGCAGTCCAAGGGACTCTCAAGAGTCTTCTCCAACACCACAGTTCAAAAGCATCAATTCTTTGGCGCTCAGCCTTCTTCACAGTCCAACTCTCACATCCATACATGACCACAGGAAAAACCATAGCCTTGACTAGACGAACCTTTGTTGGCAAAGTAATGTCTCTGCTTTTGAAAATGCTATCTAGGTTGGTCATAACTTTCCTTCCAAGGAGTAAGTGCCTTTTAATTTCATGGCTGCAGTCACCATCTCTAGTGATTTTGAAGCCCAGAAGAACAAAGTCTGAAAGTGTTTCCACTGTTTCCCCATCTATTTTCCATGAAGTGGTGGGACCGGATGCCATGATCTTCGTTTTCTGAATGTTGAGCTTTAAGCCAACTTTTTCACTCTCCACTTTCACTTTCACCAAGAGGCTTTTGAGTTCCTCTTCACTTTCTGCCATAAGGGTGGTGTCATCTGCATATCTGAGGTTATTGATATTTCTCCCAGCAATCTTGATTCCAGCTTGTGTTTCTTCCAGTCCAGCGTTTCTCATGATGTACTCTGCATATAAGTTAAATAAACAGCGTGACAATATACAGCCTTGACGAACTCATTTTCCTATTTGGAACCAGTCTGTTGTGCTATGTCCAGTTCTAACTGTTGCTTCCTGACCTGCATACAAATTTCTCAAGAGGCAGATCAGGTGGTCTGGTATTCCCATCTCTTTCAGAATTTTCCACAGTTTATTGTGATCCACACAGTCAAAGGCTTTGGCATAGTCAATAAAGCAGAAATAGATGTTTTTCTGGAACTCTCTTGTTTTTTCCATGATCCAGTGGATGTTGGCAATTTGATCTCTGGTTCCTCTGCCTTTTCTAAAACCAGCTTGAACATCAGGAAGTTCATGGTTCATGTATTCCTGAAGCCTGGCTTGGAGAATTTTGAGCATTACTTTACTAGCGTGTGAGATGAGTGCAATTGTGCGGTAGTTTGAGCATTCTTTGGCATTGCCTTTCTTTGGGATTGGAATGAAAACTGACCTTTTCCAGTCCTGTGGCCACTGCTGAGTTTTCCAAACGTGCTGGCATATTGAGTGCAGCACTTTCACAGCATCATCTTTCAGGATTTGGAATAGCTCCACTGGAATTCCATCACCTCCACTAGCTTTGTTCGTAGTGATGCTTTCTAAGGCCCACCTGACTGCACATTCCAGGATGTCTGGCTCTAGGTCAGTGATCACACCATCGTGATTATCTGGGTCATGAAGATCTTTTTTGTACAGTTCTTCTGTGTATTCTTGCCACCTCTTCTTAATATCTTCTGCTTCTGTTAGGTCCATACCATTTATATATAGTTAAGTAAAATAAAAACCCTCAAAACCTCTACTAAAATAAGTTAAAAAGTACAAAGTAGAAGTAAAAAAAAAAAAATCTGCTAAATTCCATGTAATGCCTTGAAGAAATCACTCATATTATGCTGATGACCACTAGACATCATGTTTTCATCATTGAATGTTTAGTACCTAAAGGAGGGGTACGGTGGGAAGCTTACTGGAGAACTAATCTTAAAGAGTGTCAAAACATTTTTAGGGCATAAAAATATCTATGGAAACATCAAGATGGCTAAAATGGTATCACCATATTTCATCTCAGGAAGAATATTCTATGAGGCAGAAAGAAATATTGGTTGTGGACTGGAAGATGGAATAAAAGCATGGTGGATTCCTTTATGCAGTGGGTATATGTCTCTTGGCTCTTTGACTTTGCTGAAGGACATGTTCACCTATGGAACCAAACTGATTCACACTAAGAGGAGGTGCTGAGCTCCATCTCAGTCTAACCATCCAGAATGATCATCCCTTTCCATTTTCCCTCGTGACATCCTCAGCCTTTACTCTTAATGTATGGTAAACAAATATGTGAAAAGAATCACTTTTTAAAAATACACTAGTGATAAGGACGTGCTTGAGTGTCTCACTGTTCTTTTGTCCCCACAATAGGTAAACATGGCTAAACTGATGTTTTCTGGTATCGTCACACTAGAATAACTGAAGCATTTTTCAAATCATCTGGGAAGAAACCAGGTGTTAAAGGGGCTGAGGGAAATTACATTTGCTCGTGAAAGGTTTGATTCTATGATTTCATGACTGTATATGGACATAGGTTATGTGGGAATATCCTGACACCTCCAGAGTGTTTTAAGCACAGCTAGTTAAATCTGGCAATAAGAGCCCATAAATATTTATTTTAGAATGCAGGATTTGTGAATGTGTTTGATAAACAAATACGATGATAAGTGCAACAAAGCTTGACTCAAAAAGCATTTATAGGTCAGACTGTTAGGCTATATCAGGTCTCTGATTTATACGGAGTAGCTAGAAATGAATTTACATGATAGAATACAGCATTTACTGCCTGTAGAGTACATAAAATACTAATACGATCTGTGCCGGAGAAGTTTATGTGACTTTTATTACAGGTACTTGGTTGTTTCTGTGTGCTTGTCAATTATCTTTTAGGGTCATTGTGATACTCATTTTAAAAATTAATACCCCCAGATCACATTTGCATCTAAGTATCAGGTAAATAACATATTGTGAAAGATTACACTGTTAATGAGAATGTTTTTATAAATGTAATAGCTATGAAATCGTTTTATGATTTGTCATCTAAGTAGTGCTATTAGAATGAAAGCTTATAAAGATGACTTATTCCTCGTTTTCTGAGCAAATTTTTCTCTTTTTATATAACTATGTGTTTTGAAAGTACTTTGCATAATAGAATTTCTTGGTCTAAGATTGATAATCTTATGTGTTTACTTATGTATTTAATAATAGTAATGTTATATTTGTATAGTAGTTTTAATGTTCTGCTTTAACATCTATTATGACATGCTGTAATTACAAAAGTCATACAAATAAATCACATTTTAGGATAATTTTATATAGGGTTTTAAAAATATAAACATTGAGTCAAATGTCTGAATTCAAATCCAGCCTGTGCTTCCCACTTACACAAAAAACATATTACAATGCCTAACATTTATTGAGTACTCATAGCAACTAGCCATTGCGTTTTACATAGCTTATTCAGCTTAGTCCTCACAATGATCCCTGGCATGGGTACCTTTACTGTTTTCTTCTTTATAAGTTAGGAAATTGAGGTTTAAAGAGATTAAGTAATTTGTCCAAGGTTACACAGCTTATAAATGACCAAGCTAAAGTAATGGAATCCTGGCCCACCTGATCCCAAACCCTGATTTTAATCAAAATATTTGATTATATCCCACAGAATCACATTTGTTGTCAATGATCCTGCCTACCTGAACCGAAACTGTGGACTTTATGGGAGCACATGAGGACCTTAATATTTAGTTTATCTCTTATATCCATCACTCCCTTCTGGAAGAAGACTTGCCACAAGGTTTTGCCATAATCTCCATCCTAACACTACCATCCTAACACTAAATAGAAAATAAAAGTTCTAAAAAGAAGATTTTGTTTCTCAGTTCTAATGTTACTGATTTTTCACCCTCTAGTTCTAAATGAGAGAAGTTAGATTTAGAAGTATTCACCCAAATACATTTTGGGAAATAAGAGTCCTAGAGTAAATTAAATAGGGCAGCCCAAGGAAGCATGGTGCGAGAAAGACATTCAAACGTGGTGTGTGGAGAGCCATAAAGACTGAGCTGATGCTCATCTGAGTAGAAAATAAGGGATGTATAAAGACTAGAAGAAAGGTATGGGAAAAGGGATTGGATGATCTGAGCAATTAGGTTCTAAGGAGGCAGTTGTAAATTTGGCAAGGAAAGAAGCTGAGCAGAGAGTAATTAACATAACCAGGTTCAACAATGTCCTAGGAACTTTATATGTGTGTCTTGTGTGATTCACTGAACAACCTTGGTAGTTAGGAGTGAGCATCACCACTTTATAAAAGAAGGAATAGGCTCAGAGGGGCAAAGTAACTATGGCTAGTATGTGGTATTGTATTTAGGCCAAGGACCATCAGACTCTATAACCCATTCCTTTTCCATTGCCCTGAACATGAGAGCAGTTATGTAGTGCCTGTAATTAACAACTAAGTATATGACTACTTATAGGAAACATGCAGGACTGAACATTAATATACTTTAGGTCAGCTAAATAAATGGCCAAAAATGTTCATACCTTAATAGAAATAAAAAGAAAAATAGACAAATGGGACCTGACTAAGTTTACAAGTTTTGTACAGCAAAGGAAACCATGAACAAAAGACAGCCTACAGAATGGGAAAAACTATTTGCAAATGATGCAACCAACAAGGACTTAATTTCCAAAATATATAAACAACTCATACAACTCAACAACATAAAACAAACACCCCAATCAAAAATTAAGCTGAAGAAAATTAAAAATTGAGTAGCCAAAAGATACAGTAATCTCACTACTGCGCATATATCCAGACAGAACTATAATTCAAAAAGATACACTCATTCGTATGTTTATCACAGCATTATCACAATAGCCAAGACATGGAAACAACCTAAATGTTCATTAACAGATGAATGTATACAGAATATGTGGTACATATATACATTGGAATATTCAGTTCAGTTCAGTTTAGTCACTCAGTCGTGTCCGGCTCTTTGCGACCCCATGAACTGCAGCAGGCCAGGCCTCCCTGTCCATCACCAACTCCCGGAGTTCACTTAGACTCATGTTCATCGAGTCAGTGATGCCATCCAGCCATCTCATCCTCTGTCATCCCCTTTCCTCCTGCCGCCAATCCCTCCCAGCATCAGAGTCTTTTCCAACAAGTCAACCCTTCGCATGAGGTGGCCAGAGTACTGGAGTTTCAGCTTTAGCATCATTCCTTCCAAAGAAATCCCAGGGCTGATCTCCTTCAGAATGGACTGGTTGGATCTCCTTGCAGTTCAAGGGACTCTCAAGAGTCCTCTCCAACACCACAGTTCAAAAGCATCAGTTCTTCAGTGCTCAGCTTTCTTCACAGTCCAACTCTCACATCCATACACGACCACTTGTAAAACCATAGCCTTGACTAGATGGATGGACCTTTGTTGGCAAAGTATGTCTCTGCTTTTCAATATGCTATCTAGGTTGGTCATAACTTTTCTTCTAAGGAGTAAGTGTCTTTTAATTTCACGGTTGCAGTCACCATCTGCAGTGATTTTGGAGCCCCCAAAAATAAAGTCTGACACTATTTCCACTGTTTTCCCATCTATTTCCCATGAAGTGATGGGACCAGTTGCCATGATCTTCATTTTCTGAATGTTGAGCTTTAAGCCAACTTTTTCACTCTCCACTTTCACCTTCATCAAAAGGCTTTTAATTTCCTCTTCACTTTCTGCCATAAGGGTGGTGTCATCTGCATATCTGAGGTTATTGATATTTCTCCCAGCAATCTTGATTCCAGCTTGTGCTTCTTCCAGCCCCGCGTTTCTCATGATGTACTCTGCATATAAGTTAAATAAACAGCGTGACAATATACAGCCTTAACGTACTCCTTTTCCTATTTGGAACCAGTCTGTTGTTCCATGTCCAGTTCTAACTGTTGCTTCCTGACCTGCATACAAATTTCTCAAGAGGCAGGTCAGGTGGTCTGGTATTCCCATCTCTTTCAGAATTTTCCACAGTTTATTGTGATCCACACAGTCAAAGGCTTTGGCGTAGTCAATAAAGCAGAAATAGATGTTTTTCTGGAACTCTCTTGCTTTTTTGATGATCCAGCAGATGTTGGCAATTTGGTCTCTGGTTCCTCTGCCTTTTCTAAAACCAGCTTGAACATCAGGAAGTTCACGGTTCACGTATTGCTGAAGCTTGGCTTGGAGAATTTTGAGCATTACTTTACTAGCGTGTGAGATGAGTGCAATTGCGTGGTAGTTTGAGCATTCTTTGGTATTGCCTTTCTTTGGGATTGGAATGAAAACTGACCTTTTCCAGTCCTGTGGGCACTGCTGAGTTTTCCAAATGTGCTGGCATATTGAGTGCAGCACTTTCACAGCATCATCTTTCAGGATTTGGAATAGCTCCACTGGAATTCCATCACCTCCACTAGCTTTGTTCGTAGTGATGCTTTCTAAGGCCCACTTGACTTCACATTCCAGGATGTCTGGCTCTAGGTCAGTGATCACACCATCGTGATTATCTGGGTCGTGAAGATATTTTTTGTACAGTTCTTCTGTGTATTCTTGCCACTTCTTCTTAATATCTTCTACTTCTGTTAGGTCCATACCATTTCTTTCCTTTATCGATCCCATCTTTGCATGAAATGTTCCCTTGGTATCTCTAATTTTCTTGAAAAGATTTCTAGTCTTTCCCATTCTGTTGTTTTCCTCTATTTCTTTGCATTGATTGCTGAGGAAGGCTTTCTTATCTCTCCTTGCTACTCTTTGGAACTCTGCATTCAGATGCTTATATCTTTCCTTTTCTCCTTTGCTTTTCACTTCTCTTCTTTTCACAGCTATTTGTAAGGCCTCCCCAGACAGTGATTTTGCTTTTTTGCATTTCTTTTCCATGGGGATGGTCTTGATCCCTGTCTCCTGTACAATGTCACGAACCTCTGTCCATAGTTCATCAGGGACTCTATCAGATCTAGTCCCTTAAATCTATTTCTCACTTCCACTGTATAATCATAAGGTATTTGATTTAGGTCATATCTGAATGGTCTAGTGGTTTTCCCTACTTTCTTCAATTTAAGTCTGTTTGGCAATAAGGAGTTCATGATCTGAGCCACAATCAGCTCCTGGTCTTGTTTTTGCTGACTGTATAGAGCTTCTTCATCTTTGGCTACAAAGAATATAATCAATCTGATTTCAGTGTTGAATATTACTCAGTCATAAAAATGAAATAATGTCATTGCAGCAACATAGGTGGACCTAGAGGTTATTATACTAAGTGAAGTAAGTCAGAAAGACAAGTCATTTATATGTAGGAATCTAAAATGTGACACAAATGATCTTATCTTTGAAACAGAAACAGATTCACAGATAGAGACAGGAGATTTGTGGTTGCCAATGCGGAGAGGTGTGGAGAAGGGAATGACTGGGATTTTTGAATTAGGAAATACAAATTATTATATATAGAATGTATAAACAATAAGGTCCTATAATATGGCATAGAGAACTATATTCAATATCTTGTTATAAACCAAAATGGAAAATAATATAAAAATCTATATCTATATCTATACATATAGTATATAAACAGATATATCTATATAATATACATATAGTATATAGATATATCTATATATATCTATATATATACTATATACTATATATATATATATATAGCAATTCAGTTATATAGATATATAGATAGATATATCTATATCTATATATAACTGAATTGCTTTGCTGTACATCAGCACAGCAATGTATATATATATATATATATACTGCACATATATATGTATACAAAGCTGTACATATATATGTACATATGTATATAAAGCTGTACATATATATGTATATATATATACAGCAATTAGATATAGATATATCTATATCTATATATAACTGAATTGCTTTGCTGTACATCAGAATTTAACATTGTAAATCAACTATATTTCAACTGAAAAATGCTCATGCCTTTAAAATTTAGAAAACTATTTTAAGTTGTTCTTCCTATTAATAATCATTTTCATGAGAAGCTTAACTTCTGTTCTTTGACTGTTATGCATTAGAAATTCAACTTGATTGTACATCTGCTGCTGCTGTTAAGTCACTTCAGTCGTGTCCGACTCTGTGTGACCCCATAGATGGCAGCCCACCAGGCTCCCCCGTCCCTGGGATTCTCCAGGCAAGAACACTGGAGTGGGTTGCCATTTCCTTCTCCAATGCATGAAAGTGAAAAGTGAAAGTGAAGTCAGTCAGTCGTGTCTGACCCTCAGCAGCCCCATGGACCGCAGCTTTGTACATCTAGACAGATCCATAACTAAAAAACTTCATAGTTATATTAGAATCCTTTATTTTATTTTTCACGTTCAGTTGGAAGCCAAGTTACATGAGCTTACTTATAAAATGGCTCTTGAATTGTTCTGCTCCTTTCCATTCCCATATCTAATATTCTGGGAAATGTCATTGTCATCTCTTATCTAGAGTGTCAGATGCCTGCTAACAAGTTTCTGAGCACCAGTCTTCCTTTACCCAATCTCTTCTCCTGCATGCCACTCTATTTATTAATAATTATTCATGACTCCCTCTTACAGGAAAATTCTAAACACCATAGTATGGAAAATAAGGCTTCTCACAATCCAGCCCTCTATTTTACCAGCGTTATGCCTCACTACTTTGTTCATAAACAGTAATGTTTCTGCCCACATGGATTTAGGTAGTCGTGAGCTTTGAAATTCTGAGATTTTTACGCTATTTGTAAGCCAACACATTTACCTGTAATAGTTTCATGAGTTTTGTCAAAAGACAAGAGAGTCATAGGTCAGAGACAAAGGACTTCATTACTCACAACAAGAGCAGTAGTCAGAATATGAGTGTGTTTTGTTTGTGTGTTTCTTGCATTGGTTACCCAAGTCCCAATTACCATATAGTGACTCACAAGTGCAGCTGACACCTGCACACCCACTGGGTTGCATTTAGAGGAGTGAAACTTGCCACTCCAAAATATCTCTTTGGCTTGTGGATTATTTTCAGCTAAAAATAATCAAGGCCTGAAAGGCTCAGGAAGAAACTTGGACCTCACCCCTAACTTTGGCCTTGCCCCTTGAAGAATTTAAATAGAGGGCCTATTACAGGAATATAGCACTTACCAGAGATATCTACAATGCACATGGGCTGGGTGTGGGAGCTATTAATTAGATCAGATTCTACTCTGTGTGGAATGGTCTCTACTTAGCCCAGTAAAACTTTGTTTACCAAACATTTGCCTTTCCATCTCCATGTGAATTTCCTTTCTCACATTTGAAGTTCTAACATTCTATTTTTAACTGAAAATAGTATTTAAGGTGAGGGTTTCAGCCATTTTTGTGCATTACTCAACTTTCTTAGGGTTTTTCCATGTATATATATATATTACACTTCTATTTGTTTATCTTCTATTCATCTATCTCATGTCAATTTAATTCTTAGACCAGTCTCAAGAACCTAGAAGGGGAGAAAAAAAAAATTCTTTTCCATGACAGCTTACAGGAGAAAAAAATCTGAACTTAGAGTTTTTAGTGTTTTATAATGGATAGTATTTTTTTTTCCCCCCTCTGGAGCAATAAATTCATCTTTATTTTGCTGAGCTATGAGTATGCCTGCATTTGGATCTGGAGAGAGACACTGTATCTGTCTCATTTTCCTGTAAGGTTAAGGGGAGTGGTGATCAATCATGGTAGTAGCAGTCTGGTGAGGAATGGGGGCCCCAGCAGTCAGTTAAATATAAGAATCTTGTAATAGTTTGGAAGATCTGTGCCAGTGTATTTCTGTTCATGAGGAAACCTCCAGGTTGGCTGATAAACCATAGGTCTTTATGTCCCTGCCTCTCCATTAAGATTCTCATTTATTTTCATCTTAGCCCCATCCAAATCAGAGTTGCCACTCTCCTTCCACTGCCAGATATCAGCATGCCCACACCTGTAGATATCATGCCATTAATTTTTTTTTCCAATTATTATCTCCAATTTGCATCCAGATCATTCATCTGGAAACATCAAATGCCAGAAGGACAAATGCATTTTTATAAAACTTGAAGAGAAAAGTTACACCTCCCACGTTGGCCCAGGTGGGCCATTGTAGAAGACTTGGCAGGCAGTGTTCTTAAATAAGTATTCATTATCCTTAAAATCTAGATTCATGTAAGCCCAGGAAGACAATCCAGGAGACTGAACCATAATAAAGCTTGAGACCCTTTTAAACAGGCTGACACTCAGAGGTTATAGCAACCAGCTATTTGGGGTTATGGCAACCAGCTATTAGGTAAAATAAAGATGCATCATGTCCAGGAATGGTCAGCAGAATGATAGTTTAAGATAAATTCATATGAATTCCCAGTTTTTTTAACCTGCTGAGCACTCATGAAGCAGATGAGAGAAAAAGATCCCTTTTAGAGACTATTAGCTCCAATGACCAAATTGCCTTGATAACACTGTGGGCAAGGAGGTGGTTGTAAGGGATGTAGAGTCAGAAATTCTTTTGACTTGACATTTGAGGAAGTCTTTTCAGGGCTCAGTAATATCATATCCCATGGATGCATGGAAGGTCTATTAAATATGTGGAATACAAGCCAACAATTGGGTAGCTTTTCCAATAAAGGTCAAGCATTGCCAGAACTATCTTGTTTGAAAAGGCAAAAATATAACACATGTTTTCAAGGACCATAGTGGTAGGGGCAGAGTAAAATGGTCTATAAAACAAATCAACACCATATCTAAAAATGTGTCAACATTGGTGAGGTACTAACAATAGCCCCAAGAGGGCAATAAAATTTCTGATGGGGTTCATCCATTGGGAGTGAGAGGGAGCAATTCCCCTTATAATGTGTCCTCTCTCACTGTGAGACAATTGGATCAACTGTGGGCAAGAGCCACAGCCTTCCATACGTGGGAGCACATGTGTCTAAACAAAGCATCTTTCATCTTGTGCTTAGTCTATTATGACTATGGATGTTTCCATTCCCATTAAGAAGATGGATCCACTGCAATCATGGTAATCTAAGTGGTTCAGGCTCTACCAGCAGCTTGATTCCTGTGGGTGTCAGCAGAGAAGTATCACTTCCAGGAGGTATCTTCATGAATGACCCAGACAGTTTGATCAAAAGCCACGATTTGTTTTACAACCTCAAAGAGGAGTATCTTTTATTTGTTTCTGTAGTTTTCCAAGACCAAATATTGGCAACAGCCCAAGAATCAGTCAAATATAACCAGATTCATGAAGGGATGTAGTGATGAAAACAGCTTTGCACTGTGCCCACTGAGCAGAACAGCTTTCTCTCTTTTGGTTCTGTAATCACTGATATTGAGTTGAACAATTCAGCAGCTCAGTGAACAAATCAAGATCCAGGCTAGCCAAACCATCAGGGAAGCAGGCTTAGGCATTTTGGGTGATCTTGGTCAAGAAGCAACAGTGAGAACCAGACATGGAATAATGGACTGGTTTGAAATTGGGAAAATAATACATCAATGATATATTGCCACCTTGCTTATTTAACTTATATTCAGAGTACATCATGTGAAATGCTGGACTGGATGAATCACAAGCTGGAATCAAGATTACTGGGGGAAACGGCAATAACTTCAGATATGCTGATGACACCACCTTAATGGCAGAAAGCAAAGAAGAATGAAAGAGCCTCTTGAAGTTGAAAGAGGAGAATGAAAAGGGCTGCCTTAAAACCTGGCATTCAAAAAACTAAGATTATGGCATCCAGTCCTATCACTTCATGGCAAATAGATAGGGAAACAATGGAAACTGTGACAGACTTTATTTTCTTGGGCTCCAAAATCATTATGGTTGGTGACTGCAGCCATGAAATTAAAAGAAGTTTGCTCCTTAGAAGAAAAGCTATGACAAACCTAGACGGTGTATTAAAAAGCAGGGACATCACTTTACTGACAAGGATCCACCTAGTCAAAGCTGTGGTTTTTCCAGTAGTCATGTCTGGCTGTGAGAGTTGGACCATAAAGAAGGCTGAGCGCTGAAGAATTGATGCTTTTAAAGTGTGCTGCTGGACAAGATTCTTGAGAATGCCTTGGACAGAAAGGAAATCAAACCAGTTAATCCTAAAGGAAATCAATCCTGAATATTCATTGGAAGGACTGATGCTGAAGCTCCAATACTTTGGCCACTGGATGTGAAGAGCTGACTCAATGGAAAAGACCCTGATGCTGGGAAAGACTGAGGGCAAGAGGAGAAGGGGACAACAGAGGATGAGATGGTTCGGTGGCATCTTCAACTCAACAGACATGAATTTGAGCAAACTCTGGGAGATAGTGAGGAACAAGGAAGTCTGGCATGGCATGCTACAGTCCATGGGGTTACAAAGAGTTGGACTTGACTAAGTGACTAAATAACAACAACTGTGAATCTGGGGCTTCCCAGTTGACTCAGTGGTAAAGAATCCGCCTTTCAATGCAGGAGATATGGGTTCAATCCCTGGGTAAGGAAGATCTCCTTGAGAAGAAAATGGCAATCCACTCCAGTATTCTTACCTGGCAAAGCCCATAGACAGAAAAGCCAGGTGAGCTACAGTTCATGGTGTGGCAAAGAGTCAGATATGACTGACCAACTGAACACACAAGAGCCCCACTGAGTCCGCATCTTTGATTCAGGTGGCAAAGTGGTGGAAGTGTCCCCCAAATGGAGGTAGAGTTTCCATTATTTCATATAAATCTGACATGCTGTGGCTGGATCGCTCTCTTCTTGGCTATACCATTTCTATTTCTGTTGGGTTCTTTTTAACTTGTTAGTCATTCAATCTAAGCTGACCCACCCCCAAAAGCTAATATTAGACCAGAGAGTTACAATGCCTCCTCAGATCAGGTGATCAATTTCAACAGGAACCTAGCAAAAAGTAATATCTGATTTTCAACGAAATGTACTGGCTAGTTATGTCTGGGAGGCGCTCAAAGAGGTCCTAAGAGTTGTGGGGCTCCACAGATACCAGTCTTTCTCTACATGCAGCTCTTTCTAATCAGAAGACTCCCCATGGGCACTTTGGGATAGAGAAGCACAAGCTTATATCATATAAGTTTGTCCCAACTGGTCCCCCTCACAATGTCATACTTCCCTCCACATCTGTGAAAACTTCTTAGATCTTATTAGCCTGCAACTCCTGCAGAAAAGGGAAACCTGTGGAAAATCTTTGCCTATCATTACCATTTTCCCAAAACACCATCTACTGTTATGCTTTGCACTATTGTTCATGCAATTTCCTCCATCTGATCCATACCTCTCATCTCTCCCCATCTGGCAAGTTTTGTCTCTTTTAGAGCCCAGCTCAGTTGCAGCCTTTTCTGTGAAGGCTTTGCTAACCACATCCACTGGGCACTAAATCCTTTTAGAAATAGGAAATTTGTAAATAATAGTAGTAAGTGAAGAAATGACACTTTTAAATCATTATTTTCCTCCCCAAGGGTTTATAATGCTTTACTAGTGTTGGTTGTGTGTATCTCTGGCTACCTCTGTGTGTCTGTGTTCATCATCTTCTCAAGTTCCCCAGGCTGTCTCTGCTGAAGGTCTAACGTAGCAGCTGCTTCTCTGGGGAATAGTTCAATCTGTGCTGCCTCACGTTTCAGAGGCTTCCAGACTTCCTTCAGCAGTAACTCAATGTCTGTCTGTTGATTCTATTATTACTAGACTTCCTGTTCTACTGCAAAAGCCTTTCACTCACTCATATTTCACCATTTTCTAATGTTCCCCATCTCAATTTTGTTTTTTTCTTTAACCAGGAAGGACCTCAGGATAGATACCTCTCCTTCATAAGCTTAACTACTTGACTCCCTCCTGACCAAATGCCCACTTGGTATTTGTACAAACTCCACAGACTGACAAAACCTTCTTTTACTGATTCTACAGCATGGGAGTGACTCTCACCCACCTTTCCCTCGGGAAATTCTCAACTTTGAAATGGAAAGAACTATCGTTGAGTGCAATCACCAAAAAGTCAGCTGCCCTCAGGAAACAGCAGTGCTTGTTGGATGCGTCCCTTGCCTTGATTTTGTCAGAAAACACTGGTTACCATAAAATGGCTATACATTCATAGTGTGTGATAATATTTTAATTTCATCTATGTTTAACTCTTTGCCATGTATTATTGTGGCTTAAAAAATGTATATAAATTCCTATAAATGTATTTAGAAATTTTGTGTCATAAAGGAAACATCTTTGTTATTGTCATAAATATGCAGTATGTTTTTATTTCACCATAAACTGTATTTCACAAGTGTACACACTGAGGATCACTTTGGTTTTACAGGTGGGGAAAGAAGGTAATGTGAATGATCTGTCTAGAGTTCTCTTCAATCCTTCTCCATTTAATTGATGGAAGTGGAAGGGGAGAATGTATAACTAGATAAAGGAGCCTGGAATGTTTGCATCTTCTCAAAGATTACAGTAATTATGATCAACAAAGGACATTTATTTCATTTGCCCTACATGTACTCCTCCCCAACCCCCAATTAGGCTTATCTTCAAAGGATTGTTTTAATAGTTGTGAAAGTTCACACTCTCATACCTTAAGCAAATAAAAACTGAAATGACTGATGAGTACAGAATGGTTTTACGGAAAATGAATCTAACCCAAAGTTGGCACTGAATGCAGAAATTTCCATCATCTTGAGCACTGTATCCAGAGAGTCTGGGAGGCGTAGGGCAGGAAAGGGTGGACCTTCGACATCCACAGCCACAGAAATTAACTCTTATCTCTGCCGGAGGTGGCAAAGATCTGTTCTACTAGGTGCTTCAAACATGCTCTTGAGGCCTCCCGATGTGAGGGCCTAGACTTCTACTCCTGGATATACTGTTGAGTCATCTTTTTCTTTTCTTTTTTTTTTTAGTTTCTAAATTGCATCCTTATCATTTCAAAGGTCAAGCTTATTTTCCATTAGAATGTAAGCACTGTTGAGACAATAATGACACTTGACAACATCCTTTTGTATGATAACCCTTTGAAAAATATTTCCAAATGACACAAAATTTCTAAAAAGGCTTAAAAATACAACCCTTTGTGGATAGGCTGGGGTGCCATCTAGTGTCACCTGTCATGTCTTCTTGTCCAGCAGTAGCCCATAAGCCTAGGTTTTCCATCTATCATGATATCGTCAGAGCCACTGACAAAGAGATTGGGCAGTATTTTCCAGGAAATTCACTGGTGGCATAACTGATCAGTGAGGGATGTTGCCTATGACTCCCCATTTTTGCTACAACATGCTTGTTGGTTTGCACCCCAGGACTGATTCTCGGTGCTGAAAATACTGAATTCAAGAATAATTAGCTTACCCTGACAGCTTAAGGAGCTAGAAACATTTTGAATGTTTCCTTACATTTAAAAGTAGTGATTTTCCAAATGCAAACTCTAAATTTGTATTTTTTTCTTAAAAGTCTAGTATCACAGGGCCTCTGAGTTCCAGCCACTACAAAAGATGGAGCTGGATAATATGTCCCTTTAGATGGGACATTCATTTATTCATTCAAAGGAGGCCAGTCTCAAGACATTATCTTATTTTTAAGAAAAATTTAACTGAAAAATAACAGACATAAAATGTGAATGTTACTGTGTACATCCCACTCAGTTTTTGCAAACTAAATAAACCCATGTCATTGGCATTAAGATTAAAAAACAAACAAACAATAGAATGTTATCAGCACCTAGAAATTCTTGCATGCCCTTACAGTAACTACTTATCTCCCAAGAACACTATCCCAATGTCTAACCAGCTCTGGTTTTGACCATATTTCTCGAATGCTTCCTAAGTGTTTGAATTTACTATTTAATTTGATCCTTAAAACAACACTGGAAGGAGGTAGGGCTGGCTATTTCATCAGCTGAAGAATACTACTTGGTTTATTCAGTGCCATCTTTGACTGCCTTCATCATGACATTCCATGTTTTGGGCAGTATATTTTGTGAATAACCTGGATAAATTTACCTGTAAATCCTCCTTTCCTACTGAAATAACTTAACTTGAGACATTATGTAACAGATAATAAAACCTGACCCATTGAAAGCATCTGTTCAAGCAGCGGGAGACTCCACTGTGGCCCAACTTCTCTTTCCCCTTAATCTTTTATTCACGTTAGTGTTTGGAGGACTCCTGGGTGCTTTCTTATCAGAGATTAGAAATGAAGAATACACTTGTTAGAACACTGGCTGCAACTGTAGGCTTGGCTCTCAAAGTTCATATATTACTAGGGTATTGCCATGCCTCTGAAAATGCACAAAGTGTTATTATGCTTAGCATGAGCCTTGCAATACTTTCATTTGGAGAATTTATTTTGATGAAAATAGCTCATTAGACCAGAAAACGCCTATTTTGTTTTCATTTCATTAAAAAAAAATCTGTGCATGTTTGCATAGCAGGTAGAGCTAAAAACCCAGTATAGCAAGACGCTGGCTGTTTTTTTTTTTCCCCCTTTCAAAAACAATAACAGAGAGGGGAATTTATATATAATATGGCGTAATTTACTTGAATATAATGAATGCATACAATTTTACATCCTAAAGTATTAATTATAGAGGTATTTATAGTAATTTATAATGCATTAGAAGATTATTTTTTTAAGAGAACTTGGCCAAAGCCAACGGTAACTCTAGCTCTCATTTATAATAATGGAATAACTGCACTGAAACTTGATTTTTTATTCTAATCGTATAATTGAAAAATAACATTTAACATACCCCAAACATGATGAACTCATTAAAAAGCTTTTTATTTGTTATTTTACAATATTCAAAATAATTACCTTGTTTTAAACAAAATTTTAGCCATTATTTTCCTTAGTTCTTTATAGACTAACAAATAGCAATGGAGTTGTTTCTTCAATTATGTTACTGTATATGTCCAAATAAACTGGAAATCTATTGAATTATAGTGCCCTGAAGTTTCTATTTAAGAAACTCTCTATAATTATAAACTTACATGGTATTGTGGCTCTAGAGGTAATAGGCACTTTTTTTCTTTTTTTTTGTACGTAAAAGAAGATGAAAGTTTTCCAGGGTTGGAATAAGGAAGCTGAATCAGTTGTTGAATAGGAGCAGGTAGATTTTATGGTGTTCCTTTGGGAGGTTTTACCATATTTATTCCTACTGTACTTGCAACTCTCACCCTGTTCCTAGTTTTGCTCTGAGAAGTGGGTGTAGTGTTTTTCTGGTGACTCCATTCTGGTCATAGTCTACTACGTAACCTGCAGTGCGGCTGAAGTCAGACATTCAGACAGGGCTCGATTAAAGGATAACAAAATGGAAATGAGTTTCAAGAAGTAGATAAACTAAACTATTCAACGTATGGGGCAGAACTTAATTTCAGCTTCTATTTTACTACTAGGATACCGTAGCTCTCTTCTGGGTCCCCACTTGCCTGTCCTTGTAGGACAGAGGCCATAGTTGATCATTGCTCCTTGGAAACACCTTCAAAAGCAAGCATCTGGAAGTCTCAAAGTCAATAGGAAGTGCTAGAGGCAGAAATAAAGCTTTTTTTTTTTTTTCTTTCACATCTCTTATCTAAGGATAAGAAATCACTCTTTTGTGAGTGATTGATCAGCTGACCTCAGGAGAAACCTTCAGTTCAGTTCAGTTCAGTTGCTCAGTCATGTCTGACTCTTTGTGACCCCATGGACTGCAGCACGCCAGGCCTCCCTGCCCATCACCAACTCCTGGCGTCCACCCAAACCCATGTCCATTGAGTTGGTGATGCCGTCCAACCATCTCATTCTCTGTTGTCCTCTTCTCCTCCTACCTTCAATCTTTCCCAGCATCAGGGTCTTTTCCAATGAGTCAGCTTTTCACATCAGAAGGCCAAAGTTTTGGAGTCTCTCAGCTTCAACATCAGTCCTTCCAATGAACACTCAGGACTGATCTCCTTTAGGATGGACTGGTTGGATCTCCTTGCAGTCCAAGGGACTCTCAAGAGTCTTCTCCAACACCACAGTTCAAAAGCATCAATTTTTCAGTGCTCAGCTTTCTTTATAGTCCAAATCTCATATCCACACATGACTACTGGAAAAACCATAACTTTGACTAGATGGACCTTTGCTGGCAAAGTAATGTCTCTGCTTTTCAGTATACTGTCTAGGTTGGTCATAACTTTTCTTCCAAGGAGTAAGCATCTTTTAATTTCATGGCTGTGGTCACCATCTGCACTGATGTTGGAGCCCCCTCCAAATAAAACCTGCCACTCTTTCCACTGTTTCCCCATCTATTTTCCATGAAGTGATGGGACCAGATGCCATGATCTTAGTTTTCTGAATATTGAGTTTTAAGCCAACTTTTTCACTCTCCTCATTCACTTTCATCAAGAGGCTCTTTAGTTCCTCTTCACTTTCTGCCATAAGGGTGGTGTCACCTGCATATCTAAGGTTATTGATATTTCTCCCTCGCAATCTTGATTCCAGCTTGTGCTTCATCCAGCCCAACATTTCTCATGATGTACTCTGCATATAAGTTAAATCAGCAGAGTGACAATATACAGCCTTGAAGTATTAATTTTCCTATTTGGAACCAGTCTGTTGTTCCATATCCAGATAAGGGGAAACCTTATCTATCCATAGAAGCAGGATAGAAGATGGATAGAAGCCTTTTCTATCCATCTTGGCTTACGGCCTCGGGGAGAAGTGTTTAATATCATCCTCTCTACTTCACAATCACCCAAAAGATGCACATATTCAGAAAAGAGGGCTTGTTTTGTATTTTTAACCCATGTAGGAGAAATCTTTCACTTTTTTCCTACAGTGAACTAACTTGTGTGTTCCTTGCTCTCCTCTGATGAAGGGACAGATTTCACTTAGCAAGGGAAGAAAACTTCATTAGCCTCCATAAAAGGCTGGTCAGCTAAAAATCTTGACAAAAGATGAGTACTGATAGGCAACACA
This sequence comes from Bos indicus, assembly GCF_029378745.1. Lineage (NCBI taxonomy): Eukaryota > Metazoa > Chordata > Mammalia > Artiodactyla > Bovidae > Bos > Bos indicus. The sequence continues at coordinate 53,652,715 of NC_091763.1, read as the reverse complement.
GTCAACTCTGGTCCCTCGAGATTATGGAAGTTGATTCTTTGCACCAACTTTCTCTCTTCTCTGAGGCCCTAGCCTCTGGGGAGGGTACTTACTTTACTCTCTGCCCCATGGTAAACAGGGGTCTTTCTGTGACCCAGGTTTTCACCAGCTTTGTAGGGAGGTTGGTAGACTCTGGTTCCTTAGATAAACAAAGTATATATTAATCAGGTCTCTTTTGATTACAATTTACAAACACTTATTTCAGTCAGATTAAGAAAGAGAAAATCCATTGGTTTATATAGCTGGGAAGAAAATGAGGTAGTTCACTCTTTCATAGATGAATACTCAATAAAGATTGGAACATGAGACCCAAAGCTACCTGGTCTAACCTTGTTTCTATTAGTCTCTCATTTCTGCAGCTCTCTGCTCGGTTGCATTTTACATATAACCTCAGTTCTGCTACTGAAAACGAGTTTATTTGTCTCAGTATCCATTTACTTATTCTAGGACAGGACTGCTGGTTTTGATTATGTTGTTTTCAAGAGAAAAAATAAAGCACCAATTTATTATTTAATGCTCACTGAGGGAATGACCTATCTAGATTGACTAAATAAGTATTCTATTAAAAATAACTACATGTATTCCACAGTGGTAGAGATATGTAAGTATAACAACATAAAATACATAATCACACATCTATAATATATGGAAGAGAATGAAACTTTTTATTGCAAGTTGATTCAAAAGGTACTGCTGAAATCCCACTCCTGTGCATATATCCAGGCGAAACTCTAGTTCAAAAAGATACATGCAACATAGTTCTTGGCAGCACTATTTATAATAGCCAAGACTTGGAAACAACCTAAATGTCCACCAACAGAAGAATGGATAAGGACGTGGTCTATATACATATATATAATGGAATATTACTCAGCCATAAAAAGGATGCAATAATGTCATTGCAGCAACATGAAAGGACCTAGAGATCATCATACTAAAGTGAAGTCAGACAGAGAAAGGCAAATACCATATGATATCACTTATATGTGGAGTCTAAAATATGACACAAATGAGGACAGCTACAAAACAGAAATAGACTCACAGACACAGAGAAGAGACTTTCGGTTGCCAAGGAGAGGGGGTTGTGGGAGGGAAACACTCGGAGCTTAGGATTTGCAGATGTAAACTAGTATACATATAGGTGGATCTCTAATAAGCACAAGGAATTATATTCAATATCCCGTGATAAGTCATAGTGAAAACGAATATACACATCTCCAACAGAATCACTTTGCTGCACAGCAGAAATTAGCACAACAATGTATGTAATGTAATACATACATACATTGTATGTATGCATCATTACATAATGCAATACTTCAAAAAATATTTTTTAAAAAGATACAAAAAAGATACTTCTGAACTTGGAGTCATCTGTTAGAGAGGAGGCCAAATTCAGAGTTTACTTAGAACCAAGACATTTAGAATACTGAGGGGACAAAGTTGTATATTCCTTTGACAAATTGAATCACCTATCAAACAAAACTGTTGCTAATAAAATTTTGGTAAAAACTTCCTAGCAGCTGGAGTAGGTAGGGTAATCTTTAGAACAGCAACTTTTTAACAAAGTGTCGTCTTGCATCAGGTAAAGGAGGTAGCTGTCCCTGCCCACAGAATAAGACTCTACAGTATGCATAGCTCAGTGACCTGAGGTTGGCAGCTAAACTGAGGCTAAGGTCGTACAGATGGAATGTTCTGAGACATCTGTGAACCCAGGGATAACTCATGTTATCCCCCCACCCCAGGAACTACAGTAAGAGAGAAGCAACTCTCTCTGTTCACATTCTCAGACTTGATGCCTTCTCTTTTGCAAGAGCAGATCTTTTCTGGCCGTTTACTGTGCTCCCCTGGTGGCTCAGATGGTTAAGAATCTGCCTTCAATGCAGGAGATGGGGTTTTGATCCTTGGGTGGGGAAGATCCCCTGAGGAAGGAAATGGCAAACTGCTCCAGTATTCTTGCCTGGGAAATCCTACAGACAGAGGAGCCTGGCAGGCTGCAGTGCATGGGGTCACAGTCTGACACGATTGAGCAACTTGCATATGGATTGGCTTTAGGAAAAAAGAGAGGATTTTAGAAACTTTACTGAAATTTAAGTGGGAAATAGGACCATTGCACTGTATACTGTATTATGTATATTGCATCCTGTATACCTTCAAATGCATTGGAAAATGGAGCTCCATCAGGGTAAGGGGATGCTTAGACTTTGCCCAGGGCAATCTGGGCAGGATCCAGCTCCCCTACTGCCTTGACTAAGTCTTTGTGCAATGCACAGACTGCTCAACTGTATATTTTCCTCCCCTACACAAAAATGGTGACCAAGAACCACACTAATTACAACCCTGTTTCCAAAAGACCACTCCTCAATTCAATTTCATCTACTTATCAAATAAATTCTGATTACTTTCTAATTTCTGGTTGTCTGTTCTTTTTTGTTTCTTTATATTTAAACATATATTTTAAAGTAAGCTTTTCTTAACTTTAAGATAGACCCCATCCTCAAAATAACTATAAAATAACACTACATCTATTTAAAATAATAGTACAGAAAAGAAGAAGAAGAAAGGAAAGTCTCTTTCATCCCTGTCCCATATTCTAGAACCATCCACTGCAGGACTGGGCACTGGGGTTTAATAACTTGCCCAAACTTTAACCACAGTGAGTAAGGGCTTAATGCCCGTAACTTTGACGCAGGAAGTTGCTAAAACTCTACACTCCATTACTTCCTAAGCACTTTCCATCTCTTCATTTTTTACCTTTGGATTTTTCTCAGTTATTGCCTCAGGAAAAAAACTCATCTCTCTTACTTTTATTCTCTCTTCCTTTTGCTGATTGAGAATCCCAGATGATCTCGGTCAAGTCAAGCAAGTACAAGAATAGAGCTAATGAAATATCTTCATTAAATAAAGTGAGAGTTTTACCTTTTGTAGTGAAATTAGACAATATCAGGAATCAATGGTATCAACCTAAAATATCTTGAATCCTCTTCAGAATCTATAATGACATCTTCTACTTCTCTTATAATTAAAATTTTAATTTAATTTACTTAAGCACCAATGTTCAAGGGAAATTTCTTATTCAATTTTATTGTACTTCTTATTTTCCAAATGTATAGCAACTTTTACCTCACTTTATATGAATGAAATTGAACACTGCTTCAGACTTCTTTCTTAAACTCAAGTTATCTTTTTAGAATATATAATGTACATAAAGTATGGGATAGAATCATAAAAGCAGCTTTATTTCAACCTATTTGATTGATTTATAGAAAGTGTTTCATTGCATTGTAGTCAACATCACATGCACTTCAGGATTATATTGTACTTAGTTCAATGCTTTCTGTGTGTCCTCTTATGCTTTTATGTATTTAATTTTCCTATTGCATTTTGAAATTCTCAAGAGCAGAACCTTTTCTTGCTTTACAACATAGATTATGTTGGCTTATTTTTATATAAGTTTAATACATTTTAACAAATGTTAGTCATTAGTCATCAGATGTGAAAAGCTTTTATGCAAGAGATATGTTTAATAAAGTGATGTGACATATTAGAGACTTAGGATAAGTATTTAGTAAGTTTTACTAATTTTATTTTTTTTTAATTCAGTGATAAATTTTGGGAGGAAATTGGGTAAAAGCTTCAGTCTAACTCTTAGCATCTTGTTCCTGATTCAGATCATGTCTAGCTTTTGCTTTCCCTTTGCATAATTAAGAAGCAGGGGCCTAGGAAATGTTGATCTGCAGAGTAAAGTTTCCTTCCTTGAAGTAGAATGTGCTCTATGAACTGATACAGCATACTTTTCCAATTTAGTTATGAAGTAGGGATGTTATTCATGACAGTTACTACTATATAGATTCAGATTAAATGTGGACTTAAGCTCAGTTCATAATATTTAAGTTCTGAGTTTTTAAAGGCACGTGATGATCTCCATAGATTTCACTTTTTTCTACACTGTATTTTATGAATGTATGCATTTTAACTTGCATAAACAGTATGTTTCTTCAGATCTTCTATTGCTTCCTTTTTTCTTTTTCTTCATTTTTTAAAGATTGAGCCATGTTTGCTCTTTGCATTTCTAGTCCATTGCTTCAAAGCAAGGCTCCATATACATTCACAATATTTTGCTCGTTTACTCCACTAGTGATGAACATCTTTGATTCCAACTCTGCCACCATCACTAACGTGACATGTTCTTCTAAATGTCCCCTGAAGCAATTGTGTAAGAGATCCCCCAGAGACGGACTGCTGGGCTACTGGTTACACCACCCAGTTTTCACTAAGTACTGCCAGATTGCTCTTCAAAATGACTGTACTAGTTTTATTTCCACATTTTGGCTAACTCTTGGTATTACTCCACTTTCTGTTTTTTACAAATCTAATAAATCTGAAGTGGCACTTTAATTTGCATTCATTTCTAGTAATTAGTCAGGTTGAGCCTTTATAAATACTTCTTAGCTGTTAATGTTCCCATCTGCAAATTCTTCTTCCTGTCTTTTACTCAATTTTTTTTCCTCTAAGGTTTCCTGTCTTTTTCTTGCACTTTTCTAAGAGTTGTTTTTAGAGTGGAGATATTCATCCCTAAATGAGTTTTGTCTTTAAAAGACTTCAATCTTCTTGGTCTGTCAATCATAAGTCTATGGTAACTAATGAAAAGAAATCCCAAATTTTAGTTTAGTTTTCACCTTGCTGAGCTTTTTGGATCTTGATTTTAAAAGTCCTTTCTAATTCCAAAGTTACAAAGATTTCCACCTACAATCTCTTTTATTCTCTTTACAGCTTCTCCACTAATTTTTTCATGTGAAAACATTTTGTTGAACTAGAACAGATGTGACAATCTTTTCTTGTCTGAACACCTCCACGATGGGGTAAACAAAGCTGTGCCCTTGAGCAAAAAGTCCATCCTGGAGTGAACGAGGTTTGCGTATTTAACTTGAAATTATATTTAAAAAAATGGAAATATGAGGGAGATTTTTTAAAAATCCTCTTTAATGTCTCTTAACATAGGAAGGAAAAATTGTGAAAAGAGTTTAAAATTCTTGATCTGATTTTGTGCCAGGTACAAGAAGAGAGATAAGATGGTCTTTAGTGCAATCAAACAGTTAGCCTCAGAGAGAAGTTCTTAAGGTAAATGTTTGTATTTGCTTGGATCATAGGACCCTCATTATAGAGCAACTGCTTAAGTATTAATAGACTCCTATTGTGTGAAGAGCATTATTATTTTCAAACATGTTTCATTCCTTCCCAGCGCCTTTTCATTTTGTGCCTTTCAAGCAGGAACACAAGCAAATACTTCAGTTGTTGCAGTGTTCTAGTTGTGGCTTCATAGGAACTCTGAGCATATGTTTTTGTCCTACATTTTTATTTTTTGTGCATTTGTTGTCTCTTTCGGTTCTTAAATTAACCTAGTTTATAAATTGAGCCCTATTTGTCTCTACTTAGTTTTTATTGCCTGAAATTTGTGTCAAAAAACTCAAAGGACATGGCCCCAGAGGAAACAACCTATTTCCCAATTTTAGATTTTAATTTACTACCAAATTTCTTGGATGCTTATTTATATATTTTATTTTTCAGATCCTACACCTCACCTTGGAAGTCAGGTCTGACAAGAATGTTTCCTGGGAGTATTAGCTTATGCCCTGAAGAGAATGTATACATCTATGGACTTTGATAGCTCACATGACCTTTGTCTTCTGGGGAGTTTGATTCTTTCATGCACTTGCCACTCCCAATATAGCCAGAACCCAGGGAGCTGAGCCCAGGGCGAGGAATAGGGGTACTGATACAGCAACCTCGCAAGCCAGCTGTGCAGTCACCCTTTATCTTCCAGCTGTGAGGAAGAAGCTCTGTAGCAGCTGCTTGGGACAGAGTGCTGTGGTCGGACTGGCTTGGGCATGTGGCCTCTTTACTTGTCTGCTCTTTGATTTTTTTTCTTTTTGTAAGCACAGATGTGTGCTCACGTGTAAGACAGCTGCTCAAAGGACATCTTGGAATGAAAAGCAATTTTTGTTCAGTCATTAGGATCAATTCCTCAGATTTCATTATTCTAGTAAATATTTATGGCATAACACACACACACACACACACACACACACACACAATCCTCTGATACTAATCTGGGTATTCTCTCAATAAGATTACTGTGAACAAGACTTAAAAAAAATTAATATAACTATTCTTATGTTTAAATATACATTTTTAATCATCTCCCTCCTGCCAGGGCTGGTCCTATAACTAATTTGTATTATTGAAGGGGTGTAGAAAGGCCATTCTGTTCATAAATATTTCACCAGCTTGTTATGAAACCTGAAATTCCTTCCAGAGGCACTCCTTTAGTTAAGCCATGCTTAACAAAATTCACATGCATTGATTTTCTTACAACTTGGTCATCTTATTGCAAGCCTGTAATGGAAGAGCATCATGCTGTGAATTAAGGATGCAGGAGGCACAGGTTAGGTAAGGTTCCTGCCCTCCAGATGCTTACAGTCTGGAGAATCAGGGCATATATGCTGAAGATAAAATGACAAGAGAAGGGAGTATCTCTGTAGATCATTGCATCTATTTGTGTAAATCACTGCAGCTGTGTAAATCATCACATTTATAGGAGTTTAGAAAAAATCTCCCAGGGCTGGTCCTCAGAGAAGGGTTTTTGAATGCCTAGGCACTGGAGCCTGACCCTGATATAAGGCAGGGCTTGGATAAAGAGAGAAGATAAAGGATATTCTAGACAAGGAACAAAGGAAGAGGTACAAAAGTTAATAATGTGCCCTGGAAACAGAGGACAGAGCAGGGTGACTGGAATGGATGAGTTCACGTAAGAGGTTCCCGACAGGGAGAGGATGCTGCCGAAGACAAAAGCTTGTGTAACAGGGTCAAAAAAGTGGACATTTCTCATCATCTATTTTAGCTCTAACCTGTGAAAAACTGGTTTTTTAGAATACACGTAAATCAAAGAGAATCATTCTATTTATTATTTGAGCCACAGAAAGAATTAACAAAGCTGTGTATGGATGGCAACCAGGGCTGCTCCCAAGCAAAACTGAACACATCAAATCTGTCCTTGATTCCCTGCTACCCTCTTTTTCTAGGAACCTAGTTTACTTCTCTATTTGCTGACTCTTCCACTGGAGATGGTCTGCCTAAATGCTACTGGGGTTAGCCCACTGTTTATCAGAGAAATTTGGGGGGAAAGAAACCCACTCCCTAATGCAGCCCCATCGTCACTGGATCCTCTTAAACTGAAACCCTCTCGTTTGTCTCTGGTAGCTCATCTCAGACTTCCCTGTGCTTCACTTGCCTGACCCCACTTCCACTGCCTGCATCTCCCTGAACGTGCACTGTGCCACCTGAATCCTCAGTTACTCCCGCAGCCTCAAACCCTTCATATCATGCTTCTTTTCCTTTCTGGTCTCACTAGAGACCTAGAAATCCCTACAGTTTCCATGGCTGCTCATTACACAGAAGTTACTCATCCCTTATACCCCACATACCTTAGGGTGGGGTAAGCACCCTCCTCCCATCCCACTACCCTTTTTGGGTCATTTTTTCTAATCAAATGAAACCTCTTGGTCCTTTGAGGCTCTTTATTTCCTTCTACCAATGTATGGACTACCAATCAGTCAGGTGTTTAGGCCCGATTTACTGGTTTCCCTTCTAATCCAACTTCTCCCATCATCCACAATGACTTTGTTGTTCACATGGATGTTTCAATCTAACATTTAACTCATTTTCTCTATGTCTTTCTTCCAGTGGCCTCTATCCCCCATTTCTTTTAGGTACCCACCCCTATGACCACACTCTGGACACTGGAATCACTTGTATGGGTTCCTTCTCTAGAAGAATACCTTGAAACCTTTCCTCTATGATTCCTGTTTTCCTAAGGTCTTATCATTCTCAAGCTTCACTCTCTTAGAGAGATCCAGTCCTTTCTCTGTTCTAGTGTTTTTCTATATATCAGCATACACTTCCCTCTCCTTTCTTTCCATCCTGATTGGATGCCAGAGTCCATTATTTTAATCACACTGTTGTCAATACACTTAGAACCCTTAAATCCCTGTTCTTCTATCTCATCCACTCAGTAAATTTTGAACCCTGGATCAATTTAGCTATGTGCTTTCTTTTAAGAGCACATCAATTGACAAGTGTAGCAAAGTTCTGCTCCAACTCTGGTCCCATCACTCTTCTTTTGTCACTGGCGGAATTCTTCATAGAGTTGCTTGAATTCACCCTATGCCATATTTACTTCTCCACCTACTCCCTTTATCCTCTCTCTTTTCCTCCTCCCACAGAATGAATCCACCCTATTGCAAAGACAAGGTTATTCATCCCCAAAGACACTTCTGAGCCCTCACCTTCCTGCAGCACTAACATTTCCACCTTCTCCTGCTTTTCTGGCATAGTGTCCTTCTGTTCTGCAATTCCCTTCAGACAATATTCAACGTTGGGTGTGGGAGCCTTTCTACTTGCCAACAAAATCTGTACCCGTACATCCACAATCAAACTTCCTTCCTCCCTCCTGTTGTAAAAGAAGAGGTGTTTCCTTCCTCCTCAAGGCTTATCCTGCCACCTACAAGTCTGAGTCCACTCAGCCCAAAACCCAGGCATCTTTCTTGACTCCTCTTCTCTTACTCTTGACATTGTGGAGCATCGCGTCCCATTGGTTCTGCCCCCTTTCCATCTCTGGATTCTGTCCAAGCTCCTCATCCCCACTGTGAGTGCCCTGGGTCAATTTACCATTGTCACATTCATACTGCTATTCCAGCACCCTCCTCAGAGACCAATTTATTGCTAAGCTAACAGAAGCTTTAGCTGTAGGGTTCTATTCTTCCACAGGCCTTTGCAAATGCCCCGTCTTAGAATGTTGTAGTCTTTGTCTTATAGAGAAGCTACAAAATGTCTCAGCTTCATTATCTATCACATGTAGATTTGACCCCAGACCCTAGATGCTTTGTCACTTCTGGTATCCCTCTGGACTAACCCATTGTCCACACTGCCAATAGTGTGATGTTTTGCAAATGAAAATCCTATCAAGCCACTCTCTTATTTAAAAACCCTTCAATGGTCTCCTATTGTTTTTAGGTTTTAGGGAAAAATTCCTAAGAACAACTTTCAGGTCCATTCTGACCGACTGACTATTGCTTTTCTCACTAGTGTCACATTTTATGACACATTTTATGTTTTGGGAGTATGTTTATGTCTACAGTGAGGTAAGCAGGGAAGGTTCTGTCTTTCTTTAAAGATGAGGAAAATGAAGCTCAGAGAGGATAAACAATCTTCCCAAGTCTATGGAATAAATGACGTACATTGCTGAGAGCTGGGCTGAGTGCTTCAGATTCCAACTGCAATTTATTTTTCCATTAGAACATGTACAAATGTCCTCATTCTGGGACCCTGCTAAAAACAGTGAAGTCTTTGTAATTTTGAAGTCACATATTAGTTGATAAGATTTTCACAATTTGAGTTATATGTAAACAAACTGTTGAATGTGTAAAAACTAATTTTTAAAAATTATTATATTTTAGTTACTATGGTAATCTATATTTGCAATACTAACTCTTTACAGGCTGGCATATTTTAGGACATGTGTTTCTCAAAAAGATACATTTATACAGGGGATGGTTCAAGCCAGGATGCTTTCAGATCTATATGAAGCCATCCTGATTTCAGAACACTGTACTGATCAAGACAGTCTAAAGTTTGCTTGAACTTACACCCTCTTTCTTCCTGATTTTGGCATCTGACCTCTCTTTTCTTTCACTTAAAAAAAAAAAAACGCAATTTTAAATTCTTTTCTCTGCTCCTTTGAGATGTCAACCTTCTCTCCAAACATAATAACGTCATAATCTTGAATAAAGTCTATCTTGCCATTTTAAACAAGTGTTCCATATAATTTTCTTTTAGTGTTCACTTTGAAGAGCATTGATAAAAATATGGAAAAGTATATCTGCAAGCAGAACACAGATACTGATCTTGGTCTTTTTCATTTAATTTCACGTGCCAATACAAGTTTATCCTAGGTCTTCTCTACTTGCACAAAGAAACAGAATTAATGTATATTTCTCAAAGATCATATACAATATTCCAGAGTTCATTGATTTGTTTAGACCCCTGCTTTAAATGGATTCTGACATAGCACATTACTTTGTTCACGTGTCTCTTTACATTCCGCTGAGCATAGATTATTTTCTTGGTGACGTTTTCCTTAGTATAAGAGCAGACAGCATTGTTTTCATTGCTGATAATGCCTTGAGTTATTTTATGACATGGTTTCATTCGTCTCCACAAAAGCAGGAGAATATTGAGAAGGCTGGAATATAAGAAAAGGCCGTTCAGCCCACCAGGCTCTTTTCCTTTTAATGCACCCTGGAGAACATTTAATTGCTTCTTGAATGACCCCCAAGGTCTTCCTAGAATGAGCTTGTTGTCTTCTTTGTGGAGGAGACCATCCCCATTTCATTCGAACTCATTGTGACTTAATTATAGGATACATATAATAAATTGGAGGCAATCAGTAATCCTTAATCAAACAGGGTAAATTTGTTTCACATGCAAGACACAATGGGCCCTTGTGAAATAGATGGCACACTTTCATTTACTGCACGATACCCAGATTAATTAACTCACCTGATAGCTGTGGTTCCAATTTCCCAACTGCAACTCAAGTCTATCTTATGCTTGCCCTTCTTTTTTCTCTTTCTTATTATCATTCTATAAAACTGCTCTTAATAGACTTTCATATTCAGATATTATAATTTCTCTCCACAGATATTATTTTTCTGTTGTATAAAAGAAGATGTTTATCTATGAATAACATAGTAATGTGTATATGTGTGTATATACATGTATATGCACACACACAAATATATACACATGCATATACACACATCCATGCATGCAAATACACATTTATAAGAGAAGACACGAGAATGTATTCAGATATGGCATTTTCTTTAGTTACAGCTCTGTCACAAATCTGAGTTCAATGGGTCTACATCCAGAATGTTACAGTAATTTCTGCAAGCTTCCAGCAGTGCCTAATCACTCTCTAGAGCAGAGCTTTTAGCTGTTTGGTTTCTGCTGGCTGTTTTCCCTGAAAATTACTGTAAGAGATTTAATTGATTTATATTCATTTATCTTGTAAAAAGTTGAGGTTTTTATTAACTGTAAGTGTCTGTTTAGTGCCTCTCATTGTGTATCCTGATTACTTTTGGTGACTAAGTGTAACATTTAATAACTATTAGTTTTCTTTTGGAGAGTTCTTAACCAGGAAACAAGAGTTCTTACAGCTACATAGATAATTAACTTGAAGCTTGTCTCTCTCCTGAGAGACATCAAATATGTAAATGAGGAACTTAAGCCTTAACCAGACATGGTAAGGAAATCACTAAAAGTTTTATCACATAAAAGCTAAAATCTGCAGTTAAAAAATATGTCAATATGCTTTGAAGAACTAATATATGCTTCTTACTTAGGATTTGTGAAATTTATGGGCTTTAAATTCTTTTTCAAAGCCGCTGGAGCTAGTCAGATCTATTAACAAAAAACCAAAGCAGTTAATAAGGAAACAAGGGCAGAAGCATATTTAACTACTGCACAATGTCTGGTACATGACTAGAGCTCAACACTGCATAAACTTGTACCAAATTTTTATCTTGTATTTTACAAAATCCTCATTTGTCATATCTAACACTGCTTAAATTTTTTAATGATAGTGCTTCTCAGAGCAAACCAATACATATCTTTCATCTGTTCTTATTCCTAAAGACTTAAAAAAGAAGTAAGAGCCATTCACATTTGATATTTTAAACTGAAAACCAATTCTCTTCATTTTTCTATATATATGCTTGTGCTATATATCTCAAGGAAAATATGGAGGAAACGATCTTTTACATTTCTGTGCTTATTTGTAATCTGAAGAGAAAACATTCTATCATTACAAAAACTTTTAGTGACCTGGATAATATATTTTTGTTATAATTGGTGGATTATGTTTTCCTGAAACACAGTTGGAACTAGTGATTGGAATGGGTGAAATTGGAAAACTATTTGTAAATTCACAAGAGAATGATTTTCTCAGAAACTGAATAGGTTTTTTTGTTTGCTTGTTTGTTGTTTGGTGGGGTAGGAAAACGTAAATCATTTGAAACTTTTAAATCATTTGACTTGGCTTTCAATGGTTCATGCACTTTCCATGAAATGTACTTCTAATTCAAGTCTGCAGCTGGGTGCGCAGGTTGGTTACTGGATAGAGCAAAAGGAATGACAGGTAACCTGGATCCAGACCTTTCACTAACTCACACCTGGCTGGATGCACCATGGCTGAAGCAGGGACACGTGTTCGCTGAGGCACAAAAGTTCACCGCTGCTGTGGCTTTTCCATTTTCCCTCTGCAAGTCTGGGCCACATCACCCAGCCTCACCCAGGCTAGCTAGAATCAGGATTCTCCTCAGTCGGAATTCAGTGAATGCTTCCCAAGTCAACTGCAGTAAATCTGATCCCAGGTTAAATATCCAAGTGTGGAAAGGCAGCATTTTGAAAAGGCCACAGTCATGTTTTCTTTAAGATGAGAAAGCCAGATTCACTTCCTTTTTGCCCATCACACTAGTTTGCTACAATGCAGGCAAGTGTATTTCTGTTTTCCAAGGCATAAGATATAACCAGGATTCTAGTCATGACAACAATACAAACTTTAATGGCAATTAGTTTGTTTCTTTGTTTCTAGGGTTTCATAAGTACAGATGTTCTGAAGAGCTCTCAGTGGCCCCACGCCTCCGATGGGTTATCTCTGTCTTGCATGCGCTAAAGCACTGCAGGGGGTCTGAGGTTATTTCTCAGAACTTTACAGCCTCACAGGGGATACTTTCTGTTGTACTTATTTGCTTCCCTCTTCCAATCTCTCAACATCTTTTAGATCTCAAATTTTCATAAAAACAACATCCCACATTGGTATGTGCTTGCTTGTTCATAAAATTTGTCATATTCCTAATCTCACTTGATCCTCGGTAGCACTGCTATTTCACTGGTTACTTACTCTTTTGCTTCATTAGCAAAAGTCACTATCCAAACCCATTAAATACATCTCCTAGAAGTAAGATGCCTGGAAAATCCATGGACGGAGGAGCCTGGTGGGCTGCAGTCCATGGGGTCGCTAAGAGTCGACTGAGCGACTTCACTTTCACTTTTCACTTTCTTGCATTGGAGAAGGAAATGGCAACCCACTCCAGTGTTCTTGCCTGGAGAATCCCAGGGACGGGGGAGCCTGGTGGGCTGCTGTCTCTGGGGTCTCACAGAGTCGGACACGCTGAAGTGACTTAGCAGCAGCAGCAGCAGAAGTGAAATGAACCCTGTTCATTCTAAAAACAACAAAAGTGCCTTGCTTTTGTAGACAAAAAAGAGGACTGGCTCTGCCCTAGAGTGGCAGCTGTGTGCCTGTTGCACTTTCACTATATGAGTTGACCAGAGGGAGTTTGATCATCCATTTATAAGTTGATTTGCAAAGAACTAGACCATTTATTCTTTAATGTTTACTTCTTTGGCTTTCACTTTTCAGTGTAATTCTAGAAGATGTGTGATGGAGGGGCTTACTCCTTCTGAAGGAGAAAAATGTCAGATGAATAAAATAAAGAGTTGCTGGGCTTCCTGCTAATTCATTCCTTAAAATGTTCCTTTTAATCGCATTAATGATTTTAAAACTTGCTACAAATATTTCTAATTAAAACCAAACAAGGGATTCTTTTAGGGATAGAAAAAGAAGTTTATGGTCCAACATTTGGCCTTTAAAAAGGTCATTTAATTGTTTCCCTCTACAGGAAAGGTTTCAAAGCTTTAAATTATTAGAATACTTGGCTTTTGGGAATATAGTAAGAGGATTTTGTTGTTGTTGTTAAATTACTGGAACCACCCTTAATAATTCATAAAAGCTATATCATTCATGATTTAAGATTGCCTTAGATAAAACTTTATCTATCTTTTTACTATGAGAACATACTACTCGGTCACAGTTTTCTCTTTGACATTATTGACATCATAACTAGTTTTCCGTGTGTCAGGAAAATACATAATTCCTATTTATATTTTAGATTTATGATGTTTAGAAAAAACACACATTGCAAACATATAATATCTAAAAGAAGGCAATAGAAATAAAAATATATAAATGGGACTTAATCAAGCTTACAAACTCTTGTACAGCAAAGGAAACCATAAATAAAATGAAACGACAACCTAGGGAATGTGAGAAAACATTTGCAAACAACATAAATGACAAAGGCTTAATTTCCAAAATATACAAATAGTTCATACAACTCAACAATAAAAAAAAAATAACCAAATCAAAACACAGGCGGAAGACCTAAACAGACATTTCTCCAAAGAAGACATATAGATGGCTAAAAACCACATGAAAGAAAATGCAAATCAAAACTCCAATGAGGTACCGCCTCACATCACTCAAAATGGACACTATTAAAATCTACAAATAACAAATGCTGGAGAGAGTGTGAAGAAAAGGGGACACCCTTACACTGTTGGGGAGAATGTTGGGAATGTAATTTGGTGCAGCCACTATGGAAAACAGTATAGAGGTCCCTCAGAAAATTAACAATAGAATTACCATATGATTCAGGATTCCCAGTCCTGGGCATATATTCAGACAATAATAGAATTCAAAGAGATACATGCCTATCTTTGTTCACAGCAGCACTATTTACAATACCTAAGACATGGAAATAACCTAAAAGTCCATTTAAGATGAATGAATAAAGAGCATGTGGCACATATAGATAATGGAATATTATTCAGCCATAAAGAAGAACGAAATAATGCCATTTTCAGCAACATGAATACAACTAGAGATTATCATACTAAATGAAGTAAGTCAGAAAGAGAAAGACTAATACCATATTATATCATTCGTATGTGTAATCTAAAGAAAGCACACAAGAACCTAAGGTACAGAAACAGACTCACAGATAGAACAGATGTAGTTGCCAAGGGGGAGAGGGGTTGGGGGAGGGATAGACTGGAAGTATGGGGTTAGAAGATGCAAACTATCACATATACAATGGATAAACAGCAAGGTCCTACTGTACAGCCCAGAGAACTACATTCCATATCCTAGAATAAGCCATAATGGAAAAAAATATAAAAAATAATGTGTGTATATATATATATTTATGTATATATAACTGAGTCATTTTGCTGTCAGAAGAAACTAACACAACATT
The DNA here is from genome assembly GCF_029378745.1 of Bos indicus. Lineage (NCBI taxonomy): Eukaryota > Metazoa > Chordata > Mammalia > Artiodactyla > Bovidae > Bos > Bos indicus. The sequence goes on along the minus strand of NC_091763.1, from coordinate 53,637,458 downwards.
GTAAATCAACTTTACTTCAATTAAAAAATAAAATATAAAATAAAAAGGTAACTGATACAAAAATTTATTAATTTTAGAATATTTGAGGGGTTTATAATTTTAGTTTTATTTGGCTATCTAAATAAGAATAGGCTTTGCAACCAACTTCTTTGGTTAAAGAGACACGGCGAAATCATGGATTTGGGAAGAGAGATATTTTAGAATATTTCCAGGAAAATTTTAATTTGTAGCTCTTTAGTGAATTGGGCTTCCCAGATGGCACTAAGGTAAAGAATCTGCCTGCCAATGCAGGAGATATGGGTTGACCCCTGGATTGCAAAGATCCCCTGGAGGAGGAAATGGCAACCCAGTCCAGTATTCTTGCCTGGGAAATTCCATGGACAGAGGAGCCTAGTGGGCTACAGTCCATGGGGTCATAAAGAGTCAGACACGACTGAGCACACAGGCACAGTGAATTGTTTACGATTGCTGAAGATATTTAGGCGATAAGGACTAACTCCATCCTTGAGTAAAAATGTAGCTATCATTGTCTATCCTCTGTTTCTTCCCTTGTTTTTTTGCTCAGGATAATAATTTGCAAAGGTATTCGTATTTTGGTAAATGGACAGATGAAATAATTTTTCCAATTCCTTTTAACGCCAAGACAACTGTGAAAACGATGAGTGTAACTACTCATGTGCTTATAAATGATTTTATGATAGAGAAAATAAATTGCTACAGGTTTCAGATTTAAAATAGATTGCAAAAACCTTAAATTCAACCAAACATATTTTGACATTTATTTATTGTTGCAGTAACCAAGTCAACTATCGGGGAACATGCTTGTTTCAGGCAAATAGGAACTTATTAATCAAGTATTGAACACACATTGTTTTAGCTACAGAGTCACAGCACTGCAATGGATGCAGTCCTGTTTCTTGAGGTTGGCTTCTCATGGATGCCTTTCATACACACTCAATATTGTGCATTAGTCAGACAGTATTTTTTTAATACACTATGATTTTAACTGGGGATTTATTCAATAATTTTGGTTTTAGAGTTTGTTTTGTGTGCAAACATACTATCTCTGATTTAATTTTTCTGACACCATGCCCACTACATAGAATAAAAAAAAGTGTAATTGTAATTTTGTCCTTTAAAGCACAGGACAAATAAATGTCAAAATCAAATGTGATGTCCCCCAAGGGAACACACACTTCAGTGATGAAATATTCTTCCTCACTTCCCATTGCTATTCCTCTGAACACCCAGGTGAAGCTGCCTCAGGACCTAATCAAATGCTCTAATTTGCATATAATAAAAACCCTGCCATGAGATTTTAGAATGTTCTGAGAAAAAGTGCATGACGTCTCTAAGATGGTAAACCAGGAAGATATGTATACATCTGCTCTGAATCTACAGTTTATAAACACCCGGAACAGTTTGACTGGACTAAATCTGATATGAGCAACTGCTTATGTTTTTGATGGTTAATTGTCAGTTTAATTCTCTGCCTACTAAAAGATCCTTGGAAGTAGCTTACTTCTATTTCCTATGTTCCTTGAAAATGCTGCAATATTGATAAAATGTCAGACTCCTTCTTGGGAATGATGATAACAATCAACTTTGCAAAGCAATCATTAAGGTAGCTTTAAAAAGACAGCTATAGGAACAAACAGTTTCCCTGGGACTTGTACTTATATCATAATAGTACTTTTGTTTTTCAAAAATAGCAATTCACATAGTAATATAAAATTTTCTCACCAGACTCATCTCCACTCCAAATTATTTTTAAATAATGTATTTTTCAGGCATATGAATTATTTTTGGAATAAAATTTGAACTTTAGGACCCTGGTTATTTTAATAATTTCTGCAAATTTAGCAGGTGGTTTAAAAATCATTTTGCAATATTCTTTTTTTAATCAACAGAGTGAAATTGAACCTTTTTTCATTACTGTTAGCATCAAATTCACAAATACAAAGTATTAAATTTCCGTTCCCCAATCCTGACATTATACACAGAATTTTGAAAAATGTCTTCTAGAAATTGTAGAAACTATCTAGGCATTTGAAATGCTCTTTTTTTTTAACATTATGAAAAAGCTAAACCTCTTTTCTGTGAAACTGAAATACACAACTGGTAAAAGAATATACTTGAATTCTGAGGTAATTTCATGTTATTCACTATTTTAGAGAGAGACCAATTATTATCGAATTTGACATGGGGCACATAAAAATTATTTGATTTTATGCAGCCACAATAAATATTATTGTTTTAAAGGAAACAATAAATTACAGGGAATGATTTGCTGTTGAAAGGCCATTTGGCTAGAAGGAAGAAGGCTTAACTAAAACACAAGGCGTAGAAGTTAGCCAAAACTTTCCTGTCTAGGTTAGAATTAGAGAAATAACTCAGGTTCATTTTGTGAAATTTCTTACATTGAAATTTTTGAAAGTACAATTGGTTCTCTTTTGCTGACACCCTACCTGGAGTGAGAATGTTTAACTGTCAGAGGACTTCCAAGCAACACATTTCATGTTATAGGAATTCATTGTTCTGCAGCTCAAATTATATCTTCTGTAAAGTAACCATTATGTAGACTAAGATGCTATGTGAAAGCAAAAATAACAATTACAGCAGGAAGAAGAAAGATTTGCAAGTCACCCAATAGCAGGTTTATAAGAACTGTTGGACTATTTTCAATGACCACTCTTCTCAGTCAAAAGAAACAGAATGCATAGATGTAGGGAATGAAACCAATATTCTTTGTCACATAGAGAGAAAGTAGAGAGAGAAAGGTGTGGATTATGTTGTTTTTTTTTTCATTCTAAATTGCAGGATTGACTGGCAAAGCCTTCAACTCAGAGGCCTGAGGGTCCACCAGAGCAGACTAGAGTCCCTGTAGGGTAGAGACGATGCCTGATTCATCTTTCTACTCTTAGAGCCTGCAAGGGGCCTGAAGTGCAGCAGTCCTTTCGGCAATGCTTGTGGATGAATGAACAAAGTAAACGATTGGTCAGGGTTCCTGATCTTTCCAAGGCTGAGTGCCTTGTTTAAAGGATGGAACAAAATAGAAAGCCCAGAGATAAATCCACCCACCTATGGACACCTTATCTTTGACAAAGGAGGCAAGAATATACAATGGATTAAAGACAATCTCTTTAACAAGTGTTGCTGGGAAATCTGGTCAACCACTTGTAAAAGAATGAAACTAGAACACTTTCTAACACCTTACACAAAAATAAACTCAAAATGGATTAAAGATCTAAACGTAAGACCAGAAACTATAAAACTCCTAGAGGAGAACATAGGCAAAACACTCTCCGACATACATCACAGCAGGATCCTCTATGACCCACCTCCCAGAATATTGGAAATAAAAGCAAAAATAAACAAATGGGACCTAATTAAACTTAAAAGCTTCTGCACAACAAAGGAAACTATTAGCAAGGTGAAAAGGCAGCCTTCAGAATGGGAGAAAATAATAGCAAATGAAGCAACGGACAAACAACTAATCTCAAAAATATACAAGCAACTCCTACAGCTCAACTCCAGAAAAATAAATGACCCAATCAAAAAATGGGCCAAAGAACTAAATAGACGATTCTCCAAAGAAGACATACAGATGGCTAACAAACACATGAAAAGATGCTCAACATCACTCATTATCAGAGAAATGCAAATCAAAACCACTATGAGGTACCATTTCACACCAGTCAGAATGGCTGCGATCCAAAAGTCTACAAGCAATAAATGCTGGAGAGGGTGTGGAGAAAAGGGAACCCTCTTACACTGTTGCTGGGAATGCAAACTAGTACAGCCACTATGGAGAACAGTGTGGAGATTCCTTAAAAAACTGGAAATAGAACTGCCTTATGATCCAGCAATCCCACTGCTGGGCATACACACTGAGGAAACCAGAAGGGAAAGAGACACATGTACCCCAATGTTCATCGCAGCACTGTTTATAATAGCCAGGACATGGAAGCAACCTAGATGCCCATCAGCAGATGAATGGATAAGAAAGCTGTGGTACATATACACAATGGAGTATTACTCAGCCATTAAAAAGAATACATTTGAATCAGTTCTAATGAGATGGATGAAACTGGAACCTATTATACAGAGTGAAGTAAGCCAGAAAGAAAAACACCAATACAGTATACTAACGCATATATATGGAATTTAGAAAGATGGTAACAATAACCCTGTGTACGAGACTGCAAAAGAGACACCGATTTATAGATCAGTCTTATGGACTCTGTGGGAGAGGGAGAGGGTGGGGAGATTTGGGAGAATAGCATTGAAACATGTACAATATCATGTATGAAACGAGCCGCCGGTCCAGGTTCGATGCACGGTACTGGATGCTTGGGGCTGGTGCACTGGGACGACCCAGAGGGAGGGTAGGGGAGGGAGAAGGGAGGAGGGTTCAGGATGGGGAACGCGGGTATACCTGTGGTGGATTCATTTTAATATTTGGCAAAACTAATACAATATTGTAAAGTTTAAAAAAAAAAAAGTAGTAGTATTTTTATTTCTTAAGGTACAGAAAGACATGTACAGATGAATGTAAGGATTTCTTATAATGATCGTACAGCCATTCAGTCTCCTGGATGGGATGTCTTCTCAGATGGTCAGACACCAGGTGGCTTTTCTGTGGTCATCATCTTCCTTTCATCCTGAACACTATTAGGTATTACACTGCTGATCTAAAGGGGCAGGAGTGCTCAGAGGGACTGATCACTTTTTTCTCCTTTCACCAAATGAAATGGTGGAGTGTAGCTGCTGACAGCACTGGTTTCCCATCGGGATGTGGTTATCTAATGCCTTGATGACTTCCTTCTCCCTGAGGCTACAAGTAGGAAGTCTCTTGTTCTGTGTGTCTGTTATTACACAGAGACCAAAAGTTAGACTCATTTATTTTAGGCCTTTAAAAAAAAAAATCTGAATTCAAGTTTTTGCTTTTTTCCTTGTTTCATTATATCACTTTCAATCCTCTCTCATCCCATTTCTACTGTTATCTAGGATGAAGTAATATTTTCACATGATTAATCTGCTTTGGAAAATTATTTACTTTGTCTTAACTAATAGAATTCCATGAAACTCCTAGTGAGATAGTGAAATTTATACAACTTATTCTGCTGAGATGTTGCCTTTATATACTATAAACATCTTCTGAGTATATACTTTTGAAATTGGGTTTGGCATATTTGAGACACCTAAATTTGGAAGTCAGTACTTGGCTTTGATTTTTTTTTATTTATTTATTTTTGATGCGGACCATTTTTAAAGTCTTTCTGAATTTGTTACAATATTGCTTCTGTTTTATGTTTCAGTTTTTTGGCCACAAGGCATGTGAGATCTTAGTTCCCTAACCAGGGATCAATCTGCACCCCTTGCATTGGAAAGTGAAGTCTTAACTGCCAGACTGCTAGGGAAGTTTTGATTCTTTTGATTCTTTTCACAATATTTGCATAGTTTCCACACTTTTTTAGGCTTTTACTTTTATTCTATAGGTTTATTATTTATTTTCTTCCTCTAACTTCTTGATGGGATTGTCTCAAAATTCATGAAGAAAATTTTCTTGGATATTATTAAAGGTTTAAGCTTTTTCTTACTCATAAAATGTTATGCCCTTTTTAGAATAACTTAAACTTCTTGACAACTTTAAAATCCATGGTTTTACAATCATTCCTGAGTATATTTTCTCCTTGATACTTTTCTCCACATGGTAGAAAAGTAGAGCAGTAATAAATGGTGAGAAAGCTTAACTGCAAACATGCCAGGTTTTATTTTTGGGTCTGAAGCTTATAATATTTTCTAAATTAACATTTTTGACCAATGTACCTTTTAATTATTTCATCAGTTGATGAGTCAATTATTAGCTCTTTAAAATGCCAAAACTCTTTTCCCTAATCTACTCCATTAAATGTCATATTCTTTTCCTGGTGATTAAATTTTCTGTATTTCATAGTGTTTATGCCAAATTATCCAGGACTCAAGTTAACAATGTTGTGTGTGTGTGTGTGTGTGTGTGTGTGTGTGTGTGTATTTTCTAGCCCAAGGTGCCTTTCAGATCAGATCAGATCAGATCAGTCGCTCAGTTGTGTCCGACTCTTTGCGACCGCATGAATCACAGCACGCCAGGCCTCCCTGTCCATCACCAACTCCCGGAGTTCAGTCAGACTCACGTCCATCGAGTCAGTGATGCCATCCAGCCAGCTCATCCTGTTGTCCCCTTCTCCTCCTGCCCCCAATCCCTCCCAGCATCAGAGTCTTTTTCCAATGAGTGAACTCTTCGCATGAGGTGGCCAAAGTACTGGAGTTTCAGCTTTAGCATCATTCCTTCCAAAGAAATCCCAGGGCTCTTCTCCTTTAGAATGGACTGGTTGGATCTCCTTGCAGTCCAAAAGACTCTCAAGAGTCTTCTCCAACACCACAGTTCAAAAGCATCAATTCTTCGGCACTCAGCCTTCTTCACAGTCCAACTCTCACATCCATACATGACCACAAGGAAAACCATAGCCTTGACTAGACGAAACTTTGTTGGCAAAGAAATGTCTCTGCCTTTGAATATGCTGTCTAGGTTGGTCATAACTTTCCTTGAAGGAGTAAGCGTCTTTTAATTTCATGGCTGCGGTCACCATCTGCAGTGATTTTGGAGCCCCCAAAAATAAAGTCTGACACTATTTCCACTGTTTCCCCATCTATTTCCCACGAAGTGGTGGGACCAGATGCCATGATCTTCGTTTTCTGAATGTTGAGCTTTAAGCCAACTTTTTCACTCTCCTCTTTCACCTTCATCCTCTTCACTTTCTGCCATAAGGGTGGTGTCATCTGCATATCTGAGGTTATTGATATTTCTCCCAGCAATCTTGATTCCAGCTTGTGTTTCTTCCAGTCCAGCGTTTCTCATGATGTACTCTGCATATAAGTTAAATAAACAGCGTGACAATATACAGCCTTGACGAACTCCTTTTCCTATTTGGAACCAGTCTGTTGTGCCATGTCCAGTTCTAACTGTTGCTTCCTGACCTACATACAAATTTCTCAAGAGGCAGATCAGGTGGTCTGGTATTCCCATCTCTTTCAGAATTTTCCAGTTTATTGTGATCCACACAGTCAAAGGCTTTGGCATAGTCAATAAAGCAGAAATAGATGTTTTTCTGGAACTCTCTTGCTTTTTCCATGATCCAGCGGATGTTGGCCATTTGATCTCTGGTTCCTCTGCCTTTTCTAAATCCAGCTTGAACATCAGGAAATTCACAGTTCACATACTGCTAAAGCCTGGCTTGGAGAATTTTGAGCATTACTAGCGTGTGAGATGAGTGCAATTGTGCGGTAGTTTGAGCATTCTTTGGCATTGCCTTTCTTTGGGATTGGAATGAAAACTGACCTTTTCCAGTCCTGTGGCCACTGCTGAGTTTTCCAAATGTGCTGGCATATTGAGTGCAGCACTTTCACAGCATCATCTTTCAGGATTTGGAATAGCTCAACTGGAATTCCACCACCTCCACTAGCTTTGTTCGTAGTGATGCTTTCTAAGGCCCACTTGACTTCACATTCCAGGATGTCTGGCTCTAGGTCAGTGATCACACCATCGTGATTATCTGGGTCGTGAAGATCTTTTTTGTACAGTTCTTCTGTGTATTCTTGCCACCTCTTCTTAATATCTTCTGTTTCTGTTAGGTCCATACCATTTCTGTCCTTTATCGAGCCCATCTTTGCATGAAATGTTCCTTTGGTATCTCTGATTTTCTTGAAGAGATCCCTAGTCTTTCCCATTCTGTTGTTTTCCTCTATTTCTTTGCATTGATTGCTGAAGAAGGCTTTCTTATCTCTTCTTGCTATTCTTTGGAACTCTGCATTCAGATGTTTATATCTATCCTTTTCTCCTTTGCTTTTCGCTTCCCTTCTTTTCACAACTATTTGTAAGGCCTCCCCTACACTACTATTTATTTGCCATTATCTAAACTTTTGAGAAACAAGTTTGCATGTAATAAGGACTGAAAAATGTGCTCTCTATTGTGTCCATATATGATCACCAACCATTTTCAGGATAAGGACTATTCTTAAAGGGAAAAACATAAAGGTAGGTAGATTTTTGCATGCTCTAGGAGTCATAACTCATGCATTGTTCAAGGGTCAATTGTGTCACACATATGTCAAGGGTCACACATATGTATACACATACATACACACAGTGACTATTATGCTATCTGTGGTTCATGCTTGGAAGACCCTTGGCTAAGGGATCCCCTGGACTCATCTCACAGCTCCTGTAACTCCAAGGGGATAGCAGCCCACAAGAGGGACACTACAGGTTCAGGAAGGCCCACGGCAGTTAATTTATCCCATCCTGCCTCAGTCAAGAGAATAGGCCACTGGGAATTTGTTGATTTCTTTGGTACCCATTTGGTCTGACAAACTCTATAGGGGAAAAAAAAGAGAAAGAAAGAAAAGGAAAAGTTTTAAAGCAATGGCTGGGGTAAATCTGACTGTAGGAGAAGATGGTAGCCAGAGTTCCTGGACATTACGGAACATGATTTTAACAATCTTCAGAGGTTTGCTTTTCTCCACAGGGGAAAATCTAATTATTTATTTTCCTCTGGACCAGCCCAATTTTGGTATTCAGAATACAGAAAAACCTGTAGCACTTCATATTCTGGTTCAGTAATTATTTCAAAGTTGGACATGGATTTTCTTTATTTGGTGAGGATCGTGTAAACAGACACTTTCAGACTTCAGAACCACTTTCTCGTGAGCTACTCCTTGGTGTCTGCAACTGATGCCACATAACTATTGCTTGGGGGAGGAAACTAAGTTGAAAGTGTCAGCTGGTTTTTGCCATATGCACTGGCAATATAGGAAGAGGGTCCTTTCATTATTTTACTACATACTTGTTGAGTATATGCTAGTGCCAAGTAGTGTTAGATCATGGAGATTTGGGGTTTTAAAAAGGCATGGCATTCTCCTCAAGCAACATAAGTCTCATGGGGATGTGGACATAGAAACAGGCAGTTACGATTACTTGGAAGCTTTCAACAGAGAGGCATATAGAACTTGGGAAAATAAAAGAAGTAATCTTGTGACCTATTCCATCTACTTACCAAATGATAAAATTAAAGATGAAGAAATAATTATCTGCCATTTCAGGTCTCTTTTCAGAATATGTAGGTGGCAGGAAGCATCTGTTGGCTCAATTATAGTGTCCCTTAAGTAGAAAGCTGAGTTTACTCTCCAGTAAAGGACTAAGTTTCAAAAGCATTCCTGAGTCACAACAGTGACTTTTCTGGGGGCTAAAGTTGTCTTTATTACCACATACTGGGCAAAAATACTTAAAAGTCAGATCTCTGATAAAAATACTTGTCTTCAGGATATATAAAAAACTTCAAACTCGGTAAGAAGACAAACAACTTCATTTAAAAAAATGGGCAAAAAATCGGGACAGACATTTCACCAAAGAAGATATACCAAAAGCAAGCAAGCAGATGAAAAATGTTCAACATAATCATAAGGAAATGCAAATTAAAACACACTGGGATACTACTATACAATCTCTTAGAATACCTAAAATTAAAAATCTGATCATACTGAGTAATGGTGAAAATGCAGAGGAACTGAATTTTTCATATACTTCTGGGGAGAACGTGAAATATTTCAACCACTTTGGAAACTAGTTCTGCAATTTCTTAAACAGTTAAACATGTATGTACCATATGATCCAGCTATTCTATGTTTAGGCAATTTTCAAAAGGAAAATGAAAGCATATGTCTAAATAAAGGCATATACATGAATGCACATGGGAGCTTGATTTAGCTGTCCAAAACTGGAAACAAATCAAATGTCTGACAATAGGAGAATGAATAATGTGGTACACCCAGAAAATGGAACACTACACAACAGTAAAAAATACATTGGTGATATATGCTACATCATGAATAAGTCTCAAATTGTTATTCAAAGTAGAAGAAGCCAAACCAAAAAGGATATACAGTATATAATTTATATAAAGCTTGAAAAATTATGAGCTAACATGTAGTGACATGTTTATGCAAAGCATTTTATTATGGCATCTAAGACTCCAGTACTCTTGCCTGGAAAATCCCATGGACAGAGGAGCTTGGTAGGCTGCGGTCCATGGGGTCACAAAGAGTCGGACACGACTGAGCGACTTCACTTTCACTTTTGGGCTGCTGTCTCTGGGGTCGCACAGAGTCGGACACGACTGAAGCAACTTAGCAGCAGCAGCAGCAAGAGGCATGCTTTGGAACACTTTGCTACTTAGAATCCTGAGAAGAGTGAAGGCTCAGGGAGGGGTGAAGGACAGAAACTATAAGGGGCACATGGAAACTTTAGGGAGTGATGAGCATGTTAATCACCTTGATTGTTATAATGGTTTCACCAAACTACAAATATGCCAAAACTTATCAAATTGTACCCTTTAAGTATATGCAGCATATTTTATGTCAATTATAAATCACTAAATTTATTTTTTTAAAGCAACTAGAGCTTTGTTGTTATATTAACTGCCCATGTTTGAAAAATGGAAGTAAACAAAAAGGATTTTATAGGAAAAAATGATGTAATTTTCTTTTCTACCCTCTGTTTTCAGTAGAATATGTCAATGGCATAGCACGATTGGTGACATTGGTCAGTTAGATTTCTTGAAATGCACAAGGGAAAATCAAAGATTAATATATTTCTAAATGGGAGCGTCTATGGTCTTTGGCTGCCTGGGAAATCCATTTTTATGGAAGCTTTCACTGCACTCAGTACATCAGAGATTAGAAGTCTTAGCTACCTTTTATTTAAAACATGTTTGCTTAAATTACAACAAGTTATTTTACAACTAGACACATGAATGCCACATGCTAAGTAAATTGTACATTATGTAGAAAGTGTTTAAAAATACCCTGAAGTTGTGGAAATATGAGATGAATATAGAGAATGATAATATAAGCAGTTTCAGTCATATCACTGATGTTAAACTGAGCTTTCTGTAGTTTTTGCAGCAGGAGAGACATATGTCTTGAATGTATTTTAAATATATGCCAAAGCTAACCCTTTTAAGGGCATCATTGAATTGATAATTTCAAACAGTTTGTCAAACTTAGATATGTTCCAGAGAGGGAAGAAAATCTTGAATGCATCATTTGGTATATTTTATAATGTCATTTTTGAGGATTCATGTTTACTTTGACTGCCTGTCCCACTGTACCCAAAATATGAATAAATAAAGAGGAACACTTGGTTTCTATGTCCTTTTGCTGCACAGCATTGAGTGAGTGTTAAAGCTAATATAGTTGGATACAAGTCATATCCTCCAGTCATCACTTTGTTAATTTGATAATTGCTAAATACTGATCTTAATGAAGTTAACATGCCTGTTATCTGTAACCATAAAACGCTCCTGATATAAAACAGTTCCACTGTAAATCAAAGAAAAATTATATGGTCACACATATTAACATGTAAGGTGGTGAACAAATTCAGTTGAATTACATGAACACTGTCAGCTCTGTACAGAAAATTCTAATTTTGTGTAAAAGGTCTTGATTTCTAAGCTCTTTACTTGTACAAGAAGATTTAATTTATCTGTTATTTTATGAAGCATTTTTATGTGTAGAAAAAGTGCTACTTGTTTGCAAACGCTGGTTATGTGGCATTCTTACATGATTTCATGCTTTGCTGATGGAAAATTAGACCCTTGTGTATTATAAAAGAATAGAAGATAGCTATAGAATCAGGATGCAATTGCCTCAGGACATTCTGTTGACAGCTAGAAATATATACAGACAAAGCAATGTCACTGGATGCTAATGTGAACTATAGCACTGATGAGTACTGTAAATCCCTCTAAAAGGAGAAGCCCAAATCCTTTTACTGAACTGGGGCTTTTCCCTTAAACTTTGACTACTGAGGTAATTTCTACACTTTTGTACAATGAAACCATAATAAATATTTTATAATTACATTATGTCCATGAATTCATAAATATGATCCCAGAGGCTGATCTATCTTGATAAAGCCACATATAGATATAATTCATTTCTGTTATTTATGTATTAGACTAATAATACGGTGTCTTTCATGCATACTGAAGATGAATCATTCATTTCTTGGATTAGTTTATACCATGCAAGTCCTTACATAATAATTTCCTTGTCTGTTAGAATTTTTCAATTTTCTCTAATGTAAAATTGAATGAGAGATATACTGTAGTTTAACAATAATATGTACAAGTAATAATATCTCTAATACCACCTTCTAAGAAACTCTAGTAAGAGATGTCAAAACAGCCCTAGAAGCTACAGTGTCTCTTTTGGTCTTTTTAACCTTCCAAGTCAATGTTAATAACCATCACAAACACTCCATAGAGTAAACCTCAGTGCAAAGGTGTGAATATGAGGCCAGTGAGCCAAATTCTAAAAGGATTTCCTTGTCTCATTCCCATGTGAAACTATTTACCTTACATTTCAGAAAGCATCTTGCTGCTTATCAACACAGAATGAGGATAAATTGATCTTGACTTCTTCAGCTCTACTTCCAGAAGTCTGTTATACTGTATAACTTGTGGCTGAAATATTGGAAGTAACAAAAAAAATGCACAGTAGTCAAGTCTAGAGGTCTTCTTCAGTAATATTAACATTCTTGGTGGGTTTGGCACCCAGAGCAATTTTCCATTACAATCCAGCTATAATATGAGCAGAAACATTTTCTTTAACCAAACAATTGTGCAGGCAAGGCTGTGTGTAGTGTTCCTTGAAATGAGTCTGAAAAAAAAAAAAAAACAAAGCCCCTCCTTGTTTCTTCTAATTGTCACACACTGAAATGAACTGTAAGTGACCTGGTAAGCAGAAATGTCAGGACTATTTGGTTTTTCTACAGCAACTGCTTCTTGGTAGTCAGAATCAAAGCTCAGTATTCTGCCAGGTTTAAGAATTGACTGAAAAGAACACAGAACAGTCCTTGAAAATCAAGGCAATTATTCTGAGCAAAAAGACTCTGGCCTAGAAATCCTGATGGCAGTAGATGGTTTTGGAATTTTTGTTTGGGGCGTGAATAACACAGATGAGCTAGGATCAGTTCTTCACAAGAAATTTCCTTTGTTGCTATCCTAGGCTGACCCCACTTTGTTAGACCGCCGTAGACAACTGTGGGAACGTGAATTGAGCAAAACGAACAATGAACCACAAAACCTCCCAGGAAAGAAGATCAAGGGTCCCAGCGAGCATTATTCCCTATTTGAAATGAAATGATGCACTAAAACAGAGTAAGGACTAAATGTACAAAACATTCTCAATGTGACACAGTGGAGTGCTTAAAAATAAATATAATTCACATGGTCTGTTTCTATTTCAATTAAATTGGCTTTTCTAGATTAATTTAACAAATAATCTTCCCTGTTCTGAAGAGGGAAAACAGTTTTACTGAAAATAATAAAAATAACTTTGTAAAGAAGTAAGCAGGAAGGAACCAGGCTCATTAACAGTCAAATAGAATGATTTTACCTGTAAAAATATCTCAACACAGAAGGAACAGGTTTGCAAACAAAAATGAAAGAAAGATGACACTGAAGAGTTTGCACATTATCTCCTGAATTTGTCAGTTCTATGGTTTTAAATGATGAGACCATTAAGCAGGCCCAACTGAAGAAAACCAAGTTTTCCCTAAACTGAGTCTTCTTTCTGTGATGACTGACTCAACCACCTTGAGGGTCTTCTCATCTCATGGTAGTATTCTCAGTTTTTAATCCCAACTGGTATGCTGCTCTACTTGAGCTCTCCAATCCTTATTTGATATAATCCCCCCTTAATTTTCTCAGAAGAGTGTATTATTACATCAACTTTGTTAAAAACATGCCCGTTACTTCCAGGCAAAATTAAAATCACCTCATTCAAAAGTCAAAGCCCTGCATAATTAAGCATAAAGTTCTCATTACAAGTTCTCTTTTCCTCCTGTGAAAGTGAAAGTGGCTCAGTCATGTCTCACTCTTTGCGACCTCATGGACTATACAGTCCATGGAATTCTCCAGGCCAGAATACTGGAGTGGGTAGCCTTTCCCTTCGCCAGGGAATCTTCCCAACCCAGGGATCGAACCCAGGTCTCCTGCATTGTAGGCGGATTCTTTACCAGCTGAGCCACTTTTCCTCTTGTTACTGCTTCGATTGCTGAAGCTCAAAGCATTTTTCTTGCTTTCCAGCTTTTGCTTTAGTGACAGTCTCTTCAATTTGCCTTCTGGCTTCTCTGCATAAACAAACAATACTCTTTCCATCATTCAATGAAGAACAATATACCTACTGTGTGTCAGGCCCTGCATGTGGCAGAGAGGATACAGTAGCGAACAAGGCCGACACAGTTCCTGCTTTCAAAGAGCCATGAGTAATTTGGAGGAACGGCAGACATACTACCATACTACCACTCTTCAGACATTGTGACAACTTCTGTAACAGAAATAAAACAGATTCGTGTATGGTGACTGGTAGGACTACTTAGATTGACTTATCAGGGAGAACCTCACTGAAGAAGTGCTATTTGAATTGAGGACTTATTGCATGAAGAGCCAACAAAGCAGAGCCTAGGAGCAGAATTTTTCAGGGAATGAAAAATACAAGTGCCCCCGAACAGAGAATCATCTAGAATGTGCATGGAAAGAAGAGAAAGCAGTGAAACCCAAGAGGAGCGAGCCGAACTACAGAGAACTCTTAATTTTCTGTGTCAAGTGTTTAGAACTTACCCTGAACTCTTGAAATATTATGGTATGTTGCTAGTGAAGTCTTAACCTTGCTTTCTGTCTTTTTATTTGACCGTGTCATTGCCTTGATTTGAGTTTACTTTATGATAAAAATAAAGTTACATTATAAATGATTATGCAGCCTCACAGGATATTCCAGTGTTATACACAGTGTAGGTTTTTAAACATGGCTAAAATGCCAAATCTCCCCAAACCAATGTACACATTTAACATTATTCCTATCAACATCCAAGCAAGATTTTTTGTAGCTAAATAAAAAAGTTACTCCAACATTTACATGGAAAAACAAAGGAAATAAAATACGTAAAATACGAAGAGGAGTTTGGGAGGAATCTATTTACCCAGTTTAAGACATATCTACAATAATCAATGCTATGTGGTATTGATGTAGGGATAAATACACAGATCAGTGGGACAGAATATAAATCTCAAAAACGGACCCACACATATTTGGCCAACTGATGTTTGGACAAAATCACCAAAGCAATTCTGTATAAGAAGGACAGTATTTTAACAAATGGTGATGGGACAACTGGACTTCCTAGGCAAAACAAAATGAACCTTAACCTAAATGTCATAACTTTTGTAAAAATTAATTGAAAGTATATTACAGACAAATGTAAAATACAAAATTATAAAACTTGTGGAAAATGGGAGAAAATCTTTAATACATAGGGCTGGGCAGAGTTCCTAGACTTGACAACAAAAACACAGTCCATAAAAGGAAAAATTGATAAATTAGATTTCATTAACATTTAAACCCTTTGCTAGGTGAAAGACCCTTTTAAGAGGATTAAAAAAAAAAAAAAACAAGCTATGGACCAAGAGAAAATATTTGCAAACCATCTATCCAATTAAGGCTAATAAGTAGAATATATAAAGAATACTCTAAACTCAACAGTAAAAAGAAACAAACCAGCCAAATAATTAGAGTAAAAGCACTGATAGACACTTCACTGAAGCAAGTATGTAGATTGGAAATAAGTACCTGAGAAGATATTCAACATCATTCACCACTAAGGAAATTCAAATTAAAACCATAATGAGATATCATTACATTGCTATCAGAATGGATAAAATGCAAAACAATAATAACACAAAACACGTTTCTCTACAGGAAATTTCTAGAGGCTTAATCATTCATACAGTACTGGTTGGAATGTAAAATGACACAGCCACTATGAAAACAGTTTGGTAGCTTTTTAAAGAATTAAGAATGCTACAACCAAATGACCTAGTCCCATAAAATACTCTCCTAGGCATTAATCCCAGAAAAATAAACACTTATGTTTACACAAAAACCTATATTTATAAAATGTTTATTTGTAACAGCCCCAAACTAAAATCAACCCAGATATTCTTCAAGGGTGAATAGTTAAAAAAACAGAAAAACAGGCTTCTGGTTCAAGATGGTGGTGTAGAAGGATGTGCACTTGTCTCCTGTGAGAGCACCAAAATTTCAACTAGCTGTTGAACAACCATCAACAGGAGGACACTGGAACCCATGAAAAAAAAAATATATATCCATGTCCAAAGAAAAGCTGCTGCAGTGAGATGGTATGAGGGGTACAGTCATGATAAAATCAAATCCATAGCTGCCAGGTGGGCAACCCAGAAACTGGAGAACAATAATAGCAAAGAAATTCTCCCACTATTGTGAAGGTTCTGAGCCCCCATCAGGCTTCCCAGCCTGGTGATCCAACAATTGTGAAGGTTCTGAGCCCCCATCAGGCTTCCCAGCCTGGTGATCCAACAATTGTGAAGGTTCTGAGCCCCACATCAGGCTTCCCAGCCTGGTGATCCAACAAAGCGACAAGGGATCCACAGGGAATCTGATTTTGAAGGCCACTGAAATTTGATTATAGGACTTCCACAGGACTGGGGGAAACAGACTCCACACTTGGAGGACACAAACAAAATCTTGCTGCACTGAGATCCAGGGAAAATGATCAGTGACCCCATAGGAAACTGAACCAAACCTACTGGCTAGCATTGGAGGGTCTCCTGTGGAGGTGTGTGTCAGCAGTGGCTTGCCATGGGGACAGGGCATTGTCAGCAGAAGTCCTGGAAAGGGCCCCTTGGCGTAAATCCTCTTGAAGGTCATCACTAATCCTACCATAGTGCCCACAGACCCCAGGGTCAGGTCACCTCAGGCTAAACAATTAACAGATAGGGAGCACAGCCCCACCCATTAGCAGATAATTGGATTAGCCTTATTGAGCACAGCCATGCCCACCAGAGCAAGACCCAGTTTTTCCCACTTCCAGTTCCTACCATCAGGAAGCTTGCATAAGCCCCCTAGTCTCCTCCATCAGAGGGCAGACAGAAGAAGCAAGAAGAATCACAATCCCACTGTGTCTAGAACAAAAACCACCATATAGAAAGTTAATCAGGGTGAAAATTCACAATGTCCCAGATGAAGGGAAAAGATAAAACCCCAGAAAAACTAAATAAAGTGGAAATAGGCAAGCTTCCAGAAAAAGAATTCAGAATAATGATAATGAAGATGATCCAGGGTCTCTGGAAGACAATGGAGAAGGTATAAGAAATGTTTGCCAAAGAACTAAAGACCAAATAGAGATGAATAATACACTAGAAGGAATCAATAGCAGAATAACTGAGGCAGAAGAACGGATAAATGACCTGGAGGTCATTTATGGATAAATGACAGAATGCTGGAAATACTGCCACAGAACAGGATATAGAAAAAGAATGGAAACAAACAAAAAATGAAGATAACATAAGAGACCTCTGGGATGACATTAAATGCACCAACATTCGCATTATAGGGGCCCCAGAAGGAGAAGAGAGAGAGAAAGGACCTGAGGAAAATACTTGAAGAGATTAACTTCAAGCTGGAAATCTCCCTAAAATAGGAAAGGAAATAGTCAACCAAGTCCAGGAAGCACACAGAGTCCCAGGCAGGATAAATACAAGGATGAATACACCAAGACACGTAGCAATCAAACTGACAAAAATGAAAAATAAAGACAAAAATGTTAAAAGCAACAAGGGAAAAATGACAATATAACAGGGGAATTCCCATAAGGTTATAAACTGATTTCTCAATAGAAACTCTACAAGTCCAAAGGGAATAGCATGATATATTTAAAGTGATGAATGAGAAGACCCTACAAAGAATATTCTACCCAGCAAGACTCTCATTCACATTTGATGGAGAAGTCAAAAGCTTTACAGGCATGCAAAAGTTAAGAGAATTCAGCATTACAAGAAATGCCAAAGGAATTTCTCTAAGCAGTAAACACAAGAGAAGGAAAAGACCTACATAAAATAAACCCCAAAACAATTAAGAAAGTGTTAACAGGATCATACATATTGATGATTATCTTAAATGTAAATAGATTAAATGCACCAACCAAAGACATAGACTGTCTGGCCAGATGAAAACATGTGCATGCATGCACTTTCACTTACCACATCACTCTACTTAACCCCCTGAATTGTATGTAATTATTTTATACTGTTAGGTTAATCATAGTTGGGGAAACGATAGAAATGCTGAGAGACTTAATTTTGGGGGGCTCCAAAATCACTGCAGATGGTGACTGCAGCCATCAAATTAAAAGATGCTTGCTCTTTGGAAGGAAAGTTATGACCAACCTAGACAGCATATTAAAAAGCAGAGACATTGCTTTGCCCACAAAGGGCTGTCTAGTCAAAGCTATCATTTTTCCTATAGCCATGTATGGATGTGAGACTTGGACTATAAAGAAAGCTGAGTGCCGAAGAATTGATGCCTTTGAACTGTGTGTTGGAGAAGACTCTTGAGAGTCCCTTGGACTGCAAGGAGATCCAACCAGTTCATCCTAAAGGAAATCAGTCCTGAATATTCATTGGAAGGACTGATGCTGAAGCTGAAACTCCAATTCTTTGGCCACCTGATGCAAAGGATTGACTCATTGGAAAAGACTCTGATGCTGGGAGGGATTTGGGGCAGGAGGAGAGGGGGGCGACAGAAGATGAGATGGTTGGATGGTATCAATGACTCGATGGACATGAGTTTGAGTAAGCTCCAGGAGTTGGTGACGGACAGGGAAGCCTGGCATGCTGCAGTCCATGGGGTCTCAAAGAGTCAGACACAACTGAGCAACTAAACTGAACTAAGGTTAATCATGTTTCCATCATGGCTTACAATTGTAATGATATTTTATTTTTGTCTGGCTATTGATTGTGAAAACTGATAAACTCTTCTACTATTGTGAATTTTGCTTAAAAAAAAACAACAAAAAACTACAGTACATTCATACCATGGAGTATTACTCAGCAATAAAAAGGAACAAGCTATTTATGTAAACAACTTAGATAAATCTTGAAAGAATTATATGAGTAATAAGAGCCAATTTGAAAGGCTTATATTTATATAAAGGTTATATATACTATCTTTGGACTTCCCTGATGGCTCAGATGGTAAAGTATCTGTCTACAATGTGAGAGAGACCTGGGTTCAATCCCTGGGTTGGGAAGATTCCCTAGAGAAGGAAATAGCAACCCACTCCAGTACTCTTGTCTTGAAAATCCCACGGATGGAGGAGCTTGGTGTAGGCTACTATCCATGGGGTAGCAAAGAGTCGGGCATGACTGAGCGACTTCATTTTCACTTTCTATATATACTATCTTACTCCATTTATATTAATTTGAAATGACAAATTTCTAAAAATAGAGAAAAAACAGTTACCATGATTAAGGGCTTCCTTCGTGGCTCAGCCATAAAGAAGCAGTCTGCCAATACAAAGTATTTGGGTTTGATCCCTGAGTTGGGACAATTCCCTGGAGAAAAATATGGCAACACACTCCAGTGTTCTTGCATGGAGAGATCCCATGGACAGAGGAGCTTGGTGGGCAACAGTCATAGGAGTTGCAAAAGAGTTGGACATGACTGATAGACTAAACAACGAGTTAGGGAAGGTGTGGGGATGGGATGGAAGTGTGTGTATTTATAAAAGGGCAAAATGAGATATCTTTGTGATGATGAAATCATTCTGTATCTTGACTGCATCAATGTCAATGTCATGATGGTTATATTTTTTTGTATCTTGGTTTTTCTTTCTACCAATTTGACTTTTCTCCATCCAGGTATGAATGTTATCTTTTTCCTGTTTTCTGGATTTTTTCTTAGCTCATTTCCTGTACCATTTTATGGTACATCCTCTGCCTAAACAAGTGCATTCATAACCTCAAGCATTACTGATCAGCTCCTGATTGAGAAATATAAGCACACTCAAAAGACTACCCAAACAGAGTTAAATAAAGGGATGATTTACAAAGCTTCATTAAGAGTTAATGGAACCAACAGTGAAACACCAAAGGACAGGTTGCAATCAGAAAATATTACTATCCCCAGACCTACAGGTACATAGAGAGGGGAAAATGATACTGAGGCTGAGAGAGAGCTGGAGTCATGAATTGTAGTGGTGGATGCACTACAATCAGGGAATATATATCTGCATGTAAAAGACAAAAGGCCTGCCACCACCATCTGAAAGAAGAGGTTCAATTCAACCAGCCTCAGGTGGCCAAACTGTCCTCCTTATGCCCAAGAATGTTAAGAATCTGTTCTATCAAGGATTTATTTAGTGCTGCTCTTTCTTGTTTGGGGATTCCATGTGCACTAGATCAGCCTTCAGGAGGACAAAACTATGTGGTTGCTATGATACTTAGCTCCCATCCCTGCTGCAATGGACAACATATGGCCCACCCAAGCTTCAGGGTGGATAGGGAAAGAATTGAAATATATGCAAAGGATGGGTCATGTAAGTCTATACCCGATTATTAAGAGCCTCCTCTACTGAGGTTGTCTTCTGTAAAATATTCTGCTGAATATTTTGTCAGTCAAATTTCTTCACTCTGCTTACTGTGCAAGGTTTATTCACATGAATCTCCCCCAGATACATGCTGTCCATCTTTTAATCTTGTCAGACCATGGTAGACATTAATTTCTAACTTTAAATTTCAGGTACTATTTTTCTGGGCACACTTTACCATAGTATTTTCTTCAGTTTTTGGCCTATCCTTTTTCTCCTTTTGTAAAGTGCCATATGTTTATGGGTACTCTTTCGGACCACTGAGATATGAAAAGGAAGAAAACTGCAAGGAAATGAGTTCAGTCATTTACCAAGGAAGACTTGGTTCCTTCATATAACACACACACACACACACACACACACACACACATATATATATATATAATGTATCTATGTTTTATATGTTTCATTCAATATAGAGAATGGTGAAAGACATTTCAAGGGTTCCAGGGTAATGAGTGGTTCATGCTTTTCATAAATGTCTGCTGTTCTTGTTTAGTTGCTCAGTTGTGTCCTTCTCTTTGCAACCCCATGGACTGTAGCCCACCAGGCTCCTCTGTCCAAGGCATTTCTCAGGCAAGAAGAGTGGAGTGAGTTGCCATTTCCTTCTCCAGGGGATCTTCTGCACCCAGGCATCAAACCCGCATCTCCTGCATTGGCAGGCAGGTTCTTCGCCACAGAGTCACAAGGGAAGCATAAAGATGTCTAATGATACAAAATACCAAATGCATAACTATTGTATTTTTTTCAGGAATAAAAAGTAGAAGACAGAAAATATGTTAATTATGCATTAATTGATATATTGACAGTGTTTGTTTTAATCAGTTTGTATTGAGGAAGTCATGGCATGCTTGCATGGGACTTCAATATGTCTTTCACTAGAAAGCATCAGAATGATGACTTCTATGATTTTATACTACACATATGACAGTTCTATTGTACACTCTTGCTGTATTATTCTCTTTTAGGATTATCTTGCACAGAATTCATAAATTGAATTTCAGATGGTAAATTATTTAGTGAGAAGTCTACTTTTTGTCCACAAGCATGGAGATATATACAGTTCAACTAGACTGGCAAAATATTGTAGAATTTTATATTGGAGCTAAAAATATTTTAATATTATGTAATTAATTAGTATTAACCCTAATTATAACTCTAGGGTTATTATTGCAATAATAGTGATTACTTCAAAATCCTCTAATACTGATTTATCATTCCATGGTCAATTATTTTATTTTACACTTATATTGGGTCTTATACAACTAGAAATTAAAGAATTTTGAACACAAAAGCTTAAAATCATCTTTTACAATGACTTTTTGGGTATTAGACATAGATATATTTATAAGATGATCTAAATTCACACAATATATTGCAAGCATTTTTTTACATTAAATCTATCAGATACCAAAATAGGAAACACTCTGACAAACAAAATAGACACAGTATCACTAGCAAACGTTCATATATGTGGCTGCATTTTATCCCTAGTTTTGTGCCTTTGGATTCAACCAACTGCAAATTGTTTGGTACTATAGAATTTACTTTTGAAAAAAATTAAATCCATGTGAGTGGACCTGTGCTGTTCAAATCCATGCTGTTCAAGAGTCATCTGTATAACAATAATAAAAAAAAGTATGAAACACTGCAAGAATTACCAAAATGTGACTAAAAGGCACAAAGTGAATAAGTTTTGGGAAAGTGGCAAACTTGTTTGACACGCTTGCCTGAGGCCATAAACCATAAATTTTTAAAAATGAAATATCTACTAAGTGTAGTCACATGAAGTACAATAAAACAAGGTATACCTATTTTCTCCCTTCAGTTCTATCCATGTTTTATATATTTAGTTGGGTGTATATATATTCATAATTGTTACATGACCCCATGAAATTGACCCTTTTATTATTATATAATATCCACTGTCACTTGTGGATGATCTAAAAGAAGTTGATAAATTCCTAGACACATACAGCTTACCAGGACTGAATCCTGAAGAAACAAAAAGCCTGAATAGTCCTATATATGGTTAAGAAAAAAAAAAAACTAAAAAAATTATCCAATTATAAAATACTCCCAACACACAAAAATCCCAGGACCTGATAGATTCACTTGTGAATTCTGCCAAATATTTAAAGGAGAACTAATGCCAATTTTTCTTAAATGTGTCCAAAAAACAAAAGAGGAGGAAACACTTAGCTTTTTCAATGAGGTCAGCAAAACTCAGACAAAGACAACACAAGAGTGGAAAATTACAGGCCAATATCTTGATGAATATACACACAAAAATTCTCAACAAAATGCTGATAATCCAATTTCAACAACTCATTAAAATATACTGTATAGCCAAGAGGTATTTATCCGGGATGCAAATATGGCTCAACGTATGAAAATCAATGTAATACATCAGAATGAAGGATAAAGAAACCACATGACCATCTCAATAAATGCAACATTTGACAAAATTCAACCACCTTTCCATGGTAAAAACTCTCGACAAACTAGGAATAGAAGACAGATACTCAACATAAAGAATACCATTTGTAAATGTCCACAGCTATCATAGTCAATGACTAAAAACGGAAAGCTTTTCCTTTCAGATCAAGAACAAGGTGAGAATGGTCACTCTTGCTGCTTCTATTCAACATAGTACTGGAAATCCTAGCCAGGCCTAATAGGCCTAAAAAGAAAAAAAGAAAAAGAAACACAGGTATCCATACTGGGAAAGAAGAAATAAAACTGTTACTGTTTGAAGACCACATGATCTTACACACAGAAAACTCCGAGGACTTTACAAAAATCTCTTGGAACTAAGAAATGAATTCATTAAAGTTGCAGAATAAAAAGGAACATATGAAAGTCAATTCTGTTTCTATATTAATAATAAACTACCTGAAAAGGAAATTAGGAAAACAAATTTACAAAACAGAAAATATTTATAAATAAAGCAACTAAGGAGATAAACTATTTGCACACTGAAAAGTACAAAATGCAAAATGTTGACGAAAGAAGATAGAAACAAACGGAAAGATAGTCTATGTTCATGAAATAGGAGGCTTCATACTATTGAAATGTCCATACTAGCCAAAGTGATCTACAAATTCAGTGATCCCTATCAAAATCCCATTGATTTTCTTTTTTTTTATAGAAGTAGAACAAACAATGCTAAATTTAACATGGAACTGCATAGGACCCCAAATGTCAAATGCTTTTGAAAAAGAACAAAGCTGGAGGCATCACACTTTCTGATTTCAAAGTAAATCAGAAAGATACAGTGATTACAACAATATGGTACTGGCATTAAGCATGTGTGGTCAGTTGCATCTAATTCTTTTTGACCCTATGGATTGTAGCTCACCAGACTTCTCTGTCCATGGGGATTTCCTAGGCAAGAATATTGGAGTGGGTCGCCATTTTCTTACCAACCCAGGGATTGAATCAGCATCTCCTCCACTGGCAGGTGGATTTTTTTTTTTTAACCACTGAGCCACTAGGGAAGCCCCACTGGCATAAAGATCCATATATAATCAAACAGAATAGAAAAGAGAGCCCAGAAATTAATCCATGAATATATAGTCAAGTGATCTTCTATCAGGGTGTCAAGCATACACAATATGGAAAGGATAGACTCTCCAACAAATATTACGGGGAAAACTGTTTGTCCACATGCAGAAGAATAAAACTCTTATCTTATACTATACACAAAAATCAACTAAAAAAATCAAAAAGACTTAAATACAAAACTGCAACTGTAAAATTCCTAAATGAAAACATAGGGCTAAAGCTTCATGGTATTCGTCTCAGAACTGATTTCTTAGATGTGACATGAGCAAGAAAAGCAAAACAGACAAATAGGACTGCACCAAAGTTAACAACCAACAGAAATTGAAAAAAAAAATCATCCTATGAAATTGGAGAAATTATTTGAAAACTGCTTATATCAGATAAGGCATTAAAATCCAAATACATAGGAACTCCTATAATTTCCTGCCATATTCAGCAAAGTGGACATGTTTTTCTATCATTCTGCCACATACATGACAGACTGGATGAAGGAAATGGCAGCCCATTCTAGTATTCTTGCCTGGAGAATCCCATGGACAGAGGAGCCTAGTGGGCTACAGTCCATGGGGTCTCGAGTCTCGGACATGACTTAACAACTAAACTACCACCACCGTGGATGAATCTTGAGGATATTAAGTTAAATAAGCCAGTCACAGCATACAGAGAGCCAACAAACACAAGAAAAATTCTCAAAAGATCACAAATTATTAGAGAAATGTAAATCAAAACTACAATGAGATATCACCTCACACTTGTCAGAATGGCCATTACCATCAAATCTACAAACAATAAAAGCTGCAGAAGGTGTGAAGAAAAGGGAACCCACTGTTGGTGGAAATAAAAGTTGATACAGACACTATGGAGAACAGTATGGAAGTTACTTAAAAAAATAAAAATAGAACTACCACATGATCTAGCAATCCAACTATGGGGCATGTATCCAGAGAATAATTCAAAAAGATACATGCACCCAAATAGCACTGCAGTGCTATTTACAATAGCCAGGACATGGAAACAAACTACATGTTCATCAAGAGAAGAATGAACAAAGATATGGTACATATAAACAATTGAATATTACTCAGCCATAAAAAAGGAACAAACGGGGTCACTTGTAGAGATGTGGATGGACCTAGATACTGAGATATAGAATGAATTAGGTCAGAAAGAGGAAAAAAAAATATCATATATTAATGCATATAGGTGGAATCTGAAAAACTGGTATAGAAGAGCTTATTTACAAAACAGAAATAGAGACACAGACATAAAGAACAAATGTGTGAATACCAAGGAGGCAAGGGGGAAATGGGATGAATTGCGAGATAGGGACTGACATATATATACACTATTGACATTAATACTAATACTATGTTTAAAACAGATACTAATGAGAACTTACTGTATAGCCCAGGGGACTCTATTCATTGCTCTCTGTTGACTTAAATTGGGGAAACCCAAAAAAGAGGTGATATGTGTATACATATAGTTGATTCCCTTTTCTGTACAGTAGAGAATAATACATTATAAAGCAACTATACTCTAATAAAAATTAAAAACTAAATAAAGTAGATAACCAACAAGGATATACTCTATAGCACAGGGAACTCTGCTCAGTATTCTGTAATAACCTTTTCCCTAAATGGGAAAAGAATGTTAAAAGAATAGACACATGTATGTGTAAAAGAACTAAATTAAAAATCTTAAAAAATTAGCCAGTCATAAAAGAACAAATACTGCATGATTCCACTTATATTAGATATCTTAAATAGTAATACATGAACTGTGAACTTCCAGATGTTCAAACTGGTTTTAGAAAAGGCAGAGGAACCAGAGATCAAATTGCCAACATCCGCTGGATCATCGAAAGAGGAAGAGAGTTTCAGAAAAACATCTATTTCTGCTTTGTTGACTATACCAAAGCCTTTGAGCGTGTGGATCACAATAAACTGTGGAAAATTCTGAAGGAGATGGGAATACCAGACCACCTGACCTGCCTTTTGAGAAACCTATATGCAGGTCAGGAAGGAACAGTTAGAACTGGACATGGAACAACAGACTGGTTCCAAATAGGGAAAGGAGTACGTCAAGGTTGTATATTGTCACCCTGCTTATTTAACTTATATGCAGAGAACATATGGAGAAGGCAACGGCACCCCACTCCAGTACTCTTGCCTGGAAAATCCCATGGATGGAGGAGCCTGGTAGGCTGCAGTCCATGGGGTCACAAAGAGTCGGACATGACTGAGCGACTTCACTTTCACTTTTTACTTTCATGCATGAGAGAAGGAAATGGCAACCCATTCCAGTGTTCTTGCCTGGAGAATCCCAGAGATGGCGGAGCCTGGTGGGCTGGCATCTATGGGGTTGCACAGAGTTGGACACGACTGAAGTGACTTAGCAGCAGCAGAGTACACCATGAGAAACGCTGGGCTGGAGGAAGCACAAGCTGGAATCAAGATTGCTGGGAGAAATATCAATAACCTCAGATATGCAGATGACACCACCCTTATGGCAGAAAGTGAAGAAGAACTAAAGAGCCTCTTGATGAAAGTGAAAGAGGACAGTGAAAAAGTTGGCTTAAAGCTCAACATTCAGAAAACGAAGATCATGGCATCTGGTTCCATCACTTCATGGCAAATGGGAGGGATTGGGGGCAGGAGGAGAAGGGGACGACAGAGGACAAGATGGCTGGATGGCATCACTGACTCGATGGACGTGAGTCTGAGTGGACTCCGGGAGTTGGTGATGGACAGGGAGGCCTGGCGTGCTGCGATTCATGGGGTCGTGAAGAGTCGGACACGACTGAGTGACTGAACTGAACTGACTTTATTTTTGAGGGCTCTAAAATCACTGCAGATGGTGATTGCAGCCATGAAATTAAAAGACGCTTACCCCTTGGAAGGAAAATTATGACCAACCTGCTGCTGCTGCTGCTGCTGCTAAGTCGCTTCAGTTGTGTCTGACTCTGTGCAACCCCATAGACGGCAGCCCACCAAGCTCCCCCGTCCCTGGGATTCTCCAGGCAAGAACACTGGAGTGGGTTGCCATTTCCTTCTCCAATGCATGAAAGTGGAAAGTGAAAGTGAAGTCGCTCAGTCGTGTCCGACTCTTAGCGACCCCATGGACTGCAGCCCACCAGGCTCCTCTGTCCATGGGATTTTCCAGGCAAGAGTACTGGAGTGGGGTGCCATTGCCTTCTCCGATGACCAACCTAGACAGCATATTAAAAAGCAGAGACATTATCTTGTCCACATAAATTCATCTAGTCAAGGCTGTGGTTTTTCTGGTAGTCATGTATGGATGTGAGAGTTGGACTATAAAGAAAGCTGATAAAGAAATTCTTTAACCTTTTTTGTAGTACAGAAGTGATGGTGTTGAAGTTGTTTTTGCTTTTCCTTGTCTGAAAAAGTCTTCATTTTGCCTTTATTTTTGCAATATTTTTGATGGGAATAAAATCCTAGGTTGACCTCTCATTTAAATATGTTATACCATTGCTCTATGTATAGTAGTAGTTTCTGCCAACAAGTCTGAAATAATTCTTATCAGGGTTCTGCTGTATATATGTGCCTTTCAATGGGCTAATTTTAATTACTTTCCACTATATTTCAAAAGCAATTTGATTATAATGACGCTTGATGTAATTTTTTTGTTCCTAATTCTGCTTGGGGTTCATTGAGCTTCTTGGATCTATTATATTTACTATTTTAATCAAATTTGCAAAATTTTCAACCATTAATCCTTCAAATATTTATTCTCTATTTCTTCCCCTTTGTAGGACTCCCAGTACACATGTTAGATCCACTAGTATTAATCTCTGGTATCACTAATCCTTTACACATTTCTTTTTCACTCTATTTTCTGATTTTGGTTTGTTTCGGTTTTTCTTGCTATAGTTTCAAGTTCAGAAGTCATTACTTCTGCAAGGTGTATTCTGCATTTAACAGCCTCCAGCAAATTTTTCATTTTGGATATTTCATTTTTTCATTGATATAATATCCATTTGTTTCTTTCTTATGCTTCACATTTCTCTCATTATGTCCTTGTTTGCTTTAATTCCTGGGCATACTGAGTATGTTTATCATAAATCTTTCAGCATCTCATAGTCCTCTCATTCTTTTCTAGACTTGTTTCTAATGACTAAGTTTACTCCAAATTTGGGCAATATTTTCCTGCTTTTTTGCATGTGAAGCAGTTTTTAATTATTTGCTGTGCATTGTAAATGTTATGTTGAAGGGTATTAGATTTTACTGTATTTCTTTAAAGGATAAGGTCATTTTTCTGGCTGGACATTAACATGCTTGAGATTAGTTTGATTCTCTCTGAACTTGTTCTGAAACCCTCTGAAGACAGTTCTATGGTAACATTTCTCTAAAGTTGGTTTATATTCTTCATAAATCTACTTAAATGTGCCATATTTTCACTCTGCTGACTGGAACCTGAATGATTCTTTTACATAATCTCTAGCAACTTTCTGGCTTCCAGATCCCCAGAAATGGTTCTTTCCCTAGATTTTGTTCTTTTGCCTGTCCCTTTCATTTCTCCCAATGAAGGTACAGATCTAGATAAGACAGAGACTCAAAAGGAATTTTATTCCTATTCTTATAACTTTCTCTCCGTACCTCTATTCAATATGATGCTTGATGCCACCATTTCTAGCTGCCTTATCCTTCCTGAAATCCAGTCTCTGTCTTCTCAATTCAGAGGGACCACTGGACTTTGATTTTCTCTCCCCTGCAATGGAATTTGAAAACTGCCTCTAGGCAGAAAGCTAGGATGATCACAGAGCTTATCTCACTGATACACTTTACCAGAGATCTTAGTCCAGCGCTGCATGCTTATTATCTGAAATAGTTGTTTCACATATATTTCCAGTGTTCTAGTTTTTTTATGGTAAGAAGACAAATTAGAATTCTGTTCCCTTCTCAAGGCTGGAAGCAAAAGTCCAGAAGTATGTTCTAATAGTTACTGTTATATAACCATCCAACTTTTTTTTTTCCAAAACATCAATCCAATTTATATTATCATTACGATGACTACTTCCTTTACTGAATTTCCATTGAAAGTGAAAATGAAAGTCAAGTTGCTCAGTCCGGTCCCACTCTTTGTGACCCCAGGGACTGTAGCCTACCAGGCTCCTCTGTCAATGGAATTTTCCAGGCAAGAGTACTGGAGTGGGTTAGACTCCTAATTTAACAGCACGTTTTCACATGAAAACATGTATATATGTGATATATGTACTTTATGAGTCATACTTCATGAGTAAATACAGAGTATATGCTAATTGGGATTAATATCAAAGTTCATATGGTTCTGTCTATAAAAATTTTAGGTATGGTTGTTTTCATCTCTGGGAAAAATTGCAGAATCCCACAGTCAGCTATGGAATCCAGAGGCATTTTATTAGTGTGAATCAATACAAAATGAGGCAAACATTGCTATAGATTTGCAGAATATTATACTTGCTTGAGTAATTAAAACATATGGTCTATTTAATGTTCTATATTAATAAAACTATTAAAATCATCCATCTTGTTATGGATCTTTACTCATTAAGAACAGATTTTAATGTTTTAAAAATATATCAGGCATTGCAGAAAGCAGAAAAGAGAAAAGAAAAAAATAAGCAAAAGGTATTGCCCTTAATACCTCAATGTGTCTCATATTATTATTAATAGTTATATTAAAGATAACTACTGCTAAAATTTGGAGTATTATACTTTATATATTTAATATACAGCTATAACATACTTCATAAATAACTTTATACTCTGCTTTCTCATTTAATAACTAATATAGTAAAAGTTTTAATAATTATCTTCTAGAATCACAGTGTATTTTATATAAATATACTATCATTGAGTCATTAACTCATGGCATTATCAAATGATTTTAAATGTAAGTACTTTTATTATCATCTTTGTGAGTCAAAACATTATCATTATTTATGATTTCAAATCACTACTACATGAGGTGTAATTAAATGCTCAGATGTACAAACTTTTCCAAAGACATTCAATACACAATGAACATTTCTTTCTCAAAGTGATAAACCAAATATTTCTACAAATAGTACTGGTTCATTCTCTGTATTCAAATTAGCTTTCACTGTTACCATTATTTTAAAAAATTCCAGGTTGAAATTGCATTTTTTACCTGATTCTGGTAAGTTTACATTCTAACTAGTGCAGTCCATTGGAATTCTAGATTGTTCAGATCCAGGTCAATGGTTCTGAAAGGTCTAGGCATTTTCCATGCTCCAATGCAGTTGATGCGGGCCCACTTGAACCTATTTTGTTCAAAGGACTCTCAGTATGCAAACCGACTGAAGTCTGTAACATGGGTGAGGGGCTCTGGCACTTCATTATCTTGTCGAGTCTCTGTGTTTCTGTATCTACAAGTTGTTATGATTATATAGGGTAGTAGCTTTTTAGTGGACTACTGGTCCATTGCAGCCTTTGGACTCAGTGATCAATCAGCCAACACCAAAGATTCTTGCAGTTCACATGGGCTGATACTACAAAGGCCTCATTTCCTATCAGGATGATGTATGGAACATGAAGCCTGTGGAGATCTTCTTTCTTACTCCAAAGTTACCTTCTACTTCAAAAGATAAAGAGGAGGGTAAGTAGACATAGTTTATAGCTGAGACTAAAAGGCTCAATGTGTCTCAATTTCTAATCTTAGAGGAATATCAGAGAATTTCTAATTTTAGAGTAGAAATATCCACTGCAATGCAAGATACCCTAATAATGTGTTTGTAGAGTAAGCATGTTCCCTCAGAACAGGTAAAGCCAATACTTCCCCACCCTGCTATGAAGCAGATTTAGAGAAGGAGAGAGGGTTGTGTCTCCAGGGGAGGAAAAGTGATTGTGCCAGATTTTGGATCCCTTCTTCATTTCTCTCTTTCCTCGAGGAGAGGTAGAGGATATCCAACTCAGAAGTGTAACAATAGAGATGTTTGTGAAATTGGAGATGCTTCCAAATATGGTAGCAAAGGCAGTTGGTTTGGTGTGAGAATTTAGGAATACCTAGACCTATGCTGAGCCAAATTATGATTTTAAAAACCAAATCAACCATCACCAACAAAAAAGCACCCCTATGACATGGAAGCCCTGGCAATGGAGAGGATGGATAGAAAGACCCAAACCCAGAACCACTTAGCTCTATGTAGAAATGGTATTATATAAGGTTGGGTTTCTCTGTAAAAATAATAATGGGGAAATATTTTATAATTCAAGAAAGAAGCTGTAATCTAAAAGGGAATATATGTGTTCTGCTACTGTAGGCTCAGGGAAGAAGTAGCAGCCCCCAGTGAAATTTTATTAATTCCTTGAAGTAAAATGGAACACTGCTCACAAATGTACATTGTTTGTGCTAAGACACCCACAGTGGACAAAACACTTGCCCAGTAAATAGATTACAAATAGTGATGACTAATCTAATAACCTCCATTATTTCATTCAGAATAACAAATGACCAATGTAAGATGACTCCCGACTTCCCTTCTCTGATGTGTCCCCAAAATAATTTTTCCTTCTTGAGAATAATGAGAAATGATCTTGATAAGGAGGGCATCTTTGCCTTCAAATCTGACAAAAAACAGATATAAATTTTCTTTGCAAAAATAGAACTGACCAAGTGATGTTGAGTATCTTATGTTTAGGCATGAGTTCCTTTCAAAATCAGTAGAGATATTACAATTAATATCTAGAAGTAGAGTATTTCTTCCAAGTTACTCAAATTGTAGAGCTGCATTTGTGCTCTCCTACAGATTATCCAGGAATTTATTCGAGTTTCCACATTGGGACTGTAGTTACTATAGATATCTGTCCTAAATCAGATCATTTTTTTCTCCAGTAGATCTTTTCTAATCACAGAATGGTAAAAATGAAAACAGTTATCACTTCATCTGTCAAATCAGATAAATCAAAAATGAACAGAATCATAACAGATGTCAGATTTCTCTTATTTTCAGTGATTTACGCTCTCATCTATTTCTTTCTCTCATTAACAATATATACCTTTTGTTTATCAAACTACTTACTATCTGAAGATTCAGTCTCTGAGGAAGGAGCTAACTGTCTGATATTAGCTGTTTCATGATCTTCAATACTATTCTACAAAAAAAGGGATCCTCAAAATGGCAGGTTTGAGATATATTATGTAGAAGAGCTACTTTAACACTTTTATTTCACAGAGGAGGAAACTGAAGCTAAAGGAGGTTAAACGATTTGCCCATGATCATTTTCTGTAAAAGCTCTCATTTTTCTTCTTAAGCGTGTTTATCCCTGGAATTAGGATACCAGCTTTGGAGCTAAGTGAATCAATCACATAATTTAGCTTTTCTATATCTTGGCTTACTTTTCTATAAGATTGGAATAATAAATAATATCGACTTACTATCTTTCATACAGGAGTTTTATGAAGTGTTTCAAATGTATGCAAAGAATATAATGCCATAATACAACTACTACTTGGATTACAGATGAAGATTATTACTTGAGATTATGTCTGTCTTTTGGTGGCAGAATATTAGATAAAGCAAAAGGGATCAGTGTTAAGTAATGGAAGACATATATGACAAGAATCTGTACATTTGCAAGATCACAATAGGGCCCTTAGGCTACAACTTGAATGACAGCCATGGGATTTGGCATCTAATCTAGCACCCCAAATTGAGTTGTCATCTGAATTTGGGTGGGGGACTAAATGGGGGAAAATCAGCAATTATGAATACCTTACTGCCCAGTGCTTGGTCTGTCAACTATGTTAGGCTGCATTTTGCTTAATCATGTCTGTGAACGTTTTCTGAGTCTGTAATTTTGGAAAAAATAACTTTTGAAACAAATTACTTCTTCTAACAGTTGCTCCTAGAGATTAGACTTTTTCTGATCATGGCACACATTTTTCTTACACTTGAATCATTTGAACACACAACCCATGAATGGGTTCTGTCTTAAAGTGATGAACTGTTATTGGCCTTGGCAGCTGTATGTTTTAAAGGGACACAGAATACATATAACCTATGTGACTCTGCTGAAAACACTATTAATGTTGTAAACTGCCAACTTTGTCTTCTTTAAGCAGAAAGGATAGACAGAAAGAAACCAGTTTTACTTCCCAACAAAGATTTTTTATAAAAGCAATAAGGTAATGGCAGGAAGTGTGCTTATCGTGCTGTAATCACACCCCAGGGGGAATGGGGGGTGCGCCACTGCACCTCTTACTTTGTAATGACCCAGGGGTGTGATTATCTTATGATAACCACACTCCCTGTCATGCCTTATTGCTTATATATTCCACATGTCATAATGAATCCTGAAGCACTTTCTAGGTCTCATAGCAAAGGCAATGACTTTGAAGTACAGGAAGTAGCCAGCTTTTCTAGGTACACACAGATTAATACTGTATACATTAGGGGGAATTATGAATGACTACTTTAAAGTGCCAACCAAGCCACAAATATGGGGGAACTGTGTGCTTTATGCCTTAAAAAATCTTATTTGGGCTACCTTTTAAAAAAAGTTTTTCTCCCCCTGCAATTTTGAGGACTATTAAATTATTCTGTTTCTACAAGGAACATTATCTGCCTCCAAAACCACCAGGGAAATAACATCTATGACATAATTACCTTGTAGTTACTTCATATGATGCTTTGCTATGAAAACTGGAGAATGTTAAGCTTCCCAACACAAAAATTAGTTCATTGGATTTGTGTCCATTATTCAGGAATTACAACCATTTCTGCTACAGATCATCAGGTGTAAGATTTAAGGGAGGTGTAAGCTTTAAGGGAGGGACAATGAAGGGAGATTTTCATTTATTCCATAAGATTAAGGGTCTTCATTTTTTTCTGATGTTAGAGTTGTTACACTTAGCGCTAGTCATTGTGTACATTTTATTTTATTTGGAGATCATTTAGCTTTGAGAGTCTCCATTGCAACTGTTAATATATTCAAATTAAAATGAGTGGGGTTAATAGTAGACCTATAGGGAAGAAGAGACATCAAGAGTAAAAGATTTCTGAATTTAGCAGGAGGCTTTAATAAGACAACAAGGTAATAAACTAAGCAATTATTTTTGATGCAACTTGCATGATTATCATACCACAGAGTGAATCTGCACCTCAGGGAGAGGTTTCCAAGTAATTTTGTAACCTTTGAAATGTACAGAGCAATCAACATTTAAGTCCTACTGTCTCTTGCCGAGAAAAATCTGAAACACTCTTTTTATCCTGTCACTGTAACCTAGGTGATGAAGGTGGTGGCCTTTCACTGTGACCGCTGATGAGTTGATTCAATGTCTGTGTCAGCTTCAGGATCAACCATGTTAACCTTAGGTCACTCCAAGGAAAACTGTGTGTCGAAAGTGACGATTATTTAGCTGCCTACTGCATAAGCAGAGAGTCTTCTGATTACCATAAAGGTCAAATATGCACATTTTGACTGGTGGTAATGAGTAGTTTTAAAGATGTTTTAGCCTTTTCTTAATCTTGCAGTGTCACTAGGCTTCTATTGTTATGCACCAAAGAATGTGCCTCTAATTGTACCATTTGCCCTATTGTAGCTTGTACATAGAGCCAGTAGGGTGATGTTACTTGTGATAACCGCCTACCACATGTCCTAATAATTATTAGCCTTCAATAAATTGTATAATAAGGTAACTCAAGTCTGTAGGAACCAAAGGTTCTTAAAAAGTTGAAAGCAATATTTAAGAGGCTCATGTATCAAATTCTAATAGTGGAGAACAAAATAGAATATGAAAATACTTTTCAAGATGTGAAAACTTGTTAAGAATTAGGAAGTATCCTGAGACTTCAAACACCAGGACTGTGTGCATGTGTGTGTGTTTCCTACATGTTTGTGTATTTTTACTTTTAGATGATTTTAAATTTCACCTTTAAAAGACAAGCTTTGTCATTTGAGTCATCCAAAAATTAATAATTATCTTAGGAACAAATAAGACCAACTGAAAGTGCACACAAAAATTGATTTTCTAAAGGAGAAATTATAGTGGCATTTAATATTCTAAGAACTGTGCAGTATCACTCCACATTTAGTAGAGCCAAACAATTAGTTCTTTGCATAGTTTCAAAGAAAACAGTTTTCAAGCTGACAAGTTCAAGCAGTCCAAAATACCATAAAATACACAAAAAATGGAATAGATATGTAAAATACTACTTAAAATATAAACCTCAGCCAAAAGCTATGCTTCCTAGTACATTAAGCAAGAATAAAACAATTCTATTTTTTTTCTTTGTATTTCAGTGACTTGGATTTTAATAAAGGTACTAACTAACCTTCTTGACATTCTCTATTTTAATAGCTGTCAAGCTTTTAAAAATCTAGTAAGATGAGTAAATAGAACAGAAAAAAATAAAAAAGCAGCTGGAGAAAACATAAATCAGACAGTAGGAAAAATTAGACTGAGAACATCAAAATGTAGGTTAATGCTTCTAATTTCCATAATTTTTAGATCTATTTTTAAGTTTTTAAGATGATGAAAATATGTGAATATAAGTATATAAGAAAAGTAGATTCCATGTGAGCATGAAGGTAAAAAGTAGATTTAGTTGTAGCTGCCTTTGGACTTTCCGTCTTAATTCTCTAAACTGCAGTAACATGTTATACTGAAGCTAGTAGTAGAATGACTCTAAAGTAAAACCGCAAAATTTGAATTTTAGTACAATTTGGAAAAGAATTGAGTATTTTCACTTGATAAATTAATGACCATAAATTAAGCTTATCAAATACTTAAAATACAATAGACATTGCTAATTTAATTCTCATATAATTCCTGAAGTGCCTGCTGCATTCATTTATGTGATTTAGTCCAAATTTACGTGTATTTATCTGAGTATACATGTTATCAAAATATAGTTTAAAAGTGAACATATTTGTTCTGTGTACCACTGAAACACCTATGACCAAATTTACATTTATGCCTAGGAGAGGCTTATAAATCTTATATGGATCTATGAGTCTAGTTACTTTTGAGATCCATTTTCTTATTTACAGAAATGAAAAATGGTAAAAGGTAGGGATTTAAAAATATACTGGTTTTAAATTTTTTATAATATTTTAAAAATTTTGGGCAAAGAAAACCTCCAAATTTGAAGATGTAATGTAGTCTAGTTATTAATTTGACATTTTTCTCTTTCAGCATTTTGTTTGGAAAGGAAAGTAGGCTTACTAAGGAATGTGATTTTTCTTAAATTGCCTATTATACATTTCAAATTTAGTAGTTAAGATTGTCTACTGCTTAGCATTAGTAGTCTATTTAGGGGGCTTTTCTGGTGGCACAGAGATAAAGAAGCTGCCTGCAATGTGGGAGCCCCGGGTTTATTCCCTGGGTAGGAAGATCCCCAGTATCTTTGCCTGAAGAATTCCATGGACAAAGGAGTCCAAGGGTTGCAAAGAGTCAGACACAACTGAGCAACTTTCACTTTTTCATTCTAGTTATGGTGTGGGAAATTTTGATTCTCAATTTTTTTTTCTTTTGCAGTAAAAAACTTAGAATCCTTTCCCTAACACTTACAACTTTAAATCTTTGATGCCATTATGTGTGATTAAAAAAAAAATTAATACAGTTAGTGGACAAATACACTAATACAGATTTTCAAAGAGAAAGTGATATGTTTTAACCAGTTTTCATGCATTCAGTAATAGGTAGATTGCTTCCTTAAACTTCCTGTGTATTCTGTTTTCCATTGAAATCTGTTTTGGTCTGTACCTGATTAAATGTTTATGTACAGAGAGTGTTATGCTGGAATCAGTTTATTTCAGCCCAGAAGAGTTGATAGCTACATTATTAGGAATTTTATAAGCCAGTCGTTAAACATATCCATTATTAAAATTTAAATTCTACAAATTCATAAATTAAAAACAAAAGTAGTAAACACTCAAAAGTGATTTTTATTATTTTGCTATTTTACTACTACTATGTTCTTGAGGCTATTTATATCTCTTGTATCTATATGGTGAAAATAATTCCAATGCTGTGCTGTTGCACCTATCTTTCCACTCTCTGTTAGTGACTTTAGTTGTAACTTGCAATTGCCATGGTTGCAAATCACCCTGGAAATATAGTAAATGCTACAAATCAGGGCTTGGTTTATTGTTTTGTGGATTGTACGGGTTTATGAAAGTAATGGAAAAATCTTAATAATTCAGATTAAATTTAAAAAATGTTATATCTGTAGCTGTTACATGGTGAATATTTTTCTAGTATTTGAAAATTATCATCCAGTTCAGCAAAGTAGTCATTTATATCACTGATGAATGAGTGAAGTTCTGATTTAATGAATACATCACCATGAATATTTGTTCACTGTTTCAATTTTTTCTTATTCATAAATGTAAATGGAATTTCAACTAACATTCTAGGTGGAACTATATCAATTTGACAGCTGTGACCATGAGTTGCTATGGATTATAGCTGTTCGGCAAAAGTTTAAAAAAGAGTTGTGTGAAAATCAATTGGCTATATGGAATTTACCAAAAACTATGACCTATTTTATGGTTATTTGTAAATTGTGTGTGTGTTCAGTCATGTCCAACTCTTTGTGACTCCATGGACTGTATGTAGCCTGCCAGGCTCCTCTGTTCATGGAATTTTCCAGGAAAGAATGTTGGAGCAGGTTGCCATTTCCTACTCCAGGGAATCTTCCCTACCCAGGGATCAAATCTGTCTCTTGCATATCCTGCAGTGGCAGGCAGATTCTTTACCACTGTGCCACCTGGGTGGCTCATATTTGTAAATTACTTATCAGTAAAATGTAGAATGAATTTGTGTAATATACACATGCACACACACACACAGACAGACACAGTTACTGCCCTCAGAGCCACAGTGTAAGAGAGATATAGAGAAATCCTAATTTAGCAAGCACATATTCTACATTTTAGGATATATTATCAGTTATATTGGCCTATAATTTCTTTTTCGTGGTATCTTTGGTTTTGCTATCAGGGTGATGGTGACCTCATAGGATGAACTTGGGAGTGTTCCTTCCTCTGCAATATTTGGGAAGATTTTTAGAAGGATAGGTGTTAACTCTTCTTTAAATATTTGGCAGAATTTGCCTGTGAAGACATCTGGTCCTGAACTTTTGTTGTTGTAAGTTACTTAATCACCGTTTCGATTACAAAGCTATGGTAATCAAAACAGTATGGTACTGGCACAGAAATAGAAACATAGATCAATGGAACAGGACAGAGAGTCTGGAAATAAGCCCAAACACTTATAGTCAATCTATGATAGAGGAGGCAAGAATATACAATGGGGAAAAGATAGACACTTAAATGAGTGGTGCTGGGAACACTGAATAGCTACAGATAGAAGAATGAAATGACAACATTCTTTAACACCATATACAAAAATAAACTCAAAATGCACCACAGACCTAAGTGAAAGGCCAACATTATAAATCTCTTAGAGGAAAACATAGGCAGAACACTCTGACATAAATTACAGCACTATCTTTTGGACTCATCTCCTAGGATAATAAAACAAAACAAAAATAAATAAATTGGACATAAACTCAAAACATTCTGCACAACAAAGGAAACCACAAACAAGATGAAAAGACAATCTACAGAATGAAAGAAAATATTTGCAAACAAAATGACTGACAAGGGATTAATCTCCAAAATATACAAACAGCTTATTCCGGTCTAAGTCAAAAGCAAACAAACAACATAATCAAAATGTGAGCAGAAGATCTAAATAGATATTTCACCAAAGAAGACATACAGTTGGCCAGACAGCGCATGGAAAGGTGTTTAACATCACTAATTATCAGAGAAAATGCAACTCTAAAGCACAACGAGGTATCACCTGACACTGGTCATAAATGGCCATCGTCATAAAGTCTACAAACAATAAATGCTAGAAAGAGTATGGAGAAAAGGGAGCCCTCCTACACTGTTGGTGGGATGTAAATTAGTACAGCTGCTATGGGGAACAGTATAGAGGTTCCTTAAAAAACTAAAAATTGAACTACCATATGATCCAGCAAACCCACTCCTACACGTGTATTTGGAGAAAACTATAATTAGAAAAGATACATGCACCTTAATGTTCATGGAGCACTTTTTAAAATAGCCAAGACATGGGAGCAACCTAAATGTCTATCAGTAGAGGAATGGATAAAGATGTGGTATACATACATACATATGTGTGTGTGTGTGTATATATTTATATTTACACACATATATATACATATATATTATATATATTTACATATATGTACATACACACACACAATAGAATATTATTCAGACACAAAAACAGAATGAAATAATGCCATCTGTAGCAACATGGATGGACTGAGAGATTATCACACTAAGTCAGAGACAGAAAAATATATGGTATCACTCATATGTACAATTTAATTTTTTTTTAAATGATACAAATAATCTTATTTGCAAAACAGAAATAGACTTACAGACATTTACAAAACAAAAGCAAACATGGTTACCAAAGGGGAAAAGGGTATAAATCAGGAGCTTGGGATTAACATACACACATTACTATATATAAGACAGATAACTAACATGGATCTACTGTGGGACTCTACTCAATATTCTATGATAACCTACATGAAAAAAGAATATGAAAAAGATGAATATATGTATATGTATAACTGAAAAGATTCATCCAAATATTTTTTTAAGGTTTTATTTATTTTTACATTTACAAGGCTTTATTTTATCTAAAGAGGAGTTTGGCCCAGCTTTCTTTTCTTGCAAATAGATATCTAATTATACAAGTAACATTTTAAAGTTAATCATTATTCTCCTCATATTGAGATTATATGTTTATTATGTATTAAAATTCTTACCCACTTGAATCTCTGTTGGCTGTCTATTCACTTCAATTAACATTTGTTGATTTATATTCATACTATCTTTATAGGTTATTTTAATAACTTTAGAAAGTAGCTCTTATTTTTAAATTTTTTTGGTTATTTGCATGAACTTACTATTTTACAGGAATTTTGATCTTATTAAAAACAAAACACTGTTGGGTGTTTACTTAAACATTTGTTACTCAATTGCATTTAGCGTATTAATTTGAGGGATAATGTATATTTGTTATAATAAACTTTCAATCATGTGCACTAGCCACCTACTGCTGTGTAACAAATCATTATAAAATGTACCAGCTTAAAGTAACAACTATTAGATATTATTTCTAAATTACTGTGGGTTAGGAATTTGGGAGTGACTCGAATACAAGGTTTTGGCTTTGGTTCTCTCATGAAACTGCAGAAGATAATGGCTGGATTAGAGTCACTTACAATTTTCTTCACTCACAAGCCTAATGCTTGGGCTGGGAAGGACAATTAATGCCACATTTTAACATGGGATGTTTGTTCTTGCAGCCGTCATTAGAAATCACCAACTCCCACAACATGGCATGTCTTTTCATTTATTCTGTCCTTGTTTTATGAGCTTTAGTAGAATTTTACAATTTCAGTTTTATGGATCCTGCATTCTCATATTAAATTTATGCTCAAATATTTTTACAATTATTTCTACTGAAAATTGAATGTTTTCCTTTTTTATTTCTATCTTCTTTTTGCTAATATAAAAAAAGCTTCTAGTATTTAAATGTATTTAAAGATTTGTCTTAATCCAGCCACTTACCACATTTCCTCAAAGTTTAAGCAGTTTTTAATAAAATCTTTTGGATATTCTTAGATATTTAGTAATATTATTAGCAGAAAGAGATAATTTTCCAAAACGATAGCAATTATTTTTTCTCCTATATTATAGATAGGAGACTCTCTGAAGAAATTCTGAGTAATAGTGGATGGCAAGCATTCTGCTCTTGTTCTTTATTTTACAATAAACAGTTTTATCAGGTAAGCTGATGTTTGCTACTGCTCCTGCTAAGTAATCTTTCATATTTAATTTTGTTTTCTATTTCTAATGTATCTGAATTGCCTCAAAACACTGACATTGTCTGTATTTGACAAGTTAGAAACTGTGAAACACCTGGTTTTGCAGTTTTTTATTCATCAAAATTTTAATCGCCATTTTGATCTCTTCTGTGATACTTTTTCTTATTTTCTGCTCTGCCTATATTCACAGTCACTTATATTTTGCTAAAGAGTTGTCAACTTCTTCAAGATTTTCCACTTTTTTTGTAGAGCTATATTTCTCATTTGTTTATTCATCGGGTTATTTATTTTCTGGATCTTAGCCAGAGAGGTTAGGTTAGTCACACTTACTTTGTTTCTTAAACTCTAGCTCTTAGCTCTCTACATTCAAATATTAGCACTCAGTTCATGGTGATTTTGTTATCTATGCAGACAATCCTCTCAAGACCCTGTCTTCATGTCTTTTGATACAAGGCACTAATTCTACTCACAAGGGCTCCACCCTCATAAGTTAAATTAACCTAAGGCCCCACCTCCTAATACCATCACACTGGGGATTTGGGCTTCAACATATGAATTTTAAAGGTAGCATATGTTCATTTCAGAGCACCTAGAGAAAGAAAGTGAGAGTGAAAATAAGCACAATCTATTAAGAGTTCTCATGGTACAGCAAGAGGGCCCTGGCTCTCCAGGACACCACTCACAATACGCTCAAGCCCATCAGATTAGCAGCTCCCTCCTTCCTCTCAGAAGAATCAGTAAGAGGGCTTCTCTAGTTGTTTGCTGCTAAGTCACTTCAGTCGTGTCCGACTCTGTGAGACCCCATAGACCGCAGCCCACCAGGCTCCCCCGTCCCTGGGATTCTCCAGGCAAGAACACTGGAGTGGGTTCTAGTTGTTTAGTGGTAAAGAATCCACCTTGCAATGCAGGGGACATCGGTTTGATCCCTGGTTTTGGAAGATCCCACATGCTATGGGGCAGTCAAGCTTATGCACCACAACTACTGAAGCCCATGTGCCTAAAGCTGATGCTTCACAAGAGAAGCCAAAATGACAAGAGGCTGACACACCACAGCCAGACAGTAGCCTCCCTTGCCACAACTACAGAAAGTTCACACACAGCAGCAAAGACCCAACGCAGGCAAAAATAGTAGTAAATAAAACCTTAAAAAAAGAAGAACTGCTAAGAGAATTAGCAGATAGAGAAAATATGGGGCAGGTGGTTCAGAAGAACCACTCCCTAGCATTTTCATTTTCTATAATTCATTGCTGTTATGTAATTCTCAGTTTCTTACCAAATTAAAAATATTTTTTGAATAAATGCTTCATTTTTTGGACATTATTATTATTTACCACATTGGTTGTGTATCTTACTTATTGGCTGAATTTATCACTGCTAACACATCTTATAAGTTTCTACTTGTTTTTCTAATCTTTCAAGCTATTTTTGAAATTTTTTTTGTGTCATCCAAGAGCTAGTCAGTGAAATAAAGAGTTACATGTTGTTTGGTCTGTACTGAAAGTATTAGTCTCTCAGTCATGTCCAACTACTTGTGACCCCATGGACTTAGCCCACCTCTGTCCATGGAATTCTCCAGGCAAGAATACTGGAGTGGGTAGGCATTTCCTTCTCCAGGGGATCTTCCTGACCCAGGGACTGAATTTGAGTCTTCTGCATTGTAGGCAGATTCTTTACTGTCTGAGCTACCAGGGAAGCCTTGGTCCACAGTAAGGGCTGAATAAGTGATAGCTCTCAGTATTAGTATTTCTGTGCTATACACAGATTGGATGAATACACAGGAAAGAAGATCTGTGACTGATCTCTTCACACTCTCTTCAAATTTAGAAAACAATCAGTACTTTCTGGATTTTTGATATTTAGAAAGCTGTGTCTA
The DNA here is from genome assembly GCF_029378745.1 of Bos indicus. Taxonomy (NCBI): domain Eukaryota; kingdom Metazoa; phylum Chordata; class Mammalia; order Artiodactyla; family Bovidae; genus Bos; species Bos indicus. Next base: position 53,594,543 of record NC_091763.1, on the reverse strand, counting down.
ATTGGAATATCCAAACAGCCAGTCCACATGTTCTGACTTTTTAAAAGCAGAAGTACAATATATTGGGAGATTTGTTTTATAAGTCAAAATACACTATACTTATTTCGTTCCTCTATTTTTAACTGTGTATGAAACATATTTTATAACATGTACTAACATTTTATGGAAAACAAGTCAAGGCTACTAGTTTGTGTAATGCATATAATAATCCAAGAATAATTCTATATTCTCTTGTTAGCAAGAGAGTTTTTCCTTCTATCCCATGTGCACTATTGAAGTTAATCTATGATATTAGAATCAGGAAGGAGGAGGATATTACTGAGGTAAAATTCTCCTTAGAATAAAGAGAAAAGAAAATCCTGTCTCGTAAAGTACAGATGAGGGACAATGGTACTTTAAACATTGAGTGCAGGAGGAAAGGGAAGCAAGTGGTAAGATGCTTGAGTGCTGACCTACCTTTTCAGGCATGAAATCTGAGAGGTGAAGATTGCAGAGGTAAATTGAGAGCAAAGGGTCTTTCCCTTTACTTTCTCTTGGGAGTTGGAGAGGGTCTACCCTGTGGGTGGATGGGCCAGATAGGTAGGTTTATCAAATGGAAGAGGGAGTAGCAGCACTGGGCAGTGAGAGAACAAGAATGTGAATAAATACTCCCTAGCTGCTGCTCTTGACCTCCTGTGGTACAGGAAGGGCCTAAACAGCCCTGAATGTTCTGAGTAAGCTGAATCTAGCTGGCCAGGGAGACTGCCAGAAGTAGCATCAAAGAGCTGTAAAAGTGACCCTCTAGCCAAGCACCATGGGACAGTCTGTCTGGTCAAAGAATCGGCACCCTTAGGGGGATTTATGGTCAGTTGACGGTTGACATAGGTTGAATCAGCAATGAGAATGGCCAGTTCCTGGTGAAGCTGAGAGAGAACAGATGACTACGCCATGAGCTTTACACTCCCTTGTTGCCTAAAGGACTGAATTTTACCTCAAACCTCAACATCACGTCTCCACTGTATCATAGAATAGAAAGCCCCAGAGTCAGATATTATGGTCTGGAGGGGCCTGTTTTCTGTTTTATGAGAGAACTAGATATGGTCAAAGCTACAGGTTTAGCCTTTATCATGATAAATCGTAGCTGATAGAATTTAGTAAATCCTCTTAAGATAATAGCATGGCTGGCTGGTATGTTCCTTGCTGAAAAATCTCATTTTGAATGTCAGAAGTGAAATACTATGTTCATACAAATCCTAATATTCCACTAAGGCAATGGATGCTTCAGACCCAAAAGGGCAAGCATTTATGTGAAAAGAGAAGAGAGATTCATTAGCAAGCTTCAAAATATCATCTGTTATATTTTTGGAACTACTTAGAATATCACTAAAATACTATAGTTATACCTACTATTCATTGTACATAAAAACAAAGATGGTTAGAGCTAAAAGAGATGTTATAAATTATTTAGTTCAACTTCAGACAAAGAAGCTCAGATCTGAAGAGGTTCAGGTAACAAGCCTTGGGCCACACATCAAGTACAGAATTAGCTAGACAAGAACCCCTTCTTGATTCTCATTCTCATGCCTCCTCTACTCCCTCTTATCTCCACAAATTCAATGATTCCTTATCCTTAAGCATTTATCCATCCATCTGTAAGTACTGCAAGACACAATGCTTCATTGATTCTTCTTTTTGCAGATTCAATTTCCTGCTTAAATTCTGGCTCTAAAGGGGCTTGCTCAAAGAACTACTGCTGGGCAAATTATATGATGATCCTAGTAATTTAGAAACATCATGACAATATTAGACTTCTTAATTCTATTTTTTTTAAATTGCAGTTATCTAGAGAATTCTCTATTCTGGTCAAGAAATTTTCATGATAATGGTTTTGATTTTTAAAGAGACTGAAATGTTTCTTTTAAAAGGAAGACCTAGAAAATTCTTCAACTATTATTAATTCTCATAAAATAATTTAATTGAAACTTATTGAAGCTAATTAAAAGGATAATTTCTCATTTTGCTTTGTGGTCCCATGGACTTAATTCAACCAAAGAAGTATTTTATTTTATTTTTTGGAGGTAACCATGTGCTCAGAGTCAGCATCAGGGGAACAAAATGAGAAATGCCCTCATATTTCTATTCTTCTTATGACAAAAACACCTTGCACTGATTTACTTTTTCTGAATAATTGTATCCTTTCTCATGCATGCTTTAATGATCCCACTTTTGGATGCTACTGAATGCCCTTTTCCTTAATTTTTAAAAATATTAGTTTGCACATGTAATAATGCTGCTGCTGCTAAGTTGCTTCAGTCGTGTCTGACTCTGTGTGACCCCATGGACAGCAGCCTACCAGGCTTCTCCATCCCTGGGATTTTCCAGGCAAGAACACTGGAGTGGGTTGCCATTTCCTTCTCCAGTGCATTAAAGTGGAAAATGAAAGTGAAGTCGCTCAGTTGTGTCCGACTCTTAGCGACCTCATGGACTGCAGCCTACCAGGCTCCTCCATCCATGGGATTTTCCAGGCAACAGTACTGGAGTGGGGTGCCCCTGCCTTCTCCCTCAGGTAATAATAGTCAAATGTAATTCAGGAAACATTTATTTTTATTTAACACGTGATAGCTCTTTCTATGTGGCAGACACTACTGGAAATGTTTCAAAAAGATTATTTCAGGTATATACTATTATATTCCAGACCACCCGATTTTATACATGAAGAAACTGAGACAAAAAGAGTACAAGCTAATAATAAAACTCAGGTATTTGCTCCATAGTCTTAAACACTGATTTTTGGGAAGCAAGCCTTAGATTGGTGCAAAGGACAGCAAAATGAATGAAGCTGTATCTGTGCCTTCCAGAAACTTGGCTAACAACACACACTTAGTAGAGAGAGATGTATAAAAACAGTACTGTTGACTATGACAGAGATGTAAAAAGTGTTATGGGAAAATAGAAAAAGAATTTCAGAGGAAGTGACATTTAAGTTGTGTCGAGAATAAGGGGAATTTTATTGAAGCACAATGTTATTCAGCCAAAGGTTAGAAAGAAACCTTTGCTTCCCTGATAGCTCAGTTGGTAGAGAATCCACTTGCAATGCGGGAGACCCCAGTTGGATTCCTGGGTTGGGAAGATCACCTGGAGAAGGGATAGGCTACCCACTCCAGTATTCTTGGGCTTCCCTTGTGGCTCAGTTGGTAAAGAATCCACCTGCAATGAGGGAGACCTCGGTTTGATTCCTAGGTTGGGAAGATCCCCTGGAGAAGGGAAAGGCTACTTACTCCAGAATTCTTGCCTGGAGAATTCCATGGATAGAGAAGGCTGACAGACTACAGTTCATGGTGTCGCAAAGAATTGGACACAACTGAAGCAACTTAGCGGAGAAGGCAATGGCACTCCACTCGAGTACTCTTGCCTGGAAAATCCCATGGATGGAGGGGCCTGGTGGGCTGCAGTCCATGGGGTCGCTAGGAGTCAGACACGACTGAGCGACTTCACTTTCACTTTCCACTTTCATGCATTGGAGAAGGAAATGGCAACCCACTCCAGTGTTCTTGCCTGGAGAATCCCAGGGACAGGGGAGCCTGGTGGGCTGCCGTCTATGGGGTCGCACAGAGCTAGACACAACTGAAGCGACTTAGCAGCAGCAGAAGCAACTTAGTATGCACTCACATGGAAAGGCAGAAAGGTTATGAGAACAAGAGAACTGGTTCACTTTCAGAAATAGTGAGTTAAAGGAAAACATGTCCCAAATATGATTGCAAATACTGACGAAAAAGATTAGAGCTTGTGATGTAGATCTGGAAATCATCAGGATTTATGATAGTGGGCACTGTGAGAGTAGATAAATAAGGGTGGGATGAATGCAAAGTTAAAAAACTATGGTAAAAGATGATAAAATCTAGCAGAAGAAAAGTTAGTAAAGAAGAACCATCATGGATAAAGAGCATCCGAATCAGTGGGAGGAAATTTTTGAAATGGAAGCCTTCAATCTTAAATGCAGTGGACAATGTTAGTAGGAGGAAAACCATGAAATTTAGCAATCGGGAGGTCAATTAGTGTAAAATTCCTGTTTGGCTTGAATTTGTTAGTCTTATGTAGTTTGCTGAATAATGGCCCCCAAAGATGTCCATGTTCTAATTTCTGGCACCTATGAATATTACTGTATATGGCAAAGAAAGGATTTTGCAGATGTGATCAAGTTAAAGATCTTGAGACAGGGAGGAGTAACCTAGATTATTGGGCTTCCCAGGTGGCACTTGTGGTAAAGAAACCACCTGCCAATGCAGGATACTTAAGAGATGTGGGCTCAGTCCCTAGGTCAGGAAGATCCCCTGGAGGAGGAAATGGAAATCCACTTCAGTATTCTTGCTTGGAGAATTCCATGGACAGGAGAGCCTCACGGGCTACAGTTCATAGGGTCACACAGAGTGAGATGTGACTGAAGCGATTTAGCACACATACACACAACCTGGATTATCCAGGCTGGCCAATGATGTAATCACAAGTGTCCTTATGGGAGAGACAGACGGAGGTAAAACTACAGAAAGCAATGTGAGGATGGAAGCAAAATGCTGTGCTGCTGGCTTTGAAGATGGGAAAAAGAGCCAAAGAATGCAAATAATGCAGCTGTAGAAGATGGGAAAGGCTAGGAGATGGATTTTCCCTGAGAAGTTCCTGAGGGAGCACTGCTGGTCTGTCTGCCTGTCTGTACCTCTCTCTCTCATACACACATACATACTACTTCTCTGCTGTAGCCTAAAGCAGAGCAAAGTTCAGGGGAAGGGGCAAAGTTTAATGCTGGGCTGGGCTGAACTTTTTAGTATCCAGAATATGAAACTATTGGTTAATACTCAAGAATGCCCAATATGCTCAAGAGGAGCAGAAGAGATGGCTCGCAGTGGAAAAGAACAGCAGAGGCTGCATGTTAGTACTCCAGAATCCTGTGCGTCCAATACACAGCCTACGCTGCAAATGACGTCACTGAGGTCCACCAAGAGTGGCCGATCTACAGGTTGAAAGTTTAAAAGACAGACTGAAGTAGGTGGATGGTGGGAGATGACAAAGCACACGGGAATGAAATTTTTCAGAGTCAGTAGTTTCACATGAACGTTATTAAAAATTATAGTAAAGGGCTTCGCTGGTGGCTCCGTGGTAAAGAATCTGCTGGCAGTGTAGGAGACATGGGTTCGATCCCTGGTCTGGAAAGATCCCACATGCTGCGAAGCAACTAAGCCAGTGGGCCACAACTCCTGAGCCTGTGCAGCCCAGGAGCTGCAACTGCTGAGCCCTCGTCTGCCACAACTACTGGAGCCCGCGCACCCAAGAGCCCGTGCTCTTCAACAAGAGAGTCACCATGATGAGAAGCCCACACACTGCAACCAGAGAGGAGCCCTCACTTGCCGCAACTAGAAAAAAGCCTGCCCAGCAATGAAGATCCAGTACAAGTAATAGACTAATAAGTAACATTTAAAAAATAATAACAGTAAGTAGATTCAATTCTTAAAAATGAAGTGTGAAATTAATATTACATAAAATGCAAAATTTAATATCCTTTCAGAGGTCACAAATGCAAATGTCTAATGGCTTCCAAGTTTAAGAGAAAAAAAGAAAAAGAGCCTCATCGAGCCCTTGGTAAACTGGAGAACACATGCCATATAAACAGAACAACCAGCCCCTGCTACAAGAAAGACGTGACACTTCAATTCTTGCCAGATTTTCTAGTTTTGAAAAAGGAAAAAAAAAAAATAAATATACCTTAATTTTTATATGAAACCTTTTAGTTATTAACTAAAGGCACTGCATTCACTTTTTTTTTTTTTTTTTTTTTACTGCTGCCGTAAGTAACAATTATCACGAATTTAGTGACTTAACACAAATTTATTCTCTTACTGTTTTCTGGAGGAGGTCAGAAACCTAAAATGAACTGGCAGGGCAATTCTCCTTCTGGAGGCTCTAGGATTGGACCCATTGCCATGGCCTTTCTGGATCCCAGAGGACACCTACATCCTTTGAATCATGGCCTCCTGGTTGCATTTTCAAAGCCAGCAGTGTAATATCTTCAAATCTCTGTCCCTCTGCTTCTGTCACTGCATTTTCTTCTAACTGCTTCTGACTCTTCCAGTGTCCCTCTTGAAAGAACACCTGCGATTACAACTGGGCTCACTAGGATAATCTCCCCATCTGAAGATCCTTAATTTAAGCACATTTGTAAAATCTCTTTTGCCATAGAAGGAGACATTCACAGATGTCAGGAATAAGGTCATGGGCCTATTTGGGGACTATTATTCAGTCTATTACAGCGACCAATACCAAAACTACTGTATGTTAGTGAACATGCAAAGGGCTAATGGAACACTCCAAAGAGAAATCCATCCTTCAAACTGTCAACTTACAATCTTTGGAAATTTTTCTTGGGTTCTTTTCAATTTATTTCATTCCTCTTGCTTCCTGTGGTCTTACATAACAAAGGGCTTCAAATGGAGAGAGACTGTGCAGTGGAAAGATAAATTTAGATAGTGGACTTTGTTTTAATGTGACTCTGTGAACCACTGTGTGGGCAATACAGTTGAAATTCTGTTTTTTGTTCTGGTTAAGGATTTTTCAAATGCATTGTAATCAAATATATTTGGGAACATTTGAATACAATTTTTAAGGTATCTGACTACCAAATTATTTGCAGTTCTTCCCTAACACATCTGTCAATCAAAATAATCGTGATTTTTCATCTGGAGAAACATTCTGATTTATTGAAGTTTACCACATTGGCAAATCTACTAAAATATTTACCAAAGCAACATAACAACATATGGGGTATTTCACCTCAATTGTCCTTTTCATGTTTTCTCAGGTCTTTTTGATACACAAGATGATATGAGATTTCTGACAACAAAATCACCATGGAGGACAAGGCAGATGGTCCCCCAAAGAAAGCATGTGTTGCCTGTGTTTTAGAAGCCAGTTTTGTCTGAAACAGAAGCGAAACCTTTGTTTTCTAGTTAATTACCTCATTATGTTGTAGGTACATAATTCTTTCGGAAGAAACCAACCTACTTGAACAGAGAGTACAAAATATTATGTATTATGTATCCAAACCATACAAAAATTGTAAAGATGTTGATTTTACATAATCAGGGATCTATATTAACATGAAAGAATTTAAGCTTAGGAAACCAGCATTTCAGTAATGTTCTAATTTCTGCCCACATAAAATCCTCTTTTGTTTGTAAATAAAAAGGGGAAATTCTTCATTGTGGCATGATCATCTTTTACCTGAACAATCAGTGAGGTCCTGTAGTTAATTACAACCTTTTTAATGGGATTTAAAGTTAGAGCTGTACTCAGTTTTTTGGTACACAGATATAAAACATTTGTTCACCAAAACCAACTCATTCTCTTAGCCCTTGTGTTTTGAAATAAGGGCTACTTCAGCATTTATTGATTTCCTACTAAGTTGCATTCCAGAAAGGCCTGTTTTCTAAATGGGTGTCCAACTTCTAGTGGGAAGTATCAGGGATGGGAGAAAAGATTCAAAAGCAAAAATCTGTTTGACTAGAAAATATTCAGGGGAAAAAAATTTTCCCATTTATTTAAATTGACTGCACTGTCATATACAAAATTGTGGGAGGGGAAAATTCCTTGAAACTAGTTTGATAGCTGAGATTATCTCAGCTTTCTCCTTTGTGGTCACTGTAGTTATCTTCACTGAGAAGGGTGATACAAAGCCATTTTGTTAGTAAGAGCCTCATATTCCTTAGCAGATCCATCCTGAAAGGCCAGATATTTCTGAGCTAGGTGACATGTTGAAAGAGGAATATATATATATATATATATATATATATAGCCTCCTGAGATGACAATTTCAGGAACTGCTCCTATGTAACAGGGAAATAAAGGGCCATGCATCTAGGAAGTAGAATATTACTTGAAGACAGGCTATTGTGCTCTTCGGAAAAGGTTACATTTTCATCTACTCTTAGAATGGTCAGTGATGTTAGGAATGTTATAAAACCATGCTTTTGTTGTGGAATAATTTGGAAAGCCACATTTGTTTTTTCTTTACAAATAAAAGATTTTTTTGTGGATGCCAGCGATACTCCACAGAAGGGAAAATGCAATGTCAAAAAAAAAAAAAGACTTCCCTAATTTGAATATTTCCAAAACTTTTGATTAGGATTGTAACATCCATTAAGAAGAAAAACAAGGCAGCAAGCATGACAAGCCTGCATATATAGATCCAGATGCATGTTATTAGGTATTTGTTGGTTAAAACGTGTGGAAGGTGCTTACCATTGGGACACATCTGAGAAAGCATAAAACTGCAAGGGAACGGGACTTAATTGACCACTGGAAATAAAATATGAAAAGATTTTAACTTTTTGCTGATTACATTCATTTCTAATCCAACCCTAAAAAGGAAGCACCCTCTGCTGGATTATTTAAGATATAACTGTTACCCAAAAAAGAAAAGTAAGAGAGAGTCTAGTTATAAAGAGAGATAAGTGATTACTGTGTGTTCACAAATATCATGTTATTTACCACCTGACCTGAGTCTAAGACAAACATTTAGGAGACTGAAAACACAGCACTTATTTTCTGCATTTTAGCCAGGAGCTAAATAGGATGAAGGCATGAGAGGTTTAGGGAAGTTGATCTTTTCAGGTTAACAAATGAAATACACAGTCTAATAAAAATTGCAGCAATTAAAATACTTCAAAACTCAAAATATATTCCATGGTTAAAGATGTAAAAATTTTGAAATTAGTCTTACACATTCTTTCATATATGGTGATAAGATGCTAGGTACTTTCCTGATGATAGCATTCTAAAAATATCAAGTAAACACTCAAGTTATATTAGAAGATACTATTCAGTGACTAAGCAAATGATTCTTTAAAAAACTATTGCTCTAATAATTTTTCTATGTAGTCACTAAGATTTTTCATCTGATGTTTTTCCAGTTTACTTATTTGTTAATTAAGCTTTACTTTTGATATGTAGTACCTGGAAGTATAAGGCACCTCGTTTCTTAACTGAATGAATAACTTAATTGAATGAGTAAGACACATAAACACAAACATGCGTGTCTAAACCATATATTCAAAAGTTAGTCTGGAAATGAACAGGCTGTTCTGTGTCCTTAAGCTTCAAGTGTAGGCAGATGTGATTTGTCTATTCTAGTCAGATATATATCTATATCTATATATATCCACAATCTACTCTCCACTATTCAGTATCAATGTATTAAAGATTTTTGATACAAGAATATTCTGCGATTTTACTGTAGTTAGAATAGGAATTTTGGGGGGAAAAAAAACTTTGGCAGCTTGATGTCTTATATAGCATTTTTGGAGAATACTGATCAATGTTTTTGCAATAAAGTCTGTATAAAGACAACATAATCATGTGTCTTTATAATATAGATTACAACTCCTGATACATGTATGAAAATAAAGGCATAATAATATTTAATTAAGTTGCTCCTAGGCTGATACAAAGTGGGTAGCAAAATAAAATTTAGAATACCTGTCTCCCTCATTATTTCTGGGATTTTCTTGTAGAAGACTGGAAGCTACTGGAAAACAATAGCAATATCTTATTAACAGTACTTTTTTTTTTGTTAATCCTAGATCCTAGTTAAGTAACTAGAATACTGAAAATACTAAATAAACATTTAATCATCTGAATCAAAATCTAGAATGCAAAGCTGATTTGCCTATCTGAAGCACAGGACAATTTCCTGCTTTCTCATAATAACTGTTATTAGCATGCTGAGATTTTTCTAGAACCTTGCCCCATTTATTATTCTCATTCAGATTTTCTCTTTCTCCCTCCCTGTCCCTTAGACTTTATACTTTTCTCCAGTACCTTCACCATTGGTTCTTCTGTTGGTGTATGGTTATTCTTAAATCTCCTTTGTGAACTACTAGCACAGTGGCAGTCCAAAGGAGACAATAAAAACCCTGCCAATGAAATAATGAGTTTTATGATGCTGAATTAGGAATCATTAAGTTTATGTAATTAAGGAAGCACTAATACCTACTTCGAAATAATAGCTTAACCTATTAGGAAGGTAAAGTTGGTAAGTGTACAGAATATCCTCAAACAGTAATCTAGTCGTATTATTCCCCAAGTTAAAACTTCAATAGTTCCCCACTGCCTTTACAAGGTTAAATTCTCAAGCTTGCATGGTTCATAAGGTGCCCACCTCATACTGGTGGGCTCATCACAGAATTAGTGCAGACATGGAGATAGAGTGAAATTGAAACTTTACCTCTGCTTCTTGTCAGCCCTATTACTCCATTGAGTTTCACTGCCTTCGTCTGTAAAGTTGTATTAAAATGATAAACTCTTAATGACCCCATTGTGTGGAACAGAAATAACGCACATAGAATGCTTGGAAACTTAGAAAGCACTCAATTAATGTTAACTATTATTATCATTACTTATCCAGTATCATTTCTTCCATTACCCGGTGATTACTCTAAGCTCTGTTAATATTATTTCATGGTTCTGAGTCAATAAGTGTATTTTATTTTTTCTTTGTTTATCCTACAACTCTATGTGAACCTGGTAAACTCCTAATCATCCTTCAAAACTCCATTGAAGAATATACTTTGCAATACTATTTTGGGGGGAATGGGAGGTAGAGTCTCTCCTAAGCAGTTGTTACTGCTTACTTTGTGCCAATATTATTCTTCACACATGATTTCGTTATAGATTTGTCATAGTTGTTTAGTCACTAATTCGTGTCCAACTCTTTTGTGACTCCCTGGACTGTAGCCCACCAGGCTCCTCTGTTCATGGGATTTGTTATTATATTATAGTTATTCTACCTGATACTTATCATGCAGTAGATAGTAATAATGTAGTATTGAATAAAGAAAGAAATAGAACTCTATTTCATCAATATTGACTATGTGTTAATTTATAATACATGTTATTAATACTAAATACTGTAAACAATACAAAGTAAGAAAATATCTCAATGGGAAACAAAAAAAAAGGAAAGAAAAGAAAGAAATGAGAAATTCAAGAGTATATAATAATAAACTTCACTAGCGTGTAAAACATTAAGAACTATGTAAGACAGCTAGACAGTGATTCATTAATAAGATACTTTTGAGGTGAAACTGTAAAACCAGGTTAAGTTTAAGCTGCGAGAGGGCTTCAGAATGACAGCATGGTTTTTAGTTTTGGTTGGGGTTTCCCAGGTGGCTCAGTGGTAAAAAGTCTGCCTGCCAACACAGGGAATGTGGGTTTGATCCCTAGGTTGGGAAGATCCCCTGGAGGAGGAAATGGCAACCCATGCCAGTATTCTTGCCTGGAAAATCCCATGGACATGGTAACTTGGCAGGCTACAGTCCATGGGATTGCAAAGAATCAGACATGACTGAGCATGCACACACAACTAAAATGGAAAAATATTCAGTACAAAAAACCTTAATAATAAAAGCTAACATGGCCTGTTTAGAATAAAAACAAAATCCTTTAATTTCTACAACCCTATGGGGTGGATTCTAATGTTGCGATTTTACATATACAGAAATGAATGTCCTAAAAGATTATGGGAGTTGTTAAAGTAAATCTTATATGTTCTGACTACAAAAAAAGAAATGGTAATTATGAGACACAATGGAGGTGCTAGCTAACACTAAGGCAGTGATCATATCAACACACCTTACTCATTAAAGATACACAATTTTATCTCAATAAAGTTGGAAAAAGAAAAAACATGATCAAAGCTGCTTCCAAGGACACTCAACTAGTGAGAGATTCAAGATTTAAGCCAAGCAGGATGAGATGATTTGATAGCATCACTGACTCAATGGACATAAATTTGAGCAAACTCCAGGAGAAAGTGGGACAGAGGAGGCTGGTATGCTGCAATCCATGGGGTCTCAAAAAGCAAGACACGACTTAGTGACTGAACAACAATGGTCTACCTCCAGAGGTCAAACTCGGTACTCTACTGCCTCATGTGTAAGTCTATATTGGGTCTGAGAGTCACTATGGGGGATATGATGATGCTAGCAGGAGCATTTGTCCTTAATGTGTGATGAGTTTGGTTACTGACTCATCATATGTGGTTGACTCTGTTGTTGACAGCAATATAATAGCTCATGCAGGCATCTTATGTGGCAGAGAAGGGGATAACACTTCCCTGGCAGGATGGTGCTAGAAGACTTGATGATCTCCACACAATCAGACAAAAAGGGGACCCACCACCCCCAAGGCAAGTTGGATGGCACACAGCTCAGTGTACACTGAGGAGAGTTTTCTCTTTCAAGGTAGCTTTCCATGTTCATTAACAAGCTGCCACCTTTATATAAATATGGACATGAGTTTGATGTGTTGGCACGGAGTGCCACCTGATCTGGGTCCTGAGTCACCCTGAGACAGTTGAGAACCTTAGACCCAACTAGGCTTGTATTCTAAGGGTTGAAATATACAAGTGATGTCAAAATGATATGTCATTTGTAAAAAAACAAAATACGAAAAGGAAATGCAGGTCATACATAGAAGAACCTGGTATTAGTTCAGATTTTGAATTTTTAGATATAATACATAGTATTTTCCTACTTAACTAATAGAATTCATATGTAACTATCCAAGACACATTGCAGGGCCAGAAGTGACCTTTTATAGACATAGGGAAGCATTTTCAGGATTTAAAAAGTATCTTTTTAAAAAAAATCTAAGAACTTAATATGTTACAGTGCAAAGGACATGAGAGGAGTTAACTAGGAAATCCGAGCTTCTGGAGTGTAGTCTTGATTGTGCCACTAATTAGCTAGGTAACTTTTGACAAGTTGCCAGCCCAGCACTGTGCGATGTTGCAGCTTAGAGGTACACAGGCTTCATCTTGTTCACCTTTCTTACCCAACCAACCAAGAAACTGAGACCCAGAAAGATTAAATAACTTGACAAATGGGTTATATTTTTGGCCCCTAAAATTCTCAATAGACTATTTTTTGAATAAGTGAGAAATAAATATTCCTTAAGACTCTTATTTCAAAATTCTACAATCCTTTGTGGCTTTAAGTTTTAAAAAAGAGAATTTTCCCATCTATATTAGAAATATAAAAATGTGGGTTTTTATGAAAACCCACATTTTCATATGACTGTGTAGATGTACTTAATAATTTCTAAAAATTGACAGTCTGCCTTAAGTGATTAGGCAGATAGTCTTTAATTCATCTTGCCTGGGGTAATTCCCACTGACTTCAAGCCTTAAATGAGGTATGGAGGAAAATGAGAAATGAGCCCATAGAGTTATAATATTAAAGAATCACAGAGATTGTAACCATAGAGGATTTTGACTAACTCACATTAATTATCCAATTTGTGAAAGAAATAAAAGAATTATGGAGAGCTAAATTTCTGAAAAATGAATACTTCCAGTACTGTCTAATGAAGTCATATCTTTCTATTTACAACATTTCCTTACCATTTGTATGATTTCTGAGGTGGTTTTTGTTCCTGTGATTGTTGATCTGCATTTTACAGTGTCAGCTCTCTCAGAAAGCCTGCTTATTCTTTGAAGGAGAATTTTATCACCAGTGGAGACTGTCCCATATTAATATAGAAATTGGATTTTTAGGGCAAAACAAAAGCAAGAAACCAAAGGAAGGCTTTCCGTATACTGTAGTACGGAGGACTGTCCGTCCCCCCACAACCCATGTGCACACACTCACCATGGCAGGAAGTATAAAGGATAAAGGAGGGATTGGACAAGGTTTACTGTTTGTCTAATATGTTCCAGGCATTGTGAAAAACATTTTATGAGTCTCCTTGTGGTCTCACAAGTTTTGACAAGTTTGGATCGTAATCAAGTCCATGTGATCAAGGGCCGCTTTCAAGGACACTTCTCTCCCAGGCACCTACTTGCTATTTGTACTGGCTCTTTCTGAAATTTAGTTAGAAATCTAGTCTAACTAAACTGGATCCAGCCTAACTAAATCCAGTCTAACTAATTTCTAACTTTAAAACTGTCATTGTTCAAAGACTTCAAATATTTTAATTTTACTTCAATTAAATGATGCTGGGAACTCCCTCCCTTTCCTATTTTAAAAATGTTATTCATCAGCACCTTCACTCTGAGCATTGTTTTCCTTGTATTCTCTACATTTTGCTTTTATGAACAAGTTTCTAATTTTTGTAGTGCTAGAGGACTAATCATTTTAATCCAAGAGCAACATGTTATTGTAAAACTTTTATGAAATTATTTAATTGGCCAATGCCAAAAGAAGGGGAGAGGAGTTGGGAACTTTAGAATATCTATCCTAATTCACCTATTTGTCTTCGTGTTCTTGTTCAGTTGATAATGAATGCATGAAATGAAGTAAGGCATTTCATGCATTGCAAAATCTGAGTTCTTTAAAAAAATCTTTTTTACAAGTTCATGAAAAATGAAAAATTAAAATAAATACTAGGATAGAATTATAACATATTATAAAACATTTTAAAGTAAGTGAAAACCATTTAACATATGTATATGTGAGTGTGTATACAGTCAATCTCATCAAGATAATACTCAGGTGGTGTTAGTGGTAAAGAACCCGCTTGCCAGTGCAGGAGATGTAAAAGAATTGGGTTCAGTTCCTGGGTTGGGAAGATCCCCTGAAGGAAGGTATAGCAACCTACTTCAGTATTCTTGCCTGGAGAATCCCACAAACAGAGGATCCTGGAGGGCTACAGTCCATAATGTTGCAGAGAGTCAGACACAACTGAAGTGACTTAGCATGCACGCATATAAAAGATGGAAAGAGAAAAAATCAGAAAACTTGTTATTAGTAGAAAATTTGTAGGTGGTAAAAATCATTATTATAGGAGAGACACATTTCTGCCCTTCTTCAGTCACAAGTCCAAGTAGTTTGGGAGGCAAATTCATATGTAGTGTGGTTCAATGTCAGCATTTTCAGTACCCGAAACATTGTGATAGGTGTGGTAAGTCAAGTTAGTTTACTTATAAAAAATGACTATGAAGGTTGCCAATTTTTAATTTCCAGGTGAGAATATCAATCCTGAATCATATCATTGAGGGGATCACAGGAGATCTTGTAAAGGAGACTAAGCTTCAAGGGAAAGATGGCAAGAAGCATAGCAACTGTACAGTACAGAGGGAGAGGTCATAGGGAGACCCAGAAAGAAGGGGATGTTAGAAAACCTAGTCATGTCCGGTGGTGATACATTAGATACTCTGTAGTCTGATAGTTTTACAGACACTAAGGACAAGGACTAGGGACTGGGTAAAGAATTAGCATACTATTTCCAGACCCTTCGGTGGTTGAGACTCCTAAAGGCATGGCATTTGATGGTTCAAGGGCTGTCACACAAAACAGAAAAAGACAAAATTCATGACGACTGCTAATGTCAATTAGAGGTAGAATAGACACAGGTGGGGCTAATGGAAACGCTGATGTTTCCATTTCTGGAAAGAGAAATAATGAAATTAAACAAAGTAAATAACCTGATCATTATTTCCCGGGCCTTATAGGTTGAACAAGTCTGAGTGTATTCTTGACAACATGTGTACCTTAGAGTGAAAGTCCAAGAAATATCTAGTCAGAGAACAAGGCAGTTATCCTAACCTTGACAATTCCCAGTGCATTAATTTCTCAAAACTTACAAAATATATCTGTCTTTTAAAGCTATAAAAAATAGAAGGCTTGAAGTGGCAAGTAAATTCAAAATTTTACATTGAATGTAATTCTTCAGTACTCTGGTACACTTTAATTGAAGGCAATGGCACCCCACTCCAGCACTCTTGCCTGGAAAATCCCATGGACAGAGGAGCCTGGTGGGCCACAGTCCTTGGGGTCGCTAAGAGTTGGACACGACTGAATGACTTCACTTTCCCTTTTCACTTTCATGCATTGCAGAAGGAAATGGCAACCCACTCCAGTGTTCTTGCCTGGAGAATCCCAGGGACGGGGGAGCCTAATGGGCTGTCATCTATGGGATCGCACAGAGTTGGACACGACTGAAGCGACTTAGCAGCAGCAACACTTTAATTATGGGAGAGAAACAGCAAAATATTGTCAAAGAGTTCACATTCTTTTTTTTTTTCTTCTGTGAGCATTAGTTTATTCCAAATTAAAATAGAGACAATGCAGCCATGAAATTAAAAGACATTTACTCCTTGGAAGGAAAGTTATGACCAACCTAGACAGCATATTCAAAAGCAGAGACATTGCTTTGCCAACAAAGGTCCGTCTAGTCAAGGCTATGGTTTTTCCAGTAGTCATGTATGGATGTGAGAGATGGACTGTGAAGAAGGCTGAGTGCCAAAGAATTGATGCTTTTGAACTGTGGTGTTGGAGAAGACTCTTGAGAGTCCCTTGGACTGCAAGGAGATCCAACCAGTCCATTCTGAAGGAGATCAGCCTTGGGATTTCTTTGGAAGGAATGATGCTAAAGCTGAAACTCCAGTATTTTGGCCACCTCATGTGAAGAGCTGACTCATTGGAAAAGACTCTGATGCTGGGAGGGATTGGGGGCAGGAGGAGAAGGGGACGACAGAGGATGAGATGGCTGGATGGCATCACCGACTCAGTGGACATGAGTTTGAGTGAACTCCAGGGGTTAGGGAGGCCTGGTGTGCTGCGGTTCATGGGGTCACAAAGAGATGGACATGACTGAGTGACTGAACTGAACTGATACTTACTTTGCTGTGCTGTTATGAAAAGAAAACATAAATGTAGATAAAGTATCTGAGTGATTGTAGATGCTAAACTATCAACTAAATCCTGTTTCGATGGGAATGATATTATTTGCCATAGTGCTAAACTTTTTCTTAGACAAGAATCATAATTTTTAGCTGCTAAGGTTGACTAGTAGTTGTATCTACATTTTTTTCCAAAGTGGGGAGACTGTGTGGTTCTCAGAATGTAATGTGACTCAGGCAGGTTTCCTACAGAAACATCAATAGAACCCTTGGGAGCCACTCTGTATGACAATATTCCACCCTTATTCAGCCCATTCCTTCAGTGGGTTATGACACTGTCTCTGTGTGATCCAGCCAGGTTGGAGTAAGCCATCCCAAAGTGCTTGAACGTTGCTCAAGTTTGCTTATCTTCACAAGAAATTTCTATGACATTTCTTTGCAAGCTTCCTTCTCGACCACATATTTCCACATGAAAATAGAGAGAGGATCCTAATAGTTACATCTACTTAGAGACAACTGGTTAAAGCATTTACACAGAGATCTTGCAATTGTCAATACATTGGCTACGGGTTTTAAATGGGGTTTGAAGACAAATTCAAAGAGAGCCAGATCTTCTCCTGTCAGTAGGAAATATCACATGGTGCTCTTCCCACCTCCCCTCTCTCAAGGCTTCAAAACATGAAACATAAAATAAAATACTGATAAACAATGAGGTCCTACTGTATAGCACAGGGGAACTATATTCAATATCCTGGGATAAATCATAATGGAAAAGAATATTAAAAAGATTGTATATATGTGTATAACTGAGTCACATTACGGCATAGCAGAAATAAACACAACACTGTAAATCCACTATACTCCAATAAAAATTAATTTAAAAAGATTAAGTTACTATCATCCACTGAATATGAGAGGTGTAAAATATCAGGAAATGAACTAACATGTAATTACCACCCCTCCAACCCCCACCTCACCAGTTTATCTGGTATATCTGTTCAATTTTCAGCTCTCTAAGATCTCTCAACAACTCATTTAGGATTCCATGAGGATCCCAGATATGTTTAGATTGCATATGGAAATACTTCATGTTTATGAAATGAAACATTTCCACTTAATACACATGCCCTGAAGACCTACACCGTGAAAGGCAATTTTGGGAATAAAAAGGAAAATAGGATACAATAATTGCTGTCAAAGAATTTTCCATTTAGTGAAAGAGAAAGTCATACACACATAAACTATAATACTAAGCAGAGTTTAGTGATGTTATAAAGAACAGTCACAATAATGGGATGAGAAAAAATTAATTATAGTCCAAGAAATGGGGAAATGCTCACAGAATGAGGTCACATTTAAATTGAAAAGGGGATAAAATGAAAAATTTCAACAGGTGAGTATAAATGTTCAGCATGAGAACAATTTCCAGTGCCAAGGGTAAGACCACAGAGCATCATCAAGCAGGGCTGGAGTGGTCCAGGTGGGTGAGAGCTGAAGGTCAGCTGGAGCTCCATCAGTCAAATTTAAATAAAATGTTAAGTGTAGACAGGGGAAGACTATAAGGTGAGAGACTGGCAGGCAGAGGTAGGGATGATGTCACTGCACTTTGAGCATGTTCAGTTTGAGATGTTAGCAGAACTCTAGGTTCTCTTTGTGTACGAGACAGTTGAAATATTTAACCTGGGGCTTAATGGGAATGATAGAAACTGAAAACTATGAAAACAGTGACTTCAATCATCATTACAAAGGCAGTTGTTATTGTCATCAGGATTAAGGTTGTGGCTGGAACTATGGAAGTAGATGAACTGACCCAACAGGAAGTAATGGATCAAGACCAGAGGAAGGAGAAGAGATCCTACCTTCGGGACACCAGCACAGGAAGTGGGGCCCATGAGACAGAGAGAAAAAGAAACATTAGAGCAATCAGAAAAGTGCATTGTCATGGAATTCAAGCACTGAAAAAGCTTCAAAGAAGAGCTCGTTGTGAAACGAGTGGTGAATTCTATATGAAGACTGAGGGTGATATGCATAGCAAAATAAAAAATCTCTACTTACAGATTTGGTGAAGGTCATTCGTGTCTTTTTACAAGGGTGTCAGCAGAACCGACAGATGAAAGGAGACTTGGTAGCTTAGAAGTACATTGAAAAAGGAGATGGAGTTAGTGGATGTGAAACTGGTGGAAGGGAACTGATGGATTTTCAGGAATATTAGCTATAAGTGTCTCCTGAAGAGAGATCTACAATGTCAAGTTGCTAGTTTCCAAGTACTGTTTGGCCCAGGCTTGTGTGTCAGGTTCCTGGGAGATGATTCAAGCTAAAGATCTTGATTATTTGGGAAGAAGAATAATTAAGAAAGCTATGATCATCATCTTTACTTCACTGGCTCACAAGATGGGATTGCCAGGACAGAAGCAGAAATTGCCATGTGAAATAAACAAGTGATATAGCAGAAAAAAATGAAGAACCAGGGGACTCACTGTAGTTTTTCTTACCCTTATCCTTCTGACTCTAAGCCTGCTGGAGAGAATAAGAGCAAACCTGTGAGTTTGAGGGACCCAGGAAGTCATGGAAACTGAGAGTTTAAATCTTTTAAGATTAGTCCCTAGTCCCTTGATGATTTTTTTTTTTTTTTTTTTCTCCAGATCAATATGGCTTTACATCAAGACAGCCTTAAGAATTCTCCTTAGCTTAACTAAACTTCACACAGGATTTTCTCGAGTATTTCCCTAGCCTTCCTTTTCTCAGAACACTTACTTTAGAAAACTTGGAATTGTACTTTCTCTGCCTCTTGGAGATGTAAATCTTTTCCTAGTCTCTTGCCAGTTTTGCAACCCAGACATGTCTTTGTCAAGGACCCGGGAGCCATCCTTTTCAAATACAATCATCAAGAAAGATAGCGCCCCTCTCTCCCAGTCTCTGTGGGAGGGTAGAAACCTAACTTCCTAAGTGCCAATTTGCAAATAGAGATGGCCTAATCACATTGACCAACTCCCCACAGTGTCCTCCGGGACTTTCCCACTAAGTCACCTCAGCCCTTAAAAAGCCTCCTGCCCCTTGTTTCACTGAGGTTGAGTTCAGCCTCTCTCCTTTTTTGTAATAATCTCAACTCCCATTACAATAACCTTGAATAGTCTTTCCTTGTCTATTTAATTTTGTCTGGTGTAATTTTTCTTGGATACTTGTAAGCTGCATGGTTGGTTATCTTTGGAGCTTTGATTCTTAATCTTTTCTTTCTTC
The DNA here is from genome assembly GCF_029378745.1 of Bos indicus. Lineage (NCBI taxonomy): Eukaryota > Metazoa > Chordata > Mammalia > Artiodactyla > Bovidae > Bos > Bos indicus. Next base: position 53,574,661 of record NC_091763.1, on the reverse strand, counting down.
TGTGCACGTCTATCCTCCTAGGTTAGCTAAATCTGGAGAGGCAAGAATGACTATTTTCCTGCTAGGTGGATAGACTACGGGGATAACTTGGAAACATGGCCTCATAGCATGGAAACTGATAAATCAGTCAGCAAAATAGAAGTATTTTAGCCCTTTCCCTGACATGCAATATTGACAACACACATTAATTTAAAATGTGTTTTTTAAATAAAGAAATGTCTAGCAATACTTCTTGATGTTAAGGAGCTTGTCATACATCTCTCTGTAGTTGAGATACTTCAGATAAGGTGAGTGTGATTGTGAATGAGAGAATCTGAGCTCTAGGACATCCACGTGGTTTAGGTTCACCTGCCTCCCATATGTGAAGGAAAATGCTGTCTTTTTCAAAAAAGTTATAAAGTATGTATTGAGAAAAAATTCAGCACATGAAGAAGCTGCTTGGAAGAAGTTGCTTTTCCAAACCAAACAACTTGGCCATTTTATTTTTATCCCTGAAATGCCTAAAGGCACCAGTCAACATTGTGAGCTAATGTTTGAAAATGAAGCTGTACTTGAGTCATATGAAGCCAGAAATAAAAACAATAAACTAAGCAAAAATGCACTTTCTTGTGTGGGTGAAATACTATCATTTAAAAATAGCCAAGAGGACCTTTCTGCAAAATTTATTTACAATAAATGTGGTTGCTAGGCCATGTGCTAACTTTTGGATAACTCCACTTTTTGCTAGATATTGATACATTCTAGAAAAAAAAAGTCTTATAGTAGAAGTGCTGACATTGTCACAGTATCATTTTCTTTAAATGCCATATGGTTCTGATCTAGCATCTTGCATCTTGGAAGTAAGTAGACACACATTATTAGCAAAGTGCTCATCCCAAACCCAAATAAGTTTGGATGCTGAACTAAAAAATAAAAAAAACTCCAGCCCTATTTGCCACTTGAACTTCATAGGATAGTATTTCTCGTTTCATAAGATCCCTGATTTTCTAGCAGCAAATTTCTGTGGGAAACACTTTTACTGGGTGTTAAGGTACTACCTCCTGCAACAAAAATAACCCCATGCTTTTATTTTTACTGAAGAGTAAGGTGTCAATATAAAACAAGTTCAGATGATACAGAGGAGAGAATTGAGTAAGAAATAAGAATGAAACCCATACAGCATTCCCCTCCTGCATCTGATCATTAAGGCATAAAGGGAATCCATTGAATGTGTCCCCGGTATATACTCCTGAAGTATTATATGAGAACGACAGAACCTTTACAGGAGTTTAGAAAGCAAATTTCACACTGAATTCTTTTATCATTTGAAGGGGAAGGTGTGACTTGAACATTCAAAAAAAGCTACAAAGGCTGTGTTTGGGTTGAAGAAATAAAAAGATACATACTCCTGACAATCTTCTCATACCACAAAACTGAGCCCACATTTCTCCCTATTAAATGTGCCAGTGTGGCTTTGTGACTGTTCACCCAAAAAGGTCACTTCGCATTTCAGCTCCCGCAATGGGGACCCACTAGTTGAATGCCAATGGCCAGAGAAGTCAAACAGATGAACTTGGCAGCCACTGTCTCTACAACTTTAAAAACTCAAACTCTGCTTCTTACCAGAGAATAACATTCCACCCCACCAAGAGAAAAAAAAAAAAAAAAAAATGTAGAGGTATCAGTGAGGGTCTGAGTAAAAAAGAGGAATAATGCTTTGCAAAATCCCCCAAGACTGGCTGGGCTTTTTCATGACAATGAAGAAGTGTCAGTGGGGGTTGATGGGGCAGTGTGTGTGTGTGTTTGGGAGAAGGGAGAATGGGAGAAATACTGGAAGACTGAATTTTTACATCTGAAATATCATTTGGAAATCACTTGTATAGTCCTAGCCAAAGCCCCAAACTCCTTCCCTTGCTATTAAGAATGGGCTACAAACAGGTCAATCTGCTGTTAAAAAAAAAAAAAAAAAAAAGTGGCTTTGACACCAGCCATTTTAAGTTATTGATGGCTTGAAGTTTCTAGCATTTCCCTCCACTCTGGTGTGGTGTGAACAGGAAGATGTTGATCTGTTATTTATGTAACAGCCTGATGAAAAAATTGAGCACGTGCTTCCCTTCTATTTGTCTTCTGTATTAATTTCATCTTGAGGTCAGGCTGAAAATGCTATAGGTACTGAAGGCTGCATGTTATCAGCATTATTGTTTAATATGCCATCAACCACCAGTGTTAAGTGGACTCATAATCACTGCCATGGCCCTTCCAGGAATCATTAATCTGGGGTTGACTCTGAAAAAAAAATCATTTAAAATTGTGACATTTAAAAATAAAGATAAAAAGTTCTGAAAGGAATAGAAGTTATCCACGCCAGGGTCCTCCTGGCACCATAAATCAACATTTGTTAGAGCCCCAGATCAGTATAGCATAACACAGAAATACAGCCTTTAGTGCAGTCACCCAGCTGCCATGTACCATCTCAGCCTCTCCCCTCACTAAACCACTCCTATTTTTGACCACTATTTTCACAACATTGAGTGTGATTTTGGAAAACACACACAAGAAGCGGGTGACAAGGAGAAAACACGTGCAGTGCAAAAAATCTTTTAAGTGGAAATACCAAGTTCATTCTGAGTCTGACATTTGCTACTGGGCTACCCCAAGGGCTGCAGGTTGTCTCAGTCTACTGAGCTTCCTGAATGGAGATCCATGTAGGCAGTGCCTTGTGGGCTGCAGAGGGTCACCTCTAAAGGGTGTTTGCAAAGTGTGCTGGGGAAGTGGGCTTGGTAGCCTCCCTTCACACAATTCTAGTTAGAGCTTTTTATCCTGAGGGGATAGAGAGGAGGAAATCCAGAATATCTGCTTTTAGCTTGGGAATTTCAGAAAATGACAAAATCATTAGGAAGATGGATGTTAAGGCATAATTTGTACACTTGCTACAATAGATACTCCCTTTTCCCCAATTGTGACACTTAAGAGCTAAAAATTAGTCATCATGTCATATTAGAACTTTGCTAGTAATTCCAAACAGTACACAGCACAGATTAAATGCAAGAAGCATGTGTGTCTCCTCTTGGATGAGGGTCACCAAGCCACAGGATGTTTTGTATATTCTAATAATTAATAAGTGAAAAGGCTTGCTAAACTACTCCTCTTTTCTCAAAGAAGTCAAGAAAGAAGAATACCAGCTCTTTCTATTTTTATCTTACTTAACAAAGGAATAAAATGGTTTCTAAAGTCTTTGCAAAAGAATTTATCTTTCCAAATGCATTTGAAGAGTTAGAGATAAATACTCCTGTTTTGAGAAGGCATCCAAGCCGTAATAGAAAGTGAAATAAAGGGCTCATGTGGAAAGAACTTTGCTGCATGCTGCAACTTGATTGTTCACACTTCAAAGCAATCCTAAGAAAAACTGTAAATAAGGACTAGACATAAAACTCTGCCGACACCTGGGAATACTCAGCCCACTGCACAACAGAACACAGTCTGAATCCTGGCAAACAGCCAAGCTCCGAGGATAAATCTGGAAAGGCTTAATGTGCTCTGGAGAACTGAGATGCTCAGAGACTATGTGGATGTACTTAGCGTCGTGCCACTTAGAGAACTCATTTGACTTCCCTGCATATAAAATCGACCTGGTCATCATGTGTTAGGCCAGATTCTTGCACTGCTGGCATCCTCATAACAAAATCCTGAGTTTTCTAGGAAGGGCATACCTTTCTCAAGAGACACTTGTCACTGACTCTCCTTTTTAATGCTCATTTGGACTTATTAGAATCTCTGAAGCAGCTCCTCAAACATGTTGACAAAATGAAGATACACTTGGGAAGGCAACTGGCTGAGGATTACTAAATCTGAGTCATCTAATAACAAAGCTTTTGACTGAGTCATCTAGCCAAGTCCCCACAGCTATCCTCAACACAACACTGCTTTTCTCTTTGCAAGAGGACAGACTGCTGCAATGTCTAATGTCTACAAACTGAGCCCAAGGTTTTGTTTTGTTTTGTTTTGTTTTCCCTTGCATTGCTCATCTTAATATAGTCTCAGTTGTTTAAGTTTATGTCATCTACTTTCCAGATTAAGGCTCTTTGGAACAGAACCACTATAATAAAGATAGGCAAAAGATCACTTGTGTATTTTAAAACGGGAAATGCACAGACATTGCACAGATTTCTTTTCCCTCCATGATAGTCTGGTAATAAAAAATTTTAATACAAAAACCTTTCATCTTCAAAGGGATCTGAAAAAAAGGTAATTATTCGATGCAACAGCAAATGTTAGATTTCTATTAAGTTAGCTCAATTTTCCAATTTCTCTTTTCCCTCCCTCAGCATACATTTCCTTCTTGCTGGCTTTGCCAGAAAAATAACAGCTTCACATTTTATCCCTGAGCTAAAACCCATCAAATAATTGACAAAATCTTAGCTAACTTGAAAAGTGACTTCCATAAAACTTGGTCTGCTATTTGAGGGGGATATTCTGCCCTCAGTAAATAAATATATCCCTTTCCTCCATTTGTTGGCAGCTGGAAGAGAAAACTCTTCAAACATAAACTTTCTTATAAAGCTAAGTAAGTGTCTTTTGTGCTACTGTGAGTCATACCTGAGCAAGTCTTTTATTCCTTTGTGATTTTATCAAAGTTCAGATATTTTGAGAAGATCTTGGAATTTTCCAAATAGTGTTCACATATGGCATTCTCCAGCTCTCCATTTTTTGCAAAAAGATATTAAGACTAACCCAAAGCCTGACATACTCTCTTCATGTATTTCATATTAGTTAATTTCTTAAGACAGCAATGATTCCACACTGCAAATGACCATATTCCCATGTGCTTACAGCCGACAAGATACAGGCAGTGAAATGAAAACAAACTGCCTGAATATGGCTTCTGCTGCCATTTGTTGCGAGATTCTTATTAAAATCTGTGTTGGTAAATTATTTTGAGGTGTACAAGTATCACAGAGCTGATATTCAGTATGTGTCACCACTACTGGTTATACCTGTTGTTAAAACACTGAAGAACTTTTGTACAGGTTGGTGGGTAACTGCAGGTCCCCCTAAGTGTCTTTTTGTTCTTTGCCATCGATCTGGTCTCAGCGAGGACCACCAGGCATCCCCCTCAACTGTATCAACTGTTACTGCCTAATGCATGGGCACCAGGGGCTCCTTGGCCTCTGCTCCTGAATTAGGTTCAGTGCCTCTTCTGGATACTTGTTGCCCATTCCATAAATATATTTTAAAACTCACCCCAGGTTCTATGAACTACTGAAGCAATGGGGTCAGTGTGCTGAAGCTGAATCCTTAATTCTGCCATTTAACTGCTCGATCTTGGGTGAATTGTTTAACTGCTGTTTGTTCCCATCATTTCCTCTAGAAAACAGGAATAATAATAAAACTTAGCTTGCAGGGGTTTTGTACACATTAGCCAAGATACCAAAAAAATGTATGTGAAATGCTTAGAATAGTGCGTTTCAGTACATGTTTGATATAGTTATGTTCTTTGCTACCTGGAGAGAGAATGGACCCAGATTCTTTCATTATGAATTTCGAATTCTTCCACTAGATAATACCTCCCTGGCTCAAATATTGCTAGTCATATAATAAGGTACTAGACTACAGCAACCGTTTGAGTGAGAAATGAAGTCCATTTTCAATTATCATTAATTTAAAAGGTTACTGACTCTGGATTATTGTATTCTGATTCTCCTTATTTATAATGATATTATATAAACAGAAAGACTAGAGTTAAAACTTGCAGATGCTGAGTCAAGTAAAATTTGAATTTTACTGCATGAGAAAGAGAGAGTACCTCATGGCCACCAAGTCCTGACCTTTCAGAAGGACAATCTGAATACTTACACTCACAAAAAACACTTATTACCTGACCCACAAGTGGAAGCAGGGGGTAGTAGTTGGTGAAGAGATCACATAAGAATGAGGTTGTCAAGGGAGATGCAATGCTTTATACCAGAGGACTGAAGCAGTGTGTGGTCTTGTCCTCTTCATTCAAACCAATAGGTTCATCTCAAAACTAGCTTCTGTTTTCTGCATAACTGCCAAACCCTGTTACTACTGATGTGTGTGTGTGGGGGGGGGGGGTGGGTGGGGGCAGGAGGTGGAGGGGAGGGCTTATTAAGAGGTGGGGATAAAAAGAGACAAATGAAAGGGAGATGCCAGCTAATCCAATTAAATGGCCTTCCTTCTTTCTGTGAATTAAGTATCACCTTCTTTTAATGCCCCAACTTTCTGTGAGAAGATGGGGCAAGAATTAGCCATGGGAACAATTGATTATTCTGTTGACACCTACTATACTGCCAGATATTCCAGGCTATGAAGCACCCCTTCATTACTACATTCTGCATCATAAAATAATTTAAATCGAACAGCATAAAAATAAAATGGATATGTAAACTTGGCTCAGTGTCAGTCAGAGAAGCAATCACACATACACATTTTGTGAATGAAAATAGAATGAAGTGGGCAAATAGCAAGTGGTCACATTTTGGAAAACTGTGGGAAAAGAAATTTTTTTTTTCTTAGAAATGGCCCAATTCAAACTTTTTTCCTGGCTATTATATTTATTTATTAACTTATTTAAACAGGTTCTCCTCTCAAAAAATGACTCTTAGATAAAAGTTAAATTGTTTTGTCAGAGATAATGTGATTCAGTTTTGACCTGGCCACAGTTGCCTAACTTAGTTTTAGTTTTTAACTAAAGGGGAGAGTACACCTCAGATATGCAGATGACACCACCCTTATGGCAGAAAGTGAAGAGGAACTAAAAAGCCTCTTGATGAAAGTGAAAGTGGAGTGTGAAAAAGTTGGCTTAAAGCTCAACATTCAGAAAACGAAGATCATGGCATCTGGTCCCATCACTTCATGGGAAATAGATGGGGAAACAGTGGAAACAGTGTCAGACTTTATTTTTCTGGGCTCCAAAAATCACTGCAGATGGTGACCACAGCCATGAAATTAAAAGACGCTTACTCCTTGGAAGGAAAGTTATGACCAACCTAGACAGCATATTCAAAAGCAGAGACATTGCTTTGCCAACAAAGGTCCGTCTAGTCAAGGCTATTGTTTTTCCTGTGGTCATGTATGGGTGTGAGAGTTGGACTGTGAAGAAAGCTGAGCGCCAAAGAATTCATGCTTTTGAACTGTGGTGTTGGAGAAGACTCTTGAGAATCCCTTGGACTGCAAGGAGATCCAACCAGTCCATTCTGAAGGAGATCAGCCCTGGGATTTCTTTGGAAGGAATGATGCTAAAGCTGAAACTCCAGTACTTTGGCCACCTCATGCGAAGAGTTGACTCATTGGAAAAGACTCTGATGCTGGGAGGGATTGGGGGCAGGAGGAGAAGGGGACGACAGAGGATGAGATGGCTGGATGGCATTGCTGACTCGATGGACGTGAGTCTGAGTGAACTCTGGGAGTTGGTGATGGACAGGGAGGCCTGGCATGCTGTGATTCATGGGGTCGCAAAGAGTTGGACACGACTGAGCGACTGATCTGATCTGATCTGATAGTTGTTGGAGAAGGAAACAGCAACCCACTCCAGTATTCATGGACTGGTAGGCTACAGTCCATGGGGTCGTAAAGAGTCAGACATGACTGAGCGACTTCACTTTCTTTCTTTCTATGGTTCCTTTTGGAGAAGGAAATGGCAACCCATTCTAGTGTTCTTGCCTGGAGAATCCCATGGACGGAGGGGCCTGGTGTGCTACAGTCTGTGGGGTTGCAAAGAATCAGACACGACTAAGCAACTAACACACATTATAGCTGTGGAACACTTTCAAATTCATTCTATGAGGCCACAATCACCTTGATACCCAAACCAGACAAAGACATCATACAAAAAGAAAATTACAGGCCAATATCACTGAAGAATAGAGATGTAAAAATCCAACAAAATTACAGCAAAGAGAATTTAACAACACATTAAAAAGATCATACACCATGATCAAATAGGGTTTATCCCAGGGATTCAAGGATTCCGCAATATATGCAAATCAATCAATGTGATACACATATTGACAAATAGAAAGATAAAAACCATATGATAACAGATGAAGGAAAAGCTTTCAACAAAATTCAGCACCCATTTAGGATAAAAAAACAACCAAAAACTCTTCAAAAAATGGGCATGGAAGTAAAGTACCTTCACATAATAAAGGCCATCCATATACAACAAACCCACAGCAAACATTTTTCTCAATGGTGAAAAACTGAAAGCATTCCCCCTAAGATCAGGAATAAGACAAGGGTGTCCACTTTCACCACTATTATAACATAGTTCTGGCAGTCCTAGCTATGGCAATCAGAGAAGAAAAAGAAATAAAAGGAATCTAGATTGGAAAGAAAGAAGTAAAACTTTTTAAACTTTTTTTTTTTTTTTGCAGATAACAGATACCAAAGAACTGAAGTGTGCAGTCTTGTCCTCTTCATTCAAACCAATAGGTTTGCAAATAACATGATACCTGAAAGACACTAACAGAAAACACAAAAAAAACCCAAACACAGAAAACCCAAAAGACACTATCAGAAAATTACTAGAGCTTCTCAGTGAATTTAGTAAAGTGGCAGGATACAAAATCAGTACCAGAAATCACTTGCATTCCTATATACTAACAATGAAAAGTCAGAAAGAGAAATTAAGGAATCAACCCCATTTACTATTGCAACAAAAAGAAGAAAATATCTAGAAATAAACCTATATAAGGAGACAAAAGAGATGTATACAGAAACAAGATACTGATGAAAGAAATCAAAGATGACATAAATAGATGGAGGGATGCTCCATGCTTCTGGGTTGGAATAATCAATACTGTGGAAATGACTATACTACCAAACACAATCAACAGATTCAACACAATCCTGATTATATTACCAATGGCATTTTTTACAGAATGAGAACAAAAAAAATTCACAATTCATAGGGAAACACAAAAGACCCTGAACAGCCAAAGCAATCTTAAGAATAATGAATCTGGAAGAATCAGCTTACCTAATTTCAGACTACACTACAAAGCTACAGTCATCAAGACAGTATGGTACTGGAATAGACGGATGGAACAAGATAGAAAGCCCAGAGATAAACCCACACACCTATGGGCACCTTATCTGTGAGAAAGGATGCAAGAATATACAATGGGAAAAAGAGTGTCTCTTCAGTAAGTGGTGCTGGTAGAACTGGATAACTATGTGTAAAAGAATGAAATTAGAACACTTCATAACACCATACACAAAGATAAACTCAAAACAGATAAAAGACCTAAATATAAGACCAGAAGCTATAAAACTCTTGGAAGAAAACATAGGCAGAACACTGTGTATCATAAATCATAGCAAGATCCTCTATGAACCACTTCCTAGAATAACAGAAATAAAAACAAAAGTAAACAAGTGGAACCTAATGGAACTTAAAAGTTTTTGCATAGCAAAGAAAATATAAACAAGGTGAAAAGACAGTCCTCAGAATGGGAGAAAATAATAGCAAATTAAACAACTGATAAAGGATTAATTTCTAAAATATACAAGCAGCTCATACAACTCAATATCAGAAAAACAAACAACCCAATCAAAAAGTGGGCAAAAGACCTAAATAGACATTTCTCCAAAGAAGACATAGAGATGGCTAATAAACACATAAAGAGATGCTCAACATCACGCATTATTAGAGAAATGCAAATCAAAAAAAACAATGAGATATCACCTCACTCCAGTCAGAATGGCCATCAACAAAAAATCCACCAATAACAAGTGCTGGAGAGGATGTGGAGAAAAGGGAACCCTCTTGTACTGCCAGTGGGAATGTAAATTGATACAGCCACTATGGAAGACAGTATGGGAGAGTCCTTAAAAAAAATAAAACAACTAGGACTAAAACCACCAAAGGACCCAGCAATACCACTTCTAGGCATATATCTTGAGGAAACCAAAACTGAAAAAGACACACGTATCTCAGTGTTCACTGTAGCACTATTTACAATAGCTAGGACATGGAAGATCCATCAACAGATGAACAAAGAAGCTGTGGTACATATATACAATGAAATACTACTCAGCCATAAAAAGGAGTACTTTTGAGTCAGTTTTAATGAGGTGGATGAACACAGAACCTATTATATAGAGTGAAGAAAATCAGACAGAGAAAAACAAACATCACATATTAACACATACATATGGAATCTAGAAAGATGATATGGATGAACCTATTCACAGGGCAGCAATGGAGACACAGACATAAAGAGCAGACTTATGGACAAGGGTCAGGGAGAGGAAGGAGAGGGTTAGATGAATGGAGAGAGCAGCGTGGAAGCATATCCACTACTGTATGTAAAATAGAGAGCCAATGGAAATTTGCTCTGTGACTCATGAAACTCAAACCAGGGCTCTGTAACAACCTAGAAGGGTGGGAGATGGGAGGACGGATCAAGACAGAGCGGATATGTGTACATCTATGGCTGATTCTTGCTGATGTATGGTAGAAATCAAGCCAATATTGTAAAGCAATCAATCAATTACAAAGAAATACATATTTTTAGAAGATATTAAAAACGTATTACAGTTTTGAATTTTACATTTAGGTCTATAGTGCATCTTAAATCAATTTTTTGAAAGGTGTAAGATCTGTGTCCCAATATTTTTGTTTACATGCTGATGTGAAATTTTTTCAGCATCATTTACTGAAGAGACTTATTTATCCATTGAATTTATTGTGCTTTTTCTCAAAGATCACTTGACTCTATTGAATAGGCCTAAACAAATGGACACAAAACTCTGTTTGTATCTATTTTCAACACCATTTTATCTTGATTATTGTAGGTTTATAGTAAGTCTTGAAATCAGGGAGTATGAATTCTTCAACTTAATTCTTCAGTATTTTGGTAGCTATTTTAGGTCATTGTCTTTTCATATAAACTTTAAAATCAATTTTTAATACCAGTGAAATAATTTACTGAGATTTGGATTTGGATTGCACTGAATCTAAAGGTTTACACAGGAAGGAGTGTTTAGAGTACACGTTCTATTAGATTTATAGCAAAGAATTTCATTTTGGGAGTGCTACTGCAGATAGTAATTTTTAAAATTCCAAATTCCATTCATCCTTTGCTGGTAATTTTTGTACTGAACTTTGTATTAATAGACCTAGTTATACTCAATTATTAGTTCTAGGAGTTTTTGTTGTTGATTTTGGTGTTTCCACCATAAATAATCCTATTATCTATAATTACACAGTCTTATTTCTTTCTATCCCATATATAAAGTTTTATTTTCTTGTGTTCTTACTTTAGCTAGGACTTCTACTACAGTTTTGATTAGGACGGTTGAGCAAGGACATAATTGCCGTGTTCCTGATCTTAAGGGGAACTTGTCTAAATTCTCCCCGTTAAATATACTGTTTGCTGTTGGTTCTATGTAGGGATTCTTTATCAAATTGAGGAAGTTACCTTGTATTCCTCATTAGCTGAGGGTTTTTATCCTAAATGGTGTGTTTCAAATTTTTTTGTGTGTGTCAACTGATGTGTTCATGTTTTCTTTAATATTTATCTATAATGGATATGTGATTTTATATTGTAAAATACTTGGATCAAATTCCATTTTAGCTATCGACTTTTATTTTATTTTGTTTTTGAAACATGATGCTTGAGGTAATTCAAAAGGGAATCAATTGGCTGTTGAATGTAAGAGGCAGGCCTATGTAAGTGAGTCTCTGCTGAGCTGAGAGAGGCAATGCATATTAAGCTCTGCTGCTGCTGCTAAGTCGCTTCAGTCATGTCCGACTCTGTGCGACCCCAGAGATGACAGCCCACCAGGCTCCCCCATCCCTGGGATTCTTCAGGCAAGAACACTGGAGTGGGTTGCCATTTCCTTCTCCAATGCATGAAAGTGAAAAGTGAAAGTGAAGTCGCTCAGTCGTGTCCGACCTTTAGCGACCCCATGGACTGCAGCCTACCAGGCTCCTCCGTCCATGGGATTTTCCAGGCAAGAGTACTGGAGTGGGGTGCCATTGCCTTCTCCAATATCAAGCTCTAGTATCTGACAAAACTCTCACAGAGCTGGCCTGTTACCATGAGATGCTATGAGTTCTCAGTTGATTTCCTGGGAAATCTGAACCTCAGATGACCGTCGAATTATACAACATGGGGTGCTGCAAAGAAACTTAATATTTTACCTCTTAGTTATATATGATGATACTCCCAAAAATTATTGCCAGGGTGAAGGGAGAGAATGTTTAAGAAAAGCATCTCCCAGATTTGGGGGGAGTTCATATACAATCTATCCACTCCAGTATTCTTGCCTGAAGAATCCCAGGGACAGCGGAGCCTGGTGGGCTGCCGTCTATGGGGTCACACAGAGTCAGACACGACTGAAGTGACTTAGCAGCAGCAGCAGCAGCAGCATATACAATCTTGCCACAAAAGTTATATAGATAAAATAAATCTAGTGATAGTTATACTAGAGAAATTTGTTACTTTCATATTTTTTGCAGGTATGAAGAATAATGAAGAAATAAGGTAAGATGGTCTTATTTTTAGATCTTTAATCAACCCTAAATGTAAGACCAGAAACCACAAACCCTTAGTAGAAAACATAGGCAGATACCCTCTGACATAGATTGTAGCAATATTTTAGAAACAAAGGCAAAAATAAACAAATGGGATCTAATTAAACATAAAAGCTTTTGCACAAGGAAAACCGTTTACAAAATGAAAAGACAGCCTACTAATGATATGCAAATGACATGACCAAGAGGTTAATAGTCGAAATATATAAACAACGCATACAATTCAATAGCAAAACAAATAAACAATCCAGTCAAAAAATGCACAGAAGACTTGAATAAACATTTTTCCAAAGAAGACATAGAGATGGCTAAAAGTAACACGAAGAGATGCTCAACATAGCTAACTGTTCAGTTCAGTTCAGTCGCTCAGTCACGTCCGACTCTTTGCGACCCCATGAATCGAAGCATGCCAGGCCTCCCTGTCCATCACCAACTCCCGGAGTTCACTCAGACTCACGTCCATGGAGTCGGTGATGCCATCCAGCCATCTCATCCTCTGTTGTCCCCTGCTCCTCCTGCCCCCAACCCCTCCCAGCTAACTGTTAGGGAAGTACAAATCAAAACAACAATGAGATATCACTTTATACTTGTCAGAATGGCTATCCTCAAGAAGACCATGGATAACAAATGCTGGCGAGTATGTTGAGAAAGGGGACACTGTTGGCAGAAATGTAAATTGGTGCAGTCATCATGGAAAACATGATGTTTTCCATGTAGGGAAGTTCCTCAAAAAACTAAAAGTAGAACTATCATATAATCCAGAAATCCCATTCCTGGATATGTATTCAAAGAAAATAAAAACATTAAATCTAAAATATACATGCACTCCCATATTCCTAACAGCATTATTTATAATAGCCAAGATATGGAAACAACCTAAGTATTCATCAACAGATGAATGTATAAAGATGATGTGGTATGTACACACACACACATACATACAATAACTGAATATTACTCAGCAATAAAAAAGAATGAAAATTAACCATTTGCAACAACATGGATGTACCTGGAGGGCATTAGGCTTAGTGTGATAATTCAGAGAAAGATAAATGCTGTATGTTACCACTTATACATGGAATCTAAAATATAAAATCAATGATTATAACAAAACAGAAATGGAGTCATAGATTACAGAAAACAAACTAGCATTTATCAGTTAGGAGAGGAAGTGGGGGAGGGGCAAGATGAGGTAGATGATAATGTAGTAGAAACTGCTATGCATAAAATAAAAATGCTACAAGGATACACTGTACAGCACAGGAAATATAGTCAATGATTTAAAATAACTTTAAATGGAGTATCAGTTCAGATCAGTTGTTCAGTCATGTCCAACTCTTTGTGACTCCATGGACTGCAGCATGCCTGGCCCCTTTGTCAACCAACTCTTGGAGTTTACCCAAACTCATCTCCAATGAACTGGTGATGCCATCCAACCATCTCATCCTCCGTTGCCCCTTCTCCTTCCGCCTTCAATCTTTCCCAGCATCAGGGTCTTTTCAATTGATTCAGTTCTTTTCATCAGGTGGCCAAAGTATTAGAGCTTCAGCTTCAGCATCAATCCTTCCAAATGAATATTCAGGACTACTTTCCTTTAGGATGGAATGATTGGATATCCTTGCTCTCCAAAGGACTCTTGAGAGTCTTCTCCAACACCACAGTTCAAAAGCATCAATTCTTCAGCAGCTCAACTTTCTTTATGATCCAACTCTCACATCCATACATGACTACTGAAAAAACCATAGCCTTGACTAGACGGACCTTTGTTGGCAAAGTATTGCCTCTGCTTTTTAATATGCTGTCTAGGTTGGTCATAACTTTCTTTCAAGGAGCAAGCGTCTTTTAATTTCATGGCTGCAGTCACCTTTTGCAGTGATTTTGGAGCCCCCAAAAAAGTCTGTCACTGTTTCCACTGTTTCCCCATCTATTTGCCATGAAGTGATGGGACCAGATGCCATGATCTTAGTTTTCTGAATCTCGAGCTTAAAGCTCAAGCTTAAAGCCAATTTTTTCACTCTCCTCTTTCACTTTCATCAGGACGCTCTTTAGTTCTTTTTTGCTTTTTGCCGTAGGGTGGTTTCATCTGCATATCTGAGGTTATTGATATTTCTCCTGGCAATTTTGATTCCAGCTTGTGCTTCTTCCAGCTCAGTGTTTCTCATGATGTACTCTGCGTATAAATTAAATAAACACGGTGGCAATATACAGCCTTGATGTACTACTTTCCTGTTTGGATCCAGTCTGTTGTTCCATGTCCAGTTCTAACTGTTGCTTCCTGACCTACATACAGATTTCTCAAGAGGGAGGTCGGGTGGTCTGGTATTCCTACCTGTTTAAGAATTTTTCAGAGTTTGTTGTGATCCACACAGTCAAAGGCTTTGGCATAATCAATAAAGCAGAAGTAGATGTTTTTCTGGAACTCTCTTGCTTTTTTGATGATCCAGCAGATGTTGGCAATTTGATCTCTGGTTTCTCTGCCTTCTCTAAAACCAGCTTAAACATCTGAAGTTCATGGTTCACGTACTATTGAAGCCTGGCTTGGGAATTTTGAGCGTTACTTTACTAGCATGTGAGATGAGTACAATTGCGTGGTAGTTCAAGCATTCTTTGGCACTGGAGTATAATCGATAAAAAACTTTAATCACCATGTTGTACACCTAAAACTCATATTGTATGTCAACTATACCTAATTTTTTTAATAAAGAAGAAAGAAGCTAAGATGAGCTACATCCCAAGTTAGGTAGTGATCCAGGCTTTTGTCTGGGCAGATATGGGCATCCCCTCCTGCACTTACCTCCTCATGTACAGAAATACTGCCAGACAGGGGAGGATAGGAATTGATATTCATGTTCCTACTTACACAAAAATGTCTGTAGGTAAGCGGAAGATTCATCAACCAGTCTCCCTGACAGAAGAATTTTAACCGAAGGCTCTAAAAAGTGTATAACCTGTAGAACTGTACCCATTATTCTTGTGATTTTATATAGCTATATCCAGATAGAAATAGCTTTATGTGGATTTAACCACCGTAGTGATATTGGGTGAATAAACACACCACCTAGGCTATGCTTCTGTATATATAGTGGAAGAAAATCTACAGAAACAGCACTTTTACTGCTTACTGGAGGTTACACACATAAAACACATTGTATTAGTGGTAGGTCACTTTTTGTAAAAAGATTGTGATATAAAAACTAGAGGTGATGCACTCTATTGCAGAGCTCACATTAAAACTTTACCAGGCTCACACATACTAAAAGCAAAAATTTTATGTAAAATATGAAAAAAATATTGCCCATATAAGCTACCTCTATTTTGATATGATGCCCTCAGCCTTAGACATAATGTCAGAATTTCAGTGACCTTATGCCTTAGGCATTATTTTATAGTTATTAGCCTGAAGTGCTTCTTAAAATGTACTAAATGAATCGTACGTATTAATTACTTTCAACACAAGGACATGGATATGGAGATAATGTACATGGGTTGAAAAAATCGAAATTCACAACCATTGACTGATTTACTTCTGTTATTGGTACAAAATAACATTCATTGTCTCTGAGATTTTGTAATATTTTAAAGAAGCTTTTTATACTCTATTTCATTGGTAACATGTACTATTAAAACATTTATGTTGAAATATAGAAAAAGTATGATTGTAATGGCCATCATCTAAACATACAGATTTTAGTTAATTTAGTATACTATTAATATATAATTGTAGGGTTCTGAAAGTAGAATGTTTGAGACTATTTTCCTTCTATTACTTAACTCAGTTTTTTTTACATGCATGGTTTCTGGACAGATTTTTCTATGTTATTGTGACTCAATGGTGGGGATGAAACATGAGGTTTTTCTGAATTGGTCTGATAACAGACTAGTAAAAATACAAGGACAAATATGTCAGTTTTTAAACTGTCCGTAAATAAAAGCTAATGAGATTCAGATATCACTTGAAATAAGGAACTCTAGAGGACCTATTCGGAGAAAGCAATGGCACCCCACTCCTGTACTCTTGCCTGGAAAATCCCATGGAGGGGCCTGGTGGGCTGCAGTCCATGGGGTCGCTAGAGTCGGACACGACTGAGCAACTTCACTTTCACTTTTCACTTTCATGCTTTGGAGAAGGAAATGGCACCCCACTCCAGTGTTCTTGCCTGGAGAATCCCAGGGATGGGGGAGCCTGGTGGGCTGCTGTCTATGGGGTCGCACAGAGTCGGACACAACTGAAGTGACTTAGCAGCAGCAGCAGCAGCAGCAGCAGAGGACCTATTTGTGATTGACAAATACTATCCTTATCAACACAGGTGAGAGAATTCCTAAATGATATAATATAGTACTTATATAAAAGATAGGAATCTCTTTTCCTAGGTTTGGGATCCAAACTGTGTTTCTTCCTGCACAGATACAATTTATTTTTTCCTTATTTCTAGTCCAGTGTCCCAGAAAATCATCTGAAATATGATTCCAAGACTAAGGAAGTATACAGAAACTTATTTGTGTTTTTTTAATCACAGCTTCAAGGTCTTTGACTTCTGCTGTTTGTCAACTGTGTAATTAATTCTAGTTTGTGTCAATCTCTTAAACTAATGTTAGAAAAAGCATTTCCATATACGTAATTCATTATTTGTCCTATAAATTAGAAGCTGCATAATGAAGAACACAATTTTGTCATGTAAGAATGAATTAAAACATGTGGTATTCAATTCAGTATCTTGCCCAATCATGTCTTTATTCAAAATGCTGTTATTCTTCTTACCTTGGATTTTTTTTTACCTTAAATTTTGTTTTTAAAAATAATGCATTAAGTATTTTTTATCTTGATCATGAGTTTTTGGCACCCAAGGCAAGTGCCTCACTCCCTTCACCCAAACCCTAGTCCTGCACCAAGCTACTACCTAAACTCTGACACGACCAGGTAGTGTGTTTGGTTCTTTACAAATTAAACATGCCTTAGAGTGCAGAGGGCTTCCCTCATAGCTGAGTTGGTAAGGAATCTGCCTGCAATGCAGGAGACCCAGGTTCTATCCCTGGGTGTGGAAGATCCCCTGGAGAAGGAAATGGCAACCCATTCCAGTATTCTTGCCTGAAAAATCTCATGGACAGAGGAGCCTGGCAGGGCTACAGTCCATGGGGTTGCAAGAGTCAGACACAATTTAGCATCTAAACCAGCAACCAGCAACCAGGCAGAGTGCAGAGTGGTATAAAAGAGAAGGTAAAACTGGTTTAAAACTTTGTCTGATATTTAGGCACATAGTAAGGGTTTTTTAAAAAAATTATTTGGAGGATTTTAATACCTTAAAACACATAGTAAAGTCATATAAACAAAATAGCAAAGGACAGTTCAACCTTCATATTCTCGTGTATATTTATATATACACTGGAAAACAGAATCACATAGAAAATTCACTACAGAATTTAAAAACTCTCAACATGGGGAACAGAGAGAACATATCTCAACATAATAAATTCGACTCATGACAAGCCCTTAGCTAACATCATACTCGATGAAATGGCAAAAGCATTTCTTCTAAAATCAGAAACAAGACAAGGATACCCCCTCTCATTACTTTTATTCAATACAGAATTGGTCAGAGCGATTAGTCAAGAAAAAGAAATGAAGGACATTCAAATCAGAAAGGAAGAAGTAAAACTGTCACTATTTGCAGACAACATAATATTATATAGAAAACCTTAATGACTCCACCAGAAAACTGTTGAACAAATTCAGTAAAGTCGTGGGATTAAAAATCAATATACAAAACCTGCTGTGTATCTATACACTAATAAGTTATCAGAAAGAGAAATATGGAATAAGATCCTTTTTACAATTTCATCAAAGAGAATAAAATATCTGGGAATAAGTTAAGTCTAAGAGGTAAAAAACGTGTACACTGAAAACTAAGACATTGGTGAAACAAATTGAAGAAGACACAAATAATGGAAAGATATTCCATACTCATGGATTGGGGGGAAAAATGGTATTGTTGAAATATCTATGCTGTCCAAAGTAGTCTACAGATTCAATATCATCAAAATGCCAATTAGAATCAGTCACAGAAATAGAATAAACAAACCTAAAATATGTATGGAACCACATACATGAAGCCTGAATAGCAAAAGAAATCTTGAGAAAGAATAAAGTTGGAGGCATCATGCTTCCTGGTTTCAAATTATGTTACAAGGCTTTAATATTAAACAGTATGGTTTTGTTATAAAAACAAAAACATAGGTAAATGCAACAGGATCAAAACCCAGAAATAAACCCACACATATGTGGTCAAGTAGTTTACAACAAAGGACCCAAAAACATACAATGAGGCAAGGATTGTCTCTTCAATGAACAGTGTTGGGAAAACTGGATAGCCATTGGCAAAAGGATGGAATTGGACCTCTACCTTACTCTGTACACAAAAACTAACTCAAAATAAATTAAAGTTTTGAATTAAGACGTAAAACCATAAAACATGAGAGGAAAATGCAGGTGATAAGCTCCTTGACATGAGTCTTGGTGATAATTTTTTTTTTTTTTTTGGATTTGACACCAAAATCAAAGTCTACAACAGCAAAAATAATCAAGTTGGACTACGTCAAACAGAAAGCTTCTATACAACAAAGGAAACCTTCAACAGTATGAAAAGGTTACCTAATTAGTGGGAGAAAATATTTGCAAAGCATTCATCTGATAAAAGGATAATATCCAAAATATACAAATAATTCACAAAACTCAATAGCAACAAAGAAAGTTCAATTAAAAAAATGGGCATAGAATCCAGAGACTTTTTTTTTTTCCCCCAAAGAAGACACACAGATGGCTAAGCATATATGAAAAGATACTCAATGCCATTAATCATCAGGAAATGCAAATGCTATAATGGCTATCATCAAAAGGCAAGAAATAACAGTTGGTGAGGACATGGAGAAAAGGAAAGTCTTGTGCACTGTTGGTGGAAATGAAAATCAGAGAGGCCACAATGGAAAACCAGTATGGAGTTTCCCCAGAGAGTTAAAAGTAGAATTATCATATGATACAACCATTCCACTACTGAGTATTTATTCAAAAAACCCAAAACACTAGCCTGAAGAAACATGCATTCCTATGTCCAGTGCAGCATTATTTACATAGTCAATATGTGGAAACAATCTAACTGCACATCAATAGGTGAATGAAATAAGACATGGTCTCAGTGAGACCACACACAATGAGATATTCTTCAGCCATAAAAAGAATGAAATTTGGCCATTTGCAACAATATGGATGGACCTATAGGGTATTATACTAAATGAAATGTCAGACAGGGAAAGACAAATGCCATACGATTTCACTTATATGTGGAATCTAAAACAAAAATCTGAGCTCATAGATAGAGAGTATATGTTGGTGGTTCCCAGGAATAAGAGGTTGGGGGTGGGTGAACTGGTGAAGGGATCAAAAGGTATTATACCCATGTAAGATGGCAGAATTAATTGACTGGCCATTATCTCATCTCTCTCCCTTTACTTGACCCTCCTGATTCTCCAATAAACAAAAATACTGAAATTAGGCCACTTAATAATCTCAAACTGATCTGTAAGAGTTCAAGTGGAAGGAAGAGTCACACATCTCTTGCTTTACATCAAAACTGTAGATGATTAAGCTTAGTGAAGAAGGCATGTCAAAAACTGAGATAGGCCAAAAGCTAGGCCTCTAGTGCCAAGTAGTTTAACTAAGTCATAAATGCAAAGAAAAAGTTCTTGAAGGAAATTAAAAGTGCACTCCAGTGAACACAGAGATTATAAGAGAAACAGCCTTACTGAGGATATGAAGGACGCTTTAGAGGTCTGGGCAGAAGACTGAACCAGCCACAACCTTCCTTTAAACCAAAGCCTAACCCAGAGAAAGACTCTTAACTCTCTTCAATTCTATGAAGGCTGAGAGAGATGAAGAAATTGCAGAAGAAAATTTTGAAGCTAGCAGGGGTTGGTTCATGAGGTTTAAGAAAAGAAGCCATCTCCATAAAATCTAAGTGCAAGAGGAAGCAGCAGATGCTGATGTAGAAGCAGCAGCAAGTTATCCAGAAGATTTAGCTAAGATGAAGGTGGCTACACTAAATGACAGATTTTCAATGTAAACAATACAGCCTGTTGTTGGAAGAAGATGCCTTCTAGGACTTTCATAGCTAGAGGAGAGAAGTCAATGCCCGGCTTGATAACTTCAAAGTACAGGCTGACTCTCCTGTTAGCGGCTAATGCGGCTGCTGACTTGGCCCCTGCATTAAGTGAGCCAAGGCTTATTTACCATTCTGAAAATCCTAGGGCCTTAAGAATTATGCTAAATTTACTCTGTCTGTGCTTTCTAAATGGAACAACAAAGCCTGGATGACAGTGCATCTGCTGACAATATGGTTAGTGAATATTTTAACTCCACTGATGAGACCTACTGCACACACACACACACAATCCTTTCAAAATATTACTCTTCATCGATGACACACCTGGTCACCTGAGAGCTCTGATGGAGATATATGAGATTGACGTTTTCTTGCCTGCTAACACAACATCTATTCTGTAGCCCATGGATCAAGAAGTAATTTCATTTTAAAGTCTTATTATTTAAGAAATACATTTCATAAGGCTATAGATGCCATAGATAATGATTTCTCTGATGGAGCTAGGCAAAGACAATTGAAGGCCTTCTATACAGAATTCATCATTCTAGACGTCATCAAGAAAATTCATGATCCATAGGAAGAAGTCAAAATACCAACATTATTAGGAATTTGGAAGAAGTTGATTCCATCCCTCATGGAAGATTTTGAGAGGTTCAAGTCTTCCATGAGGGAAGTAACTTTAGATGTAGTGGAAACGGCAAGAGAACTAGAAGTGGAACCTACGGATTGGCCTTAATTGCTGTAATTTCACCATAAAACTTGAACAGATGAGTTACTTCTTATGGATGAACAAAGAAAGAGGTTTGTTGGGATGGAATCAATTTCTGGTAAAGATTCTGTAGAGACTGTGGAAATGACAACAAACTATATAGACTATTACATAAACTTGGTTTATAAAGCAGTGGCAGTGTTTGAGAGAACTTACTCCAGTTTTGAAAGAAGTTCTACTGTGGAAAAAATGCCATCAAACAGCATTGCATAATACAGAGGTACTGTTTGTAAATGAAGTATTAATTGATGAAGCAAACTTCATTGTCTTATTTTAAGGAATAAAAGAAGCACCATCCAAATGGAGACAAGACTTTCTACCAACAAAAAGATTATAACTCACAGCTCTGATGATGGTTGGAATTAACAATGAAGTATTTTTAAAGTTAGTACATTGTTTTTTCAAGGCACAATGCTATTATACACTTAGTAGACTAAGTACAGTACAAAATAAATATATTTTTTATATACTGGGAAACCAAAAATTTGTGTGACTAGCTTTATTGCATTATTCACTTTATTGGGGTAGTCTGGAACTGAACCCAAAATATCTCTAATAGAAGTTGCTAAAAGAGTAGATGTTTGAAGTTTTTATCACAAGAACTGCCACTGTATACAGTGATGGATGTTAACTACACTTATCTTGGGGATCAATTCACAATATATACAAACATTAAAATTATGTTGTATATTTGAAACTAATAAAATATTATATAATATACCTCAATATAAATAATTTGTATTATGACAGCAGGGAAGTCAGGGGCAAGCTGATTATGTAATCACATTTGTAGATCACATTTCAAATGCAATAACCAAACCAGGAATCTTTCTGCTTTGTATTAGATGTTTTCTGTACCCTTAAAAGAATTGGATAACTTAATAATCAAAATTTTACCTAATAACGTTTAGTGTTGATGACTATCAGAAAGAGAAACCAATCTTGTCTTTGAGATTCCTAGTGAATAAACACAAAGATAGAATAGTATCTACTTCCCTTGCTTAGGCAGCTAGAACCCTGTCATTCTGGTATCCTCTCACTGTTTTAATAGGTAATAAGATCTATCCAATGTTGGGAAAAGTCTTCCAGTATTAAATTATAAATCATATAAATGCATTTTCATAAATGTATGTTGTTTATTTTTTATTAAACTGAAAGTAAAATGAACTGAAAAGAATATTTTAATGATTCTATTAAGGTTTCAATTATATATTTTTTCACTCCAAATTTTCAGAAATTGATGGACCTTTGAGATTCTCTAGTCCAGTGCTCTCATTGGCCAAGAAAGAAGCTAAGAGAAGTGAGTGACTTACCTGAGGTCACAAAGCTAATTAACTGTAGAACCTAAATTAAACCCTGGTCCTTTGGGCACAAGTCAGTAAAATCTAGGGCTGAAGTAAATGAGGGGCATTGTTAAGAATACCTCCAGTTTGAAATCTCTCATTATTTTTCCATTCCCTTTTTTCAGTTAAAATTTTCAAGTATAATTTTCTATATACAGTCAATATTCAATTCAATGAGTTTAGACAAATGTGCATTATTAGATTCAGAACAGTTCAATCTCTAAAAAAATGCCTTTGTGCAAATTCTTATACACCACTTCTGAGTGCAGGCAATCACAGATAAATATTTTTGTCATTATAGATTAGGTCTATTCATTATAGAATTTCATATAGAGTTACCCAGGTACAGACCTTTTGTGTCTGGATTTACTACGTAAGCATATTTCTTAGAGTCATGCATGTTTTTGGTTGAGTAGTATTTTACTGAATGAGTATCTGTTTATCCTTCATCTCTTAGAACTTGAGGTTGTCCTGACTTTTGCCTATGAATAAAGCTTCTATAATATTGGGGTGCACAAGTTTTTGTATGGAGATATGCTTTCATTTCTCTGGTACAGATACATTAAAGTGGAATTGCTGAGTCCTCTGATGAACTTACATTAAACTAGATTAAACCAGGAAAAAACACTACTAAACAATTCTCTAAAGCACCATCTTACATTCTCATCAGTGAGGTAAGAGAATTCCCATTGTTCCATTTCCTTGCCCACTTCAGGCATTGCTAAACACTTTAACTTTCCAATTTTTGTTTGTGAAATTTTGTTTTTCTTCTTTCAAAACTCTTTTGGATATTCTGTACTTTTTGTATTTCCATAAAAACTAAAAATCTTTTTCGATTTTCATTTCAAAAATTTTGGAGAGGTTAAAATGAGGTATAATTGACATACAACATTGTTTCAGATGCACAAAATAATGACTCACTATTTTTATATACTGCAAAACAATCACCATGATGAGTCTAGTTAGCATCCATCTCTATTTACAGTGACAGAATTTTTTATTAACTATGGTCACCAGGCAATATGTTATTTCCCTACAGCTTATTTATTTTATAAATGGAAGCATTTATCAACTTTCACATAAGGTTTTGAATTGGATTGTTAGTGTTTAGAGAAAGCCTCCTGGGATTTTTACTGAGATTGCACAAAATCTATGGATGACTTGGTCGGGGGGTGGGGAGGAGTGTCTTGCATATTTAAAAAATTTATTCTTAGGTTTGATGCTTTCATTTTCATTTTCTTTCTAATTGCTTATGGCTTGAATGTAGAAATGCAGTTGATTTATGTATATTGACCTATTGATTTACTATATATTATGTACATTATCATATTACCTTAGTAAACTACCTAATTAATTCCAGCTTCCCTGGTGGCTCAAATGGTAGAGAATCGGCCTGCAATGCGGGAGACATGGGATTGATCCCTGGGTTGGGAAGATCCCCTGGAGGAGGGCATGGTGACCCACTGCAATATTCTTGCCTGGAGAATACCCATGGACAGAGGAGCCTGGTGGGCTACAGTCCATGGGGTCTCAAAGAGTCAGACCCAACTGAGCGACTAAACACACACACAGCTTTTGTATAGATTTTTTTTTTTTACATGCATGATCTTGTCTTCCGTGAATAAACAATATTTTATTCTTTCTTTTCAACCTACATCTCTTTTATTTTTCTTTTTTCATTAGGTAGGACCTGCAGCACATTACTGAATGGAAGTGCTGTAAGCAGCCATCCTTACTTTGTTCAAATGCTTAAAAATAATTATTTAGTTTATCACAATTAATTCTGCTGTTAGCTATAGTCTTTGGTTTTTAGCTGTCCTTCAGAGTTTAACAATGTTTGTTTATTCCTGGTTTGCTGATAATTTTACTATAAATGAGTGCTTCATTTTGTAATTTTTTTTTTCTATATCTCATGAGTCGATCATCTGAATTTCTTTCTTTTTTTCAGTATGGAGAATAACACTGTTTAACTTTCGAATGCTAAGCCTATCATGAATTCCCAGTATTTCATTTGGTCATTATGTAGTATCATTTTTATAGAGTACAGATATGATTTTCTTGAGAATTTGGTTAAGGACTTAAGTGTCTATGTTCGTGAATATTATTGCTTTGTGATTTTCTTTTCCTGTCATTTCTTTGTATCATTTTGGTATCAGAGTAACACCTGGTCTCAACATACTATTTCCTCTCTTTTCTAAAATAGTTTACAGAATATTTATATTACTTATGACTTTTTAAAAATAAAATTCACCAGTGAACCCATGTGGGTCCAGAGCTAACATTTTGGAAGGCTTTTAATTACAACTTCAACTTCTTTAATAGATGTAAGGCAATTTCAATTTCGAAGCAGTATATTAAAATTTACAGTTCAGTTCTGATATTTTTGTCTTTCAAAGGAATTGTCGATTGTTTATAAGTTGTTGGCAATAATGCATTTTTGCTTTTTAAATCTCTGAAGACTCTAATTATTCTTGATATTGGTAATTTGTGTGTGGTTATTTCTTTTTATATTAATCATTCCAGCTAGATGCTATCAATATTATTAATTAGAATAAAACAAGCTTAGAATGCTTTGCAAGTTTGCATTGTATTGCATGATTTCTTTTTTGTTTTGCCTGCATTTTCTTTCACTGATCCCTGTTCTTATCTTCATTATTTTATTCCTTGTACTTATTTTGGTTTTAGTTTGCACTTTTTCCTCCTACTTTACTACAGTAGAAGCTAAGAGAGTAGAAACTCTCTCTTCACTCCTAAAGGAGCATTTAAAACTATAAAAATTTTAAAATATACTGCCTTATCTGAACCCCACAGATATTGATGGTGATTATTGATATTGATTTTCATTTAAAATATTTTCTAATTACCCTTATGATTCCTCCTTTGATCCACAAGCTATTTAAAGGCATGTTGCTTATATTTCTGTTTTAAAGCATTTTCTAGATATCTTTTAGTTTGATTCTACTCTGATCTGAGAACACCCTCTTTATAATTCAATAATCTTTTAAAACCACCAGTACTTGGTCAATGACCTATATGCACTTCAAAAGTATGTGCATTTTGCCACTGTTCAGTGGGGTTTTCTATAAATGTTGATTAGCTCAATTTGATTGATACTATTCTTCAAATTTCCTATATTCTTACTGATTTTCCATTTGTTTAGTTATTTACTTAGTGAACAAGTAGCAGCGAGGATGCCTATCAAATTGTGGATTTGTTTGTATCTCCTTTTGGTTTGGTTAGTTTTTGCAGCTGAGTGTGAGGTACATATTTATCTTGCATTAAGTCTTCTTGCTGAAATGACACTTCTGTCATATGCAAGATCTCTTTTTATTTCTGAAAATGCACCTTGCCCTGGAGTCTAAAAAGGTTAATATCAAAATCGCTACTCCAGTTTTCTTAGACAGTATTTGCATGGTATATCTTTTTTATCCTTTTACTTGTAAATTACCTGTGTCTTTATATTTAATGTATGAATTTTTTATACACCATATTGTAGAAGTCTTCCATGTATGATCATTTCTTTCGATGGGAGTATTTACCATACATGTACAGTTAATCTAATTTTCTTTTTAGTAGCATTTAATTTCTCATTTGGTTATTCGTTTTCTACTTGTCTCTCTTCTTCTCTCTCATCCATTCTGTTTCATTTTCCCTTTTTCCTTTTCTTTTAGATTAGTGAGTTACTGTCCATTGTCACCAAGAGTTGGACATGACTTGAAGTGATTTAGTATGCACATCTGCAGAGTCGTGTCCATATTTTTGGAGGCTCAGATGGTAAAGAATCTGCCTGCAATGCGGGAGACTTGGGTTTCATCGCTGGGTTGGGAAGATTCCCTGGAGAAGGAAATGGCAACCCACTCCAGTATTTTTGCCTGGAGAATCCGCATGGACAGAGGAGGCTTGCAGGCTACAGTCCATGGGGTCACAAAGAGTCGGATACAACTGAGCGACTAAGCATATTCATATATGGCAGAAGAGTCTTAGGGCAGTATACCTCCATTTAATCTTCTCATATTATTTATACTCTTATTCCCATACTTTTTACTTCTCCATATGTATTATAACATCCATATAACAATAATATAACATATTACACTTGTTGATTTTTTTTGAAATTGTGAATCATTTATAAAGAAACTTAAAAGGGACAAAAGATATTAATTTAGTCACATATTTAAATTTTGTTTGTTTTTACAATAAAATATACTTGAGTTTCCATTGGGTAGAATTTTCCTTTAGCCTGAAGAATCTCCTTTTAATGTCTTGCAGCACAGCTTTGTTGGTGATACATTTTCTCCATTTTGTCTATAAGAAAATGTCTCCATTTCATGTTCACTTTTAATGAAAATTTCATTGCATGTAGGACTTTAGATTCACAGGGATTTTTGTTGTGGTTTTCAAGACTTTAAAGATGTCATCACACACACAAAAAAATAAATAAATAAATATGTCATAACACTGCTTTTTTTTGCATTGCTTTTGATAAAGATGGCAGCTCTGAGTCTTTTCTTTCTCTGCAAGCATTAAGTTTTTTCCCTTATACCATTAGTTTTTGGAAACTTGATTAAGGTATACATTGTTATGGTTTTCTTTATGTCTTTCCATTTGGGGAATCAGTGAAATTTGGGGATCACTGGGATTTTAGTTTTCATCAAATTTGGAAATTGTTCGATGTTTTTTTTTTTTTTTAAAAAAACCCATGTTTTCCTTTTAATTGACACTGTGTCCTCTCTTGCCTCCCACTCTGGTAATGATTAGGTCCCCACCTCTCAGGAGCACTGCATCTGGACAGGCTGAGACAGAACCAGTGTGAACACGGTCCCAAAGCAGAGCTTTGGGAATAATAAGAACATCAAAAATCAGCCTTTCTTTTCACTTACAAAGGGATTCACTCAGAGGGTCCAAAGCTCTGCTTTCTAACTGCAGAAAACCTGGAGCTCAAGGCAAAACTGGAAACCGGAAGGAACCGGAAATGAAGCATAGCGCCTCCTCAAATACTCAAGGTCTGATCTCTACTCTGCTTACAAGGAATGGCCCCACCCCAGCATTTGTAAGGGACAACGTTTTGTTTCTATTTCACTTTCCAACTGGGTATAAAATCTACTAAAATGAACACAAAGAGTCTAAACAAATCAGCTCACTCACAAGAGTCCCTCCCAGATAGAGATTTCTGGTTGCTGAGATGATTCAGCACGTTATTTCCAAGTGGCAAAATTCAGGACAATCTGCGAACTCAAAAGTGGCAGCTACATTCACCAACAGGTTCATGTGAGACACACGTACGATGTTTGTTTCAAAAGTTAAATAGACTTTATTTTTTTGAGCAGTTTTAGGTTCACAGTAAAACTGAGGGGGAAGATTCAGAGATATCCCATTTACACCCTGTGACTACTCATATCTAGCCTTTACCATTATCAACATCTTTCAACAAAATGATAAATTTGTTACAACTGATCAGCGTGCGTTGACAAATCAGTATTACTCAATGTCCATAGTTTACATAGGCCTCATTCTTGGTGCTGCATATTCTTTGAGTATGGATAAATGTATAACAATACACATGGGCTTCCCTGGTAGCTCAGATGGTAAAGAATCTACCTGAATTGCAGGAGACCTGGGTTCGATACCTGGGTCAGGAAAATCCCCTGGAGAAAGAAATGGCTACCTACTCCAGCATTCTTGCCTGGAGAACTCCATGGGCAGAGGAGCCAAGCAGGCTACAGTCCATGGGGTTGCAAAGAGTCGGACACGACTGAACAATTTAACAACATAATGATGTATATCTACATCAGCGTTAAAAAGAGTTGTTTACTGCCATACAAATCCTTTGCTTTTCACACTATTCATCCCTCTTTCCCCTCACACCTTGGCAGCCACTGATTTTTTCACAATTCACATAGTTGGAGTCATGCAGAAGGCAGCCTTTTCAGATTGTCATCTCATAATCAGTAGGTTGCATTTAACAATTCTCCATGTCTTTTCATGGCTTGAAAGTGAATTTTCATGGCACTGAATAACGTAAGTTTGACTATGCCAAAACCTTTGACTGTGTGGACCACAACAAACTCTGGAAAATTCTTAAAGATATGGGAATATCAGACCACCTGACCTGCCTCTTGAGAAATCTGTATGCAGGTCAGGAAGTAACAGTTAGAACTGGACATGGAACAACAGACTGGTTCCAAATCAGGAAAATAGTACATCAAGGATGTACATTGTCACCCTGCTTATTTAACTTATATGCAGAGTATATCATGAGAGACACTGGGCTGGATAAAGCACAAGCTGGAATCAAGGTTGTTGGGAGAAATATCAATAACCTCAGATTTATGCAGTGGAGAAGGCAATGGCAACCCACTCCAGTACTCTTGCCTGGAAAATTCCACGATGGAGGAGCCTGGTAGGCTACAGTCCATGGGGTCACTAATAGTCAGACATGACTGAGCGACTTCACTTTCACTTTTCACTTTCATTGGAGAAGGAAATGGCAACCCACTCCAGTGCTCTTGCCTGGAGAATCCCAGGGATGCGGGAGCCTGGTGGGCTGCCGTTTATGGGGTCGCACAGAATTGGACATGACTGAAGCGACTTAGCAACAGCAGCAGCAGCAATGCAGATGACACCACCCTTATAGCAGAAAGTGAAGAAATAGTAAAGAGCTTCTTGATGAAAGTGAAAGAGGAGAGTGAAAAAGTTGGCTTAAAACTCAAGATTCAGAAAACTAAGATCATGGCATCTGGTCCCATCACTTCATGGCAAATAGATGGGGAACCAGTGGAACCAGTGGCAGACTTTTTTGGGGGCTCCAAAATCACTGCAGATGGTGACCGCAGCCATGAAATTAAAAGACGCTTGCTCCTTGGAAGAAAAGTTATGACCAAACTAGACAGCATGTTAAAAAGCAGAGACATTACTTTTCCAACAAAGGTCCATCTAGTCAGGCTATGGTTTTTCCAGTGTCATGTATGGATGTGAGGGTTGGACTATAAAGAAAGCTGAACACTGAAGAATTGATGCTTTTGAACTGTGGTGCTGGAGAAGACTCTTGAGAGTCCCTTGAAGAGCAAGGAGATCCAACCAGTCCATCCTAAAGGAGATCAGTCTTGGGTGTTCATTGGAAGGACTGATGTTGAAGCTGAAACTCTAATAGTTTGGCCACCTGATGCAAAGAACTGACTCACTGGAAAAGACTCTGATGCTGGGAAAGATTGAAGGCAGAAGGAGAAGGGGCCAACAGAGGATGAGATGGTTGGATGGCATCACTGACTCAATGGACATGAGTTTGAGTAAATTCCGGGAGTTGCTGGTGGACAGGAAGGCCTGGCATGCTGCAGTCCATGAGGTTGTCATAAAGAGTCAGACTTGACTGAGCAACTGAACTGAAGTTGGACGGTAAAGAAGGCTGAGCACTGATGAACTGATGCTTTTGAATTGTGGTGTTGGAGAAGACTCTTGAGAGTCCCTTGGACTGCAAGGAGATCAAACCAGTCAATCCTAAAGAAAATCAACCCTGAATATTCACTGGAAGGACTGATGCTGAAGCTCCAATACTTTGGCTACCTGATGTGAAGAGCTGATTCATTAGAAAAGACCCTGATGCTGGGAAAGATTGAAGGCAGGAGAAGAAAGCAATGACAGAGAATGAGATGGTTGAATGGCATCACAAACTCAATGGACGTGAGTTTGAGTAAGCTCCAGGAGATGGTGAAGGACAGGGATATATGACATGCTGCAGTCCATGGGGTTGTTGTAAAGAGTCAAACACGACTGAGTGATTGAACAACATTTCATAATCTATACATACGACAGTTTATCCATCACCTACTGATGGACATCTTGATTCCTTCCAAGTTTTGCCAATTAAAAATAAATCTGCTATGAACATCCATGGGAAGGCTTTTGTGTAGAAAAAATTTTCAACACCTTTAGGTAAATACTAAGGAGCATGATTGCAGAATAAGGTAAGGAAGTGTTTAGTTTATAAGAAACTACCAAATGTCTCCGAAAGTAATCTTACCATTTGCAGTCCCATCACAAAGATGGTGTGATAGGAAAGTTCCTGTTGTTCCATCTTCTTGCCAGAATTTGAGGTCACTGTTCCAGATTTTGGCCATTCCAATAGACATGCAGTAGTAGCTCATTTTAGTTTGCATTTCCCTGATAAACATATAATGCAGAACATCTTCTTATGTGATTATTTGCCTTCTGTATGTCTTATATGGTAAGGTTTCTGTTGAGGTCTTTGTCTTATTTTAATCAGTTGTTTTCTTACTGTTGAGTTTTATGAGCTTGGAGTGCATTTTGGGTAACAGTTCTTTTATGAGCTGTGTCTTTTGCAAATATTTCCTCCCAATCTGTAGCTTGTCTTTTCATTCTCTTTCACTGTCATTCACAGAGTAGACATTTTTAATTTCAATGAATTCTTGCTTATCAATTAATTCCTTCATATAACATGCCTTTCATGTTGTATTTAAGTGTCATTGTCAAGCCCAAAGTTTTCTCTCTGTATCTTTCAAGTGGTTTATAGTTTTGCATTTGATATTTTTAGGTCTTTGATCCATTCTAGCTAACTTTTTGAACCCACTCCAGTGCTCTTGCCTGGAGAATCCCAGGGACGGGGGAGCCTGATGGGCTGCCATCTATGGGGTCGCACCGAGATGGACACGACTGAAGTGACTTGGCGGCAGCAGCAGCTCACTTTTTGAAGGGTGTAAGGTCTATCTATAGATGCATTTTTTTTGCATGTGGATATTCAGTTGTTCCATTATCATTTATTGAAAAGGCTATATTTGCACTGCATGTTTCCCCCTTATTCTCTGATGAAGTAATTTTGGATTAGATACTCTGCATTGTGAACATTATGTTGAGTATCTGGATTTTGTTGACTTCCTCTAAAGAGCTGAATATTATTTTGGCATGCAGTAAAGTTTCTTGTAGATCAGCTAGGTCATTTCTTATGTTTAAACTTTGCAAAATGGGTCTGGACTAATCTTTCCTCTATGGTTGTTTACTTCTAAAGCACATCTGTTGTGTTGCCTGATGAGAACTTGAATAGCTCCCAGTCTTGTCTGGAAATTGTTTGTCTTTTAGCTCACAGCCAGTTGATCTTCCCTCATCTGGTGTTGAGTATGCTCTGGACATATGAGTATCTCAGTATTCATATGGATATTCAAATAGATCTCACCACAGATTTTTAAAGTCTTTTTTTTTCTGTTCTTGGATAATTCCACCCAACAATTTCTAATATCTTCAAACACTATAAACTCAAAATTTTGTCTCTTCAACTAAGTCAGATTACTATGTTCTACTTGGGTTTTCCTTCTTTACATTCTGATATGAAAATGACTCCAGAAAGAAAGTGGGGGTATTCACAGACATCACCTCATATGTTTGTCTTCTTTCACAGTTAACAGTACTGAACAGTCTATATTCCAACCTCTGATAATAGCTATTATTTATGTTTAGTTACTTAGGACAGAAGAACACCTGGTCACAGATACATCATCAAATCTGGACGTGAAAGATACTTTAAGAAAAAAATTACAATTTTATTTTAAATTTTTTTTCTTAGGAATTTCTCATTCTTATAAATGCCATTTATGTATATTTGGGCAAGGAGATGAATGTGACCTTAAAGCTGCATTTAACAACTGGAAAAGCAAAATCTGATGTGCATGTAACTGGCATGGGTAGGCGCTATATTTCAAGTAAATAGTTTTAAAAGATGTAAGTTTTACTTAGTCCCCATTAATTATTGTATATGAAAAATTAAATATGTAATCTATACAATTTTTTAAAGTTTATTCAAATAAGACAATGATTTAAAGCAAAATAATCAGCCTTCTACACATACACACACATACGCACACATACTCACTCTTTCTTTTTAAATTGTCAGATTTTTTTTTTTCTTCTCCAAGACCCAGCTATTTGTTAGGAAAAACTGAATGCCAACACCTTTTAAAACATGATATTTTAAGCCGAAAAGTTAAGCTGTGGGAGTTTGGGAAAACTTGCTTTAGAAATATAATTGCTTTCAAAAACATTTTCTAGGACTTGAATGTCACCAAAGGAATAAAAAATGAGGGGAAATAGTAGACTGTGATCCTTGAAGCATTTGAGGAAGAAATTTTTTTTTCTAGTTTCAAGATATGGTATACACTTCTTCCTTTCCTTAGGCCTTGGAATGTTTTTATTTGTAAGCTGCAACTATATAAGGACCAGCATTTTGACTGTTGGTATTAAAAACAAAAGGAAAAAAAAATTGAATCCCTGTTTAGCAACTGTTTCATTGATTCTATGCCTGTCCTTTAGTGTGCACTAGAATGGCAGATGCGTCTGGCCTGTTAAATGCTGATGTGGTGTCAGGGGATTCTTGATCCAATTTTTCACTAGAACATAGTCTCTCATCTTAGTCTGACATTCTATTCTACTCACCATCGTCAATGTCAGAGGAAGTGTCATTATTTGAACAATAGCATCTTCCAGAAGAAAAGACACTGTGTTTACTTTTAAGAATGTCAGTCACTGGACATTTAGAAGTGTTTTCTGGGGTTAGCTGAAACATATTTGACTGGACTAAAAGCAAAACTCCTCGTCCATGCTGAGAATCACTGACTCAAGACTGGAAGGGCCATTAAGAGGCCAACTAGCCCAGTCTCCAGCTTTCAGGTAAAGAGAAGAGATTTTTCCACTCAGTTTTTCAAGCTCTCCATGAAACATATTCTGCAATTACTTTCATTATTTCCTGGGGATTAGGAAATTCCACTTCTTTTTCATACGTTAATACTTCTGGTTTGCTTATTTGCAATATGCATACAACAAGAGAATATTTGTTGGCAAATATATTTACAATAGGTTTCACCTCTAACCAGCAAAATTATGTGCATGGATCACATTCCTTATGCAGCTGGTAGTGTTCTACTCTAGGGGTCAGTGAACCTTTTCTATAGAGGGCTGGATGATCTCTGTTGTGATGCTGGCTGTGAGGTCTCTGCTGCAACTGCATTAAGCCTACATTGCACCATGTAAGCATCCATAGATAATATGGAAATGAATGCGCATGATGACTGTGTTCCAAAAAATGATTATTTACAAAACTTGGCTGTGGGTCAGGGCCTGAGGGCAGTAGTCTGCTGAACTCAGTTTACTATTTTAACAAACTTAACTCTTGGGAAAGGTGGTCACAAGTACTGCCTTTTGACTCTTGCAGTTACATAAAAATGTGCCTTGGAGTCAGATAATTTCCTTACAAAGAGGAAAAGAGCCTTATAGCCTGCGATGGACATATTTCTTTGTTGGTAATATCTCTATTCTAAATGCAATGCACACCTTTCTGTTCTGCAAAGCATGTGTGTCACATGACAACTGGTCAAACTCATTGCTATATCTGATCCCAGTGGAGAAGGAATGGGGTCTTTTGCCTATAGAGCAAGATGGGTATATGCAGAACATCTTCCCACTTTCAGGGTTTCAGGGAAAGACCTATTGGCCATGTGGGAGCCATGCTCATTATTGAAGCTGATCCTGTTCTGTCTCTTCTGTGTAAATAAAGTGTTGTTCCCTCTCTTGACTGTATGAGTCATGTCTTTCTTGGCAACTTCAACACCTGGAAACCATGCTGGAACTACCGCTCCTGGTGGCAGACATTGTTATGCTATTTGCTATCCTCTATGTAGTGGAACTTCTCCCTGGAGATGGTGACAGGTATCACAGGACACTTGTTATTATTTTGTTACTATTACATTGATGCAAAAGTAATTGTGGTTTTGGGGAGACAACTCATACCATTAACAATGCATTGGCCCAGGAAATGCTCAAGTACAGCGTAGTGCTGGTTCAAGAAGTTTTGCAAAGGAGATGAGAACCTTGAAGATGAGCAGTGTATTGTCCGGTGATCAGAAGGTGACAGCGACCAATTAAGAGCCATCACTGAAGCTGAGGAGGAGGGGACGACAGAGGATGAGATGGTTGGGTGGCATCACTGACTCGATGGACATGAGTTTGAGCAAGCTCCAGGAACTGGTGATGGACAGGGAAGCCTAGCGTGCTGCAGTCCATGGGGTCACAAAGATTCAGACATGACTGAGTGACTGAACTGAACCGATTGAGGCTGATGCTCTTAACAACTGCATGAAAAATTACCAAACAACTCAATGTCGACCATTCTACAGTCATTCAGCATTTGAAACAAATTGGAAAAGTAAAAAAGCTCAGTAAGTGGGTACCTCATGAGCTAACTGAAAATTTTAAAAATCATCATTTTGAAGGGTCATCTTCTCTTACTGTATGCAACAATGAACTATTTCTTTATTATATTGTGATGTGCAACAAAAGTGGATTTTATATGACAACCAGTGATGACCAGCTCAGTAGTTGGACAGAGAAAAAGCTTCATAGCACTTTCCAAAATCAAACTTGCACCAAAAAAAGGTCATGGTCACTGTTTGGTTGTCTGCTGCCCATCTGATCCACTATAGCTTTCTGAATCCTGGCAAAACCATTACATCTAAGAAGTGTGCTCAGCAAATCGATGAGATGCACAGAAAACTTCAACACTTGCAGCTGGCATTGGTCAACAGAAAGGGCCCAATTCTCCATGACGATGCTCGGCCACACATCACACAACCAACACTTCAAAAGTTGAATGAATTGGGCTATGTAGTTTGCCTCATCCCACCATATTCGCCTGACCTCTTGCTAACTGACTACCACTTCTTCAAGCATCTCAACAACTTTTTGTAAAGAAAACACTTCCACAACCAGTAGGAGGCAGAAAATGCTTTCCAAGAGTTTGTCCAATCCTGAAGCATGGCTTTTACACTATCAGAATAAACAAACTTATTTCTCATTGTCAAAAAATGTGTTGATTGTATGAGTGTTTTAGTCACTCAGTCATGTCCAGCTCTTTGTGACCCCATGGACTGGGGCCCACCAGGCTCCTCCATCCATGGGATTTTCCAGGCAAGAATACTGGGGTGGGTTGCCATTCCCTTCTTCAGGGGATCTTCCCAACCCAGGGCTCAAACCTGGACATTGCAGGCAGACTCTTTACCGTCTGAGCCACTAGGTAAGACTGTTGATTGTAATGGTTCCTATTTTGATTAATTAAGATATGTTTGAGCAAAGTTATAATGATTTTAAATTCACGGTCCAAAGCCACAATTACATTTGCACCAATCTAATATTATTTGAAAGATACAATATATTTAATAAAAATGTATCTTCTAAGTGTGAGATCAAGTTAAGTAATTGCTTTGGGCTAAACCTGTTACATGCAGATGACACCACCCGTATGGCAGAAAGTGAAGAAGAACTCAAAAGCCTCTTGATGAAGGTGAAAGAGGAGAGTGAAAAAGTTGGCTTAAAACTCAACATTCAGAAAATGAAGATCATGGTATCTGGGCCCATCACTTCATGGGAAATAGATGGGGAAACAGTGTCAGACTTTATTTTTTTGGGCTCCAAAATCACTGCAGATGGTGACTGCAGCCATGAAATTAAAGGACGCTTACTCCTTGGAAGAAAAGTTATGACCAACCTAGATAGCATATTGAAAAGCGGAGACATTACTTTGCCAACAAAGGTCCATCTAGTCAAGGCTATGGTTTTTCCAGTGGTCATGTATGGATGTGAGAGTTGGACTGTGAAGAAAGCTGAATGCCGAAGAATTGATGCTTTTAACTGTGGTGTTGGAGAAGACCCTTGAGAGTCCCTTGGACTGCAAGGAGATCTAACCAGTCCATTTTAAAGAGATCAGCCCTGGGATTTCATTGGAAAGAATGATGCTAAAGCTGAAACTCCAGTACTTTGGCCACATCATGTGAAGAGTTGACTCATTGGAGAAGACACTGATGCTGGGAGGGATTGGGGGCAGGAGGAGAAGGGGACAACAGAGGATGAGATGGCTGGATGGCATCACTGACTCGATGGACGTGTCTCAGTGAACTCTGGGAGTTGGTGATGGACAAGGAGGCCTGGCGTGCTGTGATTCATGGGGTCGCAGAGTTGGACACGACTGAGCTACTGAACTGAACTGAAACCTGCTACTGAACTGTTCTATAGCGAAGCTAACGATTGTCAATGTCTCAGTTCAGTTCAGCTGCTCAGTCGTGTCCGACTCTTTGTAACCATGAATTGCAACACGCCAGGCCTCCCTGTCCAACACCAACTGGAGTTCACTCAAACTCATGTCCATTGAGTTGGTGATGCCATACAGCCATCTCATCCTCTGCTGTCCCCTTCTCCTCCTGCCCCCTAGGTTAATTCAGAAAGGTGTCTTATTACCCCTTGAGAATACTTGGTTATAAGGTCAGTACTCAAATCAATTACATGTTGGTTATGAAATAATTATTATACTTCAGTATTCTATTTGTAGTGAACCTTTTTATTAAAACAAAGGTATATACAATTAAATGAAAAGATGCAAGTATCCAAAGTTGTTAAATAAAAATAATAAATGATATTCACAGCTAATGATATTTACCAAAGTAATTTTTAGAAAGTATACAATTTTAAAATTCTAGTCTAATACAAATTAGCTATTATATACTTATATTTATGCTATTATGAGACTATTGAAGCCAAGAAAAATTTTGGATAAGAATATTAGTGAAAACTTTTGCTTATAAGTAAGTAATGGCTTGGCAGGAAAATGTATATAATTGCTTAGATGTAAATATTTTTCCATCTGTTTTCTCTGAGAAATGGTGAAGTTAAATTTTACAGTAAGCACTGCATACTTTAGATTTTATTTAGATTTTTCAAATTTTAGAAATATCATTGATATTAGATTATTTTTGTACATTTTCCTGTGGTTATCTTGATGTAGATTTTCAATCTGAATTAATCTGTGAATTAATGAGCTATTAAAAAAAATAAAACTATTTTTAAAAAGCAAAATTAATTTCTTATATTGAGATATAAGGAAATATACCATACATATGTTTATAAGTGCAGCTAGATATAATTAAAATCATAACACTTATGTAATTTTTCATTTTACTTCAGGTCCTTGGTCTGAAATCCCATTAAGTTCCTCTTCGTGTCCTGACAGGCGGGAAAAGACATAATGCTGACAATATCTGTATCTTTATCTGCCCAGTAAAAAACAGCCACTTGAATTTCTTTTTATTGAGTCCGTAATGGTTATCTGTACTTTTTAAAGCATGGTAATATTCTTAGATGAGTGAGGATTAAATTTGCTATGTTTGGTTCTAAATAGAGGGTCTTCATCCCAAGGAATTAAGGCTATGCTGGCATCACAGACTTTATCAGGATTATTACTACATTTAGAAACTGACTGAGAATGAAGTAAGAATTGAGATGGAAATCAGCTTTCTTTTTTAGCTTTAGAATCCTCTATCAGATTTTTAAAAAACTATATTCTTCATTTACATATAGTCCATTTATAGCTTATCAACCCCAGGCATACATTAAGAAAAGATCATTCTGAATGAGGGTCATGACCATATCCACAAATCTGTTTGAACAGTTTGACTGAAGAATAGTCAAATCAGTCTAAAAACCAGGCATCACTCAAAAAACATTGTCAGTCAAAATGAAAGTTGTCAAGTGTTTTTTAAAATGTAACAGTGCTATTTGACTTACGATTTTCTTTTCTGAGTCCTTTTTTTTTTCTTTTTTTACTGTTCTTTTAAAATCAGCTTTCTAGAGGTATATGTATAATAATACTCACCAACTTTAAGTGTATAATCTGTGATTACAAGCATACTTCATTGGGCTTCACTTTATTGCACTTCAAAAATTGTGGGTTTTTTTTTTTTTTTTCTTACAGATTGAAGGTTTGCGACAACCCTATGTTGAATAACTCTTTTGGCACCATTTTTTTCCCCCCAACAGTATTTGCTCACTTATTTCTCTGAGTCACATTTTGGTAATTCTCACAGTATGTCAAACTTTTTCACTATTATTTTATTTGTCATGGTGATCTGTGATCCTTGGTGTTATTATTGTAACTTGCTGAAGGCTTAGATGCTGGTTAGCATTTTTAACAATAAAGTATTTTTGAATTAAGATATGTACTTACTTTAGACATAATGCTATTGCACATTTAATAGACTGTAGTATAGCTTAAGGAGAAGGCAACGGCACCCCACTCCAGCACTCTTGCCTGGAGAATCCCATGGATGGAGGAGCCTGGTGGGCCACAGTCCATAGGGTTGCTAAGAGTCAGACAAGACTCAGCGACTTCACTTTCACTTTTCACTTTCATGCTTTGGAGAAGGAAATGGCAACCCACTCCAGTGTTCTTGCCTGGATAATCCCAGGAACGGGGGAGCCTCGTGGGCTGCCGTCCATGGGGTCATACAGAGTCGGACACGACTGAAGCGACTTAGCAGCAGCAGCAGCAGTATAGCTTAAACATTACTTTTAAATGCACTGGGAAACCAAAATTGCCGTATTCATATTATAGTGGTACTCTGGAACTGAACTCCCTATATCTCTGAAGTATGTCTGTAATAGTTAACCACCACTAAAATCCTAAGAAAAAACATTTTTATCATCCTTAAATTTCTCTTAACTCCTATTGCAGTCAGTCCCCTATTCATTGCCCACCCCCAGTCACCAGTGATCTGTCTACTTCACTCTTGCTTTGCATTCTCTAGAGTTGGATGTAAATGGAGTCATATAGGATATCATCTGTTCTTTCTGGCTCTTTTATGTAGTTTGATTCTTTTGAGATTTATTCATGTTGTCAACAAACATGAAAAAAATCCATAATAAATGGCTGTTATTTTGCTTTAAAGAATTGTGTTTTAACAAAGTTATAAATGAAAAAAAAGATTTTTAAAATTAGTCATGTATTTACCATTTCTGGTACTCTTCATCTTTGTATAGATTAAAATTTCCTTCTGGAAGGTACTATATTCCTCCTCTTTGAGGATTTGCCACAACTTATAAGGCACATCTGCATTGGATTAATCCACTCAGTCTATTATTCTGAAAGTTTTACTTTGCCTTCAGTTTGAATGGCATTTTTACTAGTGTAGGGATTCTTGATTTATGGATTTTTTTTGTTTGTTTTTTTCATCAGATCCTTAAAGATGCTCCTTTACTGTCTTCTGTATTGCATAGTTCCTAGCAAAATGTCTACTATAAATTTAATTTTTTTCCAATAAACATAGAAGTCTTTTTTTATTCTGGTTGCTTTACAATTTTTTTTTTTTTTACCTATAACTGGTTTTCAGCAATTTGATCTTAATGTTTGTTTTTTTTTTTTATAGTTTTTATTCAGGCTTATTCTGTTTGGTATTTGAATTTAGAGATCTGGGAATTGAGTTTTTAATCAGATTTGGAAAAACATTTAGCCATTATTCTTTCATATATTTTTCAGCTTTCAGGCCTCATCCTTTTGGAACTCTAAGAACAACTATGATAGATGCTTAACATTGCCCCGATATTGCCCCACAGAATACTGATGATCTGTATACTTTTTTCCTGTCATTTGTCTTTCATTTAGGATTTATACTGCTATGCCTGCAAATTTGCTTTTTTTTCCCTTCTGCAGTTTCTCATACTTCTAATGTCATCCAGTGAGGTTTTCATTTTAAACATTATACTTTTTAAAACAAGATGTTCTATTTTTGTATTTTTCATATATTTCCTTTTTCTTCATGTGCACATGTTTTCCTCTACCTAGTTGAACAAACAGAGAATACTTTTACTAACTTCTTTAATGTTCTCTTTTGCACTTTCTATGATTTCTCTCATTTCATGCTTTAGTTTTTATTGATTGGTTTTTTACCTGGTTCTGAATATATTTTTGTGTTTCTTTGTATGCTTAGTGTACTTTATGTCTTTTTGGTTAGACATTGTGAATTTTACTTGTTACATCCCCTTAAATAGAATCAGATTTTATTCTAGCATGAAATTAAATTCCTTGCAATCAGATTGATGCTTTCAAGGGTTGCTTTTTAAATTTCATTACAGCAGGACTAGAGTGGTGTCTAGTCTTGAACTACTTCAGCCCCACTATTAAGGAGCTATCTTTCTGAGGATTGTATCTAATACCCTATATTTTACAACATCTCTCCTATCAGGCTGGTGGGAATATGAACTATTTCCATCCATGTTTCAGTCCCTGAAATTTTCCTGAAAGCTCCTTTCCTGTGATTCTCTTTTTGGGTAGTTTCACTCACACCTTTGCATTTCATAAATGAATCATCTAATGATGGGCACATGTGTTGTCTCCATGTCTTGGCTACTGTAAATAGTTCTGTTATGAACATTGGGGTGCATGTATCTTTTCAAATTAGAGTTTTTGTCTTTGCCAGATATGCCCAGGAGTGGTACTATTGGATTATATGGTAGCTCTATTTTTTTTTTTAAGGACTTCCATACTTTTTTTTGCATACTGGGTACATCAACTTACATCCCCCACCAATAGCATAGGAGAGTTCCATTTTCTCCACACTCTTACTGGCATTTATTATTTGTAGGCTTTTGGTGATATCCATTCTGTCTCAGTTCAGTTCAGTTGCTCAGTCTTGTCTGACTCTTTGCAACCCCATGGACTGCAGCATGCCAGGCCTCCCTGTCCATCACCAACTCTTGGAGTTTACTCAAATTCATGTCCATTGAGGCAGTGATGCCATCCAACCATCTCATCCTCTGTCATCCCCTTCTCCTCTGTCTAGTGTGTTTTTTCTCCCCATTCTGTCTAGTGTGATGTAATACTTCACCATGGTTTTGATTTGCATTTCTGTAATTAGCAATGTTGGGCATCTTTTCATGTACCTGTTGGCCATCTGTATGTCTTCTCTAGAGAAATATCCACTGACATCTCCTGGCCATTTTTTAGATTGATTTTTTTTTTTAAGATGTTGAGTTGTATGAGTTAATTGTGTATTTTGGAAATTAATCCCTTGTTAGACACAAAATTTGCAAATATTTTATCCCATTTCATAGGTTATCTTTTCATTTTATTGATGGTTTCCGTTGCTGTGTAAAAGCTTATAAGTTTTATTTGTCCCATTTGTTTATTTTACTTTTAATTCTTGGCAGCTCTATTTTTATCCTTTTAAGGAGTCCCCAGACTGTTTTCAATTGTGGTT
This sequence comes from Bos indicus, assembly GCF_029378745.1. Lineage (NCBI taxonomy): Eukaryota > Metazoa > Chordata > Mammalia > Artiodactyla > Bovidae > Bos > Bos indicus. The sequence goes on along the minus strand of NC_091763.1, from coordinate 53,532,782 downwards.
GCACTAATTTACATTCCCACTAAAAGTGTAGGAAGGTTCATGAAGTCTAAAACCAGAGAGCATCCCTCTGTTGAATCCAGAGCTCTCTTTCTGTGTATTTCTCTCCTATCAGTCTCTCCTGAAGATTTAAGCTGTTTGTCTTCCTAGATCTTCAACCCTAATCCCTCAATACACTGAGACATCTGAACATGCTGTGAGCTTCCTCTTCCTAAGCTACTGCCTAGAAACTTCTTCCAGTTAAATTGAAGTTTCATTTTATTTTCTCTTCACTCGCAGATCATATTCATGAACTGTCTGTTATCCAAAGTTTGAAAAAAAAAAAAGGTCTTACATTGTTTTCAGTTCTCTAGTTGTAGGATGATAAATTTTATCTCTGTTTGTTTGGTCAGAAGTGGAAAGTCTGATCTTTTTTTTCACCAATAATCTATTAGGAATCATACATAGCACCAATCTGCTGCTATGGTCATCTTTCAAATATATGTATCTGAAACTAACCTCCTGTCACCAAATTCACAACTACTATCTCTTTTAAAAAAATGTATTGGTGTATAGTTGATTTAGAAAATTTTGTTAGTTTAGGTGTACAGAAAAGTGATTCAGTTATACATATACATATATTTCATTCTTTTTCAGATTATTTTCTGACATAGGTTATCACAAAATATTGAGTTCCCTGTGCTTTACAGTAGATCCTTGGTGGTTATGTATCTTATGTGTATATGTTAATCTCAAGTTCCTGATTTAGCCTCGCTGCCACCACTTTTCCCCTTTGGTCACCATAAGTTTGATTTCAATGTCTGTAAGTCTATTTGTTTTGTAAATAAACTCATCTGTACTTTTTCTTTTTTAGATTCCACATGAGTGTTATCATATGAAATGTGCCTTTTTCTGTCTGACTTGCTTCACTTGGCATGATCATCTTTAGATCCATCCATGTTGCTGCAAACAGCATTATTTCATTCTGTTTTATGGCTAAGTAATATTTCATTGTGTGTGTGTGTGTGTGTGTGTGTGTGTGTGTATATATATATATATATATACACACATATACATATATACAAACCACATCTTTTTTATCTATTCCTTTCGATGAACATTTAAGTTGCTTCCATGTCTTGGCTATTGTAAATAGTGCAATCTACACATTCAATGTAATCCCTGTCAAATTACCAAATGGTATTTTTCACAAAACTAGAGCAAAACGTTTTAAAATTTGTATGGAATAGCCAAATTTGCCTGAATAGCCAAAGCAATCCTGAGAGAGGAATACAGAGTTGGAGAAATGAGACTCCTTGATTTCAGATTATACTACAAAGCTACAGTAATCAAAACAGTATGTTACTGGTGCAAAAACAGAAATTTAGATCAATGGAGCAAGACTGAAAACCCAGAAATCTATATACCTATGGTCATTAGGACTTCCCTGGTGGCTCAGACGGTAAAGCGTCTGTCTACGATGCAGGAGACCTGGGTTTGATCCATGGGTTGGGAAGATCCCTTGGAAAAGGAAATGGCAATCCACTCCAGTACTATTGCCTGGAAAATCCCATGGACAGAGGAGCCTGGTAGGCTACAGTCCATGGGGTCGCAAAGAGTTGGACACGACCGAGCGACTTCACATTCACGTTCATGGTCAACTAATCTATGACAAAGAAGGCAAGAATATAAAATGGAGAAAAGACAGTCTCTTCAATAAATAATGCTTGGAAAACTGGACAGCTAAGTGTAAAAGAATGAAATCAGAACATTCTCTAACACAATATAAAAAAATAAACTCAAAATGGATCAAAGACCTAATATACGGCTGGACACTATAAAACTCTTAGGGGAAAGCATAGGCAGAACACTCTGTGACATGAGTCACAGGAAAATTTTTTTTTAATCCACCTTCCAGAGTAATGAAAATAAACAAATGAGAGCTAATTAAACTTAAAAGCTTATGCACAGCAAAGGAAATCATAAACAAAATAAACAGACAACCCACAGAATGGGAGAAAATATTTGCAAATAAAGTGACCCACAAGGGATTAATCTTCAAAATACATGAACAGCTCATGTTAGTTCTATGTGAGAGGGGGAAAAAAAAAAAAAACAACAACACCCACAAACAACCCAAACAAAATGTAGGCAGAAGATCTAGACATTTCTCGAAAGATGTACAGATGGTCAACAAACGTGAAAATATGCTCAACATCACTAATTATTAGAGAAATGCAAATCAAAATTATAATGATGTACCACCTCACAAGGGTCAGATTGATCATCATCAGAAAGTTTGAAAACAGTAAATGTTGGAGAGGGTGAGGAGAAGAGGGAACCCTTCTACACTATTGGTAGAAATGGAAATTGGTATGACCACTATGGAGAACAGTATGGAAGTTCCTTAAAAACCTAAAAGTTGAAAATACCATATGATCCAACAACTACTATTTCTATCCAAGTCACTGTCATCTCTATAGCCCCCTGACTGTTCTCACTGCTTCCATTCTTGCCTCTCAAAAGTCATATCTCCACATTGCTACCACAGTGATCTCAATATAATATAAATCAATTATATTATGTCCTGCATCTTCATCCCTCCAATTTCTCTTACATTTTGAATAAAGTAAGAGTCTTATTCTGGTTTACAGAACCCTATACACTTTTGTCTTCATGACTTTGTCTCCAACCTAATTATCTACCATGTTTTTTTGCTGATGCTGCTATTGTTGTCGTTTTGCTTATTCTATATGCTCTAACCATACAGATCTCCTTGCTTTTCATTGAACAAAGCAAGGTCACTTTCATCTCAGGGTCTTTGCACTTGCTATTCCCTCAACTTTGAACGTTCTTTCCTCAAGTACAGAATATGCCTGTACTTCATCAGATCTAAACTCAACTGTCACTTCCTCAGAGTGTTTATTGCTAAGAACACTACCTGATGTAGGACCACCTCCACTAATCCACTCATCTTGCTTCATTTCTTCTTCAGAGCACTGCTCACTATATTATGCATTCCATTATGCATCCTCTTAATACATCTCAACAAGAACATAGGTTTAAAAGGAATGAGAATTTTTTATTTTCATGATCTGGCATATATTACAGAGTTCATAAAACTGTTTCAATGAATAACCAATTGCTATGTAATGAGTTTAGAAGCAAATTACTTCTAAGTATTTAAAATTCAAATAGTGTTATAGAAAAATCCAATACAGCCACACAAAAAATTTCCTTCAAGATCCATAAAGGATGGATCCCCTAGATATGAAGGTGAGTGGAAGCTCCTATTCATTGGTTTCCAGGTTCCTGACAAGTTTATGTCTTATTTGGAAGAATTATAAGTTCGGAGCCCATATTCTACATGTGTGCCCATATTCTTCTATGAGTGCCTTTAGAATATTTTTAAATTTATTTTTGAGGATCTAAATGAGTTAACAGTGAAATGTTAGTGTTTGCAGATTTTATTTTCTTGGGCTCCAAAATCACTGCAGACAATGACTGCAGCCATGAGATTAAAAGACACTTGATCCTTGGAAGAAGGAACACTTGCTCCAATATTAAAAAAACAAAAAAACAAACAAAAAACTTGTTCCAAAATTAAAAGATACTTGTTCGTTGGAAGAAAAGCTATGACAAACCTAGACAGTTTGCTTTAGACAAACCTAAAGCAAAGATATCACTTTGCAACAAAGGTCTGTATCTTCAAAGTTATGGTTTTTCCAGTAGTGACATCCAGATGTGAGAGTTGGACCATAAAGAACACTGAGCACTGAAGAATTGATGTTTTTGAACTGTGGTGTTGGAGAAGACCCCTGAGAGTCCCTGGGACTCCAAGAAGATCAGACCAGTCAATCCTAAAGGAAATCAACCCTGAATATTCATTGGAAGGACTGATGCTAAAGTTGAAGCTCCAATACTTTGGCCTCCTGGTGTGAAGAGTCAAATCATTGGAAAAGACTGATGTTGGTAAAGATAGAAAGCAAAAGGAGAAGGTGGCAGCAGAAGATCAGATGCTTAAATAGTATTATTGCCTCCATGGACATGAATTTGAGCAAACTCTGGGAGATAGTGAAAGACAGGGAAGTCAAGTATACTGCAGTCCATGGGGTTGCAAAGAGTTGGACATGATTTAGCTACTGAACAACAACAGAGACTTTCATTACTTGTAAAATTCATAATTTTCCTGACCAGCTTCTCCTGGTCATATTTATGTGTAATTGGACTAATTTAGATAATCAACTGATTCATTAACCAGTTCAATCCAAAGCACTCCTACATCCCCCTCTCTGTGTCGTTATTTTCTGAGATGCCATGCAGCTTGCTGCTGCTGCTGCTGCTAAGTCGCTTCAGTCGTGTCCGACTCTGTGCGACTCCGTAGATGACAGCCTACCAGGCTCCTCCGTCCCTGGGATTCTCCAGGCAAGAATGCTGGAGTGAGTTGCCATTTCCTTCTCCAATGCATGAAAGCGAAAGTGAAAGCTCAGTCGTGTCCGACTCTTCGCAACCCCATGGACTGCAGCCTATCAGGCTCCTCCGTCCACGGGAGTTTCCAGGCAAGAGTACTGGAGTGGCGTGCCATTGCCTTCTCTGGCCATGCAGCTTACTTCCAGATATTTTCGTAAATAAAAAGTATTCATAGATTACCATTTGTCTGTTCAGTTCTTTCTTGTTCACTATTAGTCATTTAACAAATGACTAATTGAAGACAGGGCATTATAGAGGACACATTGAAATACTAACTTCACTCTTTGTGGAGTGAACTTTACTCCTCTTTTCTACCTGGAAAAATGATTTAATTTACTATTTAATTACTGAGCAAGTATTTCTATAAATAGTTTTATGACCCTGAGAAGGAGAACTGACTTCATTATGTTTCTTTTCTTTAACATCTCTCTCCTCATCAGAGACAGCTCCTTGAGAACCAGAACTGTATCTTTGATTGTATAGACTCAAAATCTTGTATGATATTCTCAGTAAATATCCACAGAATGACTGCATGAAAAACAGTGTTGAGTATGTGACACAGGCTAACAGAATGGTATCCCATTCTGTTAATTAATATAAAGATTAATATTGGACATAATAAATGAAGAAAGTTTAATTAGACAAGAAACTCTAGAACTGGACAAAGGTTAAATATGATATATTTTGGTGGATAAAAAATATTAGGGTATTCTGGGAAAAGAAGTGTGAATAGGTATGAAGATGAAAACTTGAATATCATATGGGACATTAAGGAGACTGACTTGATTTGGTAGAAAATACATTTTGAAAAGTTTCTAGAAATAGGTTTGGATGTGTTAGATGAACTTGATTATCCAAAGCTGTAAATTGATGGAAAAAATGTCTAGACTTAATGTAGTAGGCAATAGAGATCTACTAATAATGATTCAATTCTCGCAACTCTTCTCTTTTCTCACCAGGAATAGGAATGTCTTAAAAAATCAACTTTATCCTTTATTTTGACTGTAAGTAGTAGCTGGGAATGGCTATAACCACCAGATGATATAAAGTAGAGAATACTGCAAATGGCCTTATATTATAATATGATCACTCAAGTCTGCTCTCGGCCAGGCCTCTGCCGCCACTAACTGCACCACCTGCCTCTTCCACTTTTTCACACACTGGCCCAGAGCCCAGAAAAAACAGGGTTTGGAATCCACTGGAAAAGTTGTAAGCTTACTCTGAAGGAGATAGAGAAAGCTTAAACCATAATCCTGTGAGTGAGAAGAAAGCAAGGCTAGATAAGAGGGACAAATTAATGGAGGAACTGACAAGAAATAATGATATCATTTAAGACAGCTGTGATAATAAGGAAAATAATGGTACAACTGATCATGGTGTAGGGTGAGAACTGATTAGAAGTGGGCAGGAGAGAGACCATGAGTTAGGGTCTGTAGATACTCAGTTTAAAGTGACAGCATTATCATCCAAGAGGAGTAAAAAGTAATAATACAATAAATTGAACTAGAGATTCCTCAGAAGGGAAAATAAGTTCAGGAGAGAGAATCAGAGTTAGGAGAAAGGACACAAACTTTTGTAGAGGTGATAATTAAAGTTATGAAAATAGATGAGTCTCTTTGAGTGAGTGTTGATGGGGGAAAACAGAGAACACGTTCTGGTATTTTATAATCAAATACATCATTTATTCCACATTGAGTCACTTAATTTAAAATTTCTCTGTGAAAATAATAATAAGCAAAAATATTTATGCAGAGGCTAAATCCTTTGTTAGAGGCCGAGGCACCACCGGAGAGAAAGAAGAAAATTAGTCCCTAGGGATAGAGGTTGCGCTCAGAAATGGGAAGTGCCAATCACAGTGAGTCCCTATGACATTATAAAATAAGTTCTGCTCTTCACACAGAAATCTGTCATCAACCTGAATGCATTTGGGGTTCTCTGAAAGAATAAGAATACATTTCCAAAAACATTCCCACAAAACTTTCCTTCTTATTCCCAAGGGACTAAAAGTTGCACACCAGGAGGAAAGGAAGACACAGCCAGGAGACAATCTGTATGATTTTGTAAGACCAAGATATCTGCAGATTTGAACCACAGAGAATTTGCTTTCCCTCTGTGAGCAACGTCTCTTTGCTAAAGCGGGTTGCGATAGGCTTCAGCAGGCTTTTTGTGAGGCTATGGTTTGAAAATAAATAAATAAGTATACTGACATTGCCTGAGGCAATGGAGCAGGACCTCCGCAAGTGTGCCTGCACTTCAAGGAACTCTCTCATGTGGTCTATGTAAGCCACCCTTGTTCATGGAGAAAAAGTGTGCCAATCCACACAACCCAAATTGTGTGTAAATGAAGGATACTTGTCGACTATTTATTCACATGGAGCTGGAAAAGGAATTTGATAGATGTCTTCTAATAAAGAAATCCACCAATCAAAGCTCTAAAAATGGCTGAATGTAAGACACTTCACCTAGTAAAATAAATGTAAAATTCATTTCATTCCATAAGCATTGAATTTTTTAAGATGAACACTAACCTCTGCTTTATAGAAATTGTATCATAGAGACAGACACACAAATTCACACAGAAATCACATTTTTTTTTTTTTTTAATCAGGAGAGAAAAACTGTACTTGGCTATGGGTTAAATTTAAACATGGTAGGAAACAGTGGACCAGGTTTCCCAAACAAGAAACCTTTTAAAACAGGATTTGAGGCATGAAAAGGAAAAAGTACTCTTCAATATAGCCACATTAGGAAGGGGGATTGATTATTTAAAGGGATACAAAGGAAATTGTTCTGAAAGCATTTAATTTGTGCATGTTTTTAATCAACAATCATTGCCATATGACTCATTTTCAAATCTGAAAGACAACTTTTTTACAGAATCCTAAAAGTTGGGGGAGTTTTAAGTAGGTGACTTCTAGACCCATGCTTTTTTACCACAGAAGAACTAAATCAGAGTGATTAGAAGCGGAGCCACACATGGAATCTAAGTATACAATGAGGCCTGTTTTTCAGTATTAACACAAGTCAGGTAAAATGTGCCTGAAAGTTTGAGGAGTAAGACAATGAGAAAATGTTCATTTTAATCCATTTAAAACAATACACTGATGACTTCAATTTTTATCCAATAAAGATTCTCTGAATAAATATATCATTTACTACTGATAAAATATGATTGTGAAATATATAATATATATCCCCAAATTTATAAAACATAAGTACAATCCATAAAAGAACACAATAAACTCATCTGTACCCACCACTTGGCTTAAAAAATAGAACATGGGCTTCCAGTTGTTCACATAAGGAAACTGGAAGTTTTTACCTCCATTCTAACAACAGCTAAAAAGCCAAACAAAAATCAACAACTCAACTCTTCTAAGGTCCATAAGAGAAGTGAGATCACAAGGCAAACTGCTGCCTATGAAATTAAGAGAGACATGTAGATACAGCGAATCACAACTTACCAGAGCAGAAACTCACAAGATGAGACCTCCATGGAAACCAGTACTGGAGTAGGAAACGCAGGACTGTAGCAAACAAATTGCTGGAGTTTTACAGTGGTCAACTCTTGGGTGTTAAAAACTCTAGGGGAATCCAATCAGGGAGGGATCCTCATACTTTTATTATTTTTATATCTAGGAACTCAACTACTTTTCCCAGCATATATATCTAAGAAAAATCTTCCTCATACTTTCAGCAGGCAAAGGAAAAGGAACCATCTTGAAATAATCCAGAGCACTATGTTCTTAATAAGGTCTGCCCTCAGAAGAAACCAGTAAACCAATTCTAATCAGCTGGTTTTATTTGAGCCTAATAAACCTAGGGAGCTTCCCAGGCGGTTCAGTGGTAAAGAATCTGCCTATCAAACAGGAGACATGGATTTGATCCCTGGGTTGGGAAGATCCCTTGGAGAAGGAAATGACAAACCACTGCAATATTTTTGCCTGGAGAATCTGCAGTCCATGGGGCTGCAAAGTCAGACATGACTGAGCGACTAACATCAACAGACCTAGGGGAAGGAACAGACCCAACTACAGCCAGCTGTACCTTTCACGAGACAGAATGGAAACTCCCAGCTACTTAGCCATCCTAAGAAAGAAAAAGAAAAAACCTGTTTATTCCACAGTATATGGAATAATGAAGTTGAAGGAGAAGATTAAAGTTGTAGGGCTGACACTGTCAGACTTTAAGACTTACTACAAAGATACAATTATCAGGACAGTGTGGTACTGGTGAAAAAAAATAAATAAATAAACAGATCAGTAGAACAGAAAAAGAGCCCAGAAATATCCCCGTATAACTATAGTCAACCAATCTTTGACAAAGGAGAAAAGATAGTCTATTCAATAAATGGTGGTGGAACAAGTGGATACCCACATATACAGAAAAGATGACTCTAGACACAGACTTTATCCCAGTTACAAAAATCAACTCAAAATGGATCACAGACCTAAACGTAAAATGCAAAATTAATACCCCCAGAAGATAACATTGGAGAAAACCTAGATGACCTTGGGTATGGTGATATTTTGGATACAATACCAAAAGCATATTCCATGAAACAAATAACTGATAAACTGGACTTTATTAAAATTAAAAACTACTACTCTGCAAAAGTTAATGTCAACAGAGAAGACAAACCACATATTGGAGTAATTACTTGTAAAAGAATTATCCTCCAATTAAAAATTATTTAAAAAGACACAACTGATAAAAGACTGGTATGCAAAATATAAAAATAACTCTTAAAATTATCAATAAGAAAACAAATAACTGAATTAAAAATGGGCAAATGATCTCAATAGACATTTTACCACACAAGGTATAGAGATGGGAAATAAGCATACAAAAAATGAATTCTAATGATTTCTAATAATCATGAACATCTTTTGGGTTTCATCTCCTGTAAGGTATTACTTTCTCGGTTTTCTTTTTATTTTATTTCTTGATTGCTGGGTATTCCTAATAATCTGGGCATTAATAATTTGTTGCTTTTGATATTTCAAGTATGTTATCATTTTTCTTTTACCATGCCTTTCATTGATGATAAATCTTTAATTTTTACATATTCAAATAATAAATTACCTTTAAATCCTATTATTTACAGTTTTGTAGTTTTAAGTCTTTCCATATTTTCAGGACAGAAAGTAGTTGCTTAGATTTTCTTCTAGGTTTTGAGGAATGTGGTATGAGAATATTTTATTTTACTTTGTACAAATATCTACTTTGGAAGAAAATGGTAACCCACAAAATGTCTCAAAAATTCTTGGCCTAGTTAATGGTCATAATTTGCTTCCATTTTATTATGAAAAATTTCAAGTATACAGAAAAAGTGAAGAAATATTACAATGAGTATTCATAATATAGCCCATGTTTGATAATTGTAGACATTTTTGCCATGTCTGCTTTAACTGTATTCACACTTTCACTACTGAGTAAAATCAAAGATTTCTTAGAATCCTTTTTTCTCTTTAGAAAATAACACATTCAGTGATAGAGTAAGAACATTCTATTTAAATGGCACTTTAAAGATTCTTTTTTTCTCTCTTTGTGATTATGTTACCAGTTCAAGATACAGTTAGACTTATTTGTCTCAGTTTGTCTTCAATTCTTAGGTTTGTGTATAGTCTAAAAATCAAAACAATGTAAAACAATAAATCAGTAAAGACTGAAGTCATGGCTATTCTCTCTACCATGTCAACCCCCTTCCCCATAAGTGACCACTTTCTGGCTTACCATTCAACTGTTTGTTACAAAAAAAAAAAAAAAAAGGCAAAGGCAATTATAATAGATATATTCTGTATTTAACCCAAAAGTGTTATAAAATAGTCATTTTCTCTACTTTGAGTTTTCCTCTAATAATAGTACCAAATATCATTCCATATCAGTACATAGACATCTTTTTCACTCTTTTTTAATGATCACTACATTGTGCCCACAGACTATAATTTAATCAGACTACTACTAATTGACATTTGTATTATTTCCTATACTGTTTTCTTTTTGCAAAAGTATGTAGTTGGGATAGATTCCTTAGGGGTGAAATTTTTAGGTCTAATGACACATATAATTATTTAAGATAATGCTGAGTCCACAAAATTCTAATCATTTGTACTCTGACTAGCAACATATGACAGTTCTGATTCTTTGTAACCTTACTCTCAAACTTTGGGAGTTTTGACAATCTGATAGCTGAGAAATTATATCTCTAGTTTTAACTAGTGTTTCTCTTATTACAAATGAGGATGATCATATTTTCATCTACTTAGCAGTTCACCTCTTTAGGGAACCACCCTTCCATTCTGAGTCCATTTGGTAGAGGAGAACCTCATCAGGTTAAGTAAATCGGTATATACTGTTCTTTTTGCTGCAATGATTGGTTCAGAGACAGTCACTCGGCATGTTTGGAGCCAACAATGTCAGGTCTAACTGCTGCGGGTCAAGAAGCAACAGTTAAAACTGGAAATGGAACAACTGACTAGTTCAAAATTGGAAAAAGAGTACAACAAGGCTGGATATTGTCATCCCATGAAATGCCGGGCTGGATGAATCACAAGTTGGAAACAAGATGGCCAAGAGAAATATCAACAACCTCAGATATGCAGATTATACCACTCTAATGGCAGAAAGTGAAAAGGAACTAAGAGCCTTTTTATGAGGGTAAACGAGGAGAGTGAAAAAGCTGGCTTGAAACTCAACATTAAAAAAAGAAGATCATGGCATCCATTCCTATCACTTCATGGCAAATACAAGAGGAAAAAGTGGAAAAAGTGACAGATTTTATTTCCTTGGACTCCAAAATCATTGTGGATGGTGACTGCAGCCACAAAATTAAAGATGTTTGGTCTCTGGAAGGAGAGCTATGACAAACCTAGACAGTATATTAACAAGCAGAGATACCACTTTGCTGACAAAGGTCAATACAGTCAGTTATGGATTTTCCAGTAGCCATGTACGGATGTGAAACTTGGATCATAAAGAAGGCTGAATGCTAAAGAATTGGTGCTTTCAAACTGTGGTGCTAGAAGAGACTCCTGAGAGTCCCTCGGACTGCAAGGAGATCAAGCCTGTCAATCCTAAAGGAAATCAACCCTGAATATTCATTGGAAGGACTGATGCTGAAGTTGAAGCTCTAATACTTTGGCCTCCTGATATGAAGAGCCAAATCATTGGAAAAGACATTGGTGCTGGGAAAGCAAAAGCAAAAGGAGAAGGTGGTAGCAGAGGATAAGATGGTTAAATAGCATTACCAATTCAATGGACATCAATTTGAGCAAACTCCAGGAGATAGTGGAGGACCCAGGAGCCTGGCATGCTGCAGTCCATGCGGTCACAAAGAGTCAGATATGACTTAGTGGCTGAACAACAACAGAACAAACATTGTGCTTTCTCTTGTGTTTGAGTAGATTGATTCCTATTTCCTTCACATTCTTGGTCACATGAGAACAAAATCACTACCCCCGCTTCTTGCATCATCAAAAAAATATGCAATAAACAAATTATTGTTAAATATTGCATTCCCCAGTACATTTGAACTGCATAGAAACCAAGCAATAATATAAAATATAGAACCTGACCAAAGCAAGGAGATAAATTAAAATTGTATCTGTGTATTTTTATTTAAATGATGAATCTCAGAGTGACTTAGAATACTATACCTTTTTCATAGGTATGTGATTATGAAATAACTATTTCAGTTAAATCTCTCCTGTGAAATCTAAAATAGAATACCCGGACATGTTTTAATTTACTTTTCAGTGATAATCATTTCAAAGAATACCAAATATCTACTTAATACAAAATGTATTTAAAAACAAAATATTACAAAATTCTTAATATATTTGTTGTAGATATTCACTTTTGTAGTTCTTACTTTTTATATTTATCGGTCATGTGAAAATAAAACAGTGGATGTGAAGTTTAGGCATTTGATTAAAAGTGAATTAAGCATTCTGGAAAACCTTTGCATTCAGTATAATTAACCTTATAGAAAAATATGAGTAAGCGTGAGCCACTCAATGTCTTAGCAACTCTTTTTCCACATGGCTGACACACACAATAAAAGCCCTAATTAGATACAAATGTACCCTCTGCTGCTGCTGCTGCTAAGTCTGACTCTGTGCGACCCCATAGATGGCAGCCCACCAGGCTCCCCTGTCCCTGGGATTCTCCAGGCAAGAACACTGGAGTGGGTTGCCATTTCCTTCTTCAATGCATGAAAGTGAAAAGTGAAAGTGAAGTCACTCAGCTGTGTCGGACCCTCAGCGACCCCATGGACCATAGCCTTCCAGGCTCCTCCATCCATGGGATTTTCCAGGCAAGAGTACTGGAGTGGGGTGCCATTGCCTTCTCCCAATAAACTAAATAAAAAACACACCAATAAGTATTCATTTTGCTGGCAGTTCTACTTAGTTTACTTTATATTTTGCTAATGTCATCTGTAGTGTAAAATATTAATATGACAAAAAATCACATATGAACAAATGGAATCTATTTTTTATACCAGTTACAATTTCCCTATTTGCTAATCCACCCTTGACCTACTTTGTGTTACAGAAACACATCATTATACGAGAATAGGTACTCTGCCTGCAACAAAATAATCACTCAACAGTTTAAGCTTCTATTCTTTTCTTTTTTTTTAATTTATTTTTTAACTTTACAATATTGTATTGGTTTTGTCATATATCAAAATGAATCCACCACAGGTATACATGTGTTCCTCATCCTGAGGAACACATCCTCTTCCCTCCTCCCTCCCCATTAAGCTTCTATTATTTTCATCACAGAATATGTCGGCCAATACAGGAGATGCAGGAATTGTAATTTCTATCCCTGGCTCAAGAAGACCCCCTGGAGAAGGAAATGCCAACCCACTCCAGTATTCTTGCTTGGAAAATCAATGGGCAGAGGGAGCTGGTGGACTATAGCCCATGGGGTCATAAAGACACAACTGAGTGACCAAACACACACATTCTCATCATCGAGAATATACACCATTTAACAAGTGTACTATCCACTTAAGTTTAAATTGCACATATCTATTAATAAGAGATTTTGAGCTTCCCTGGTGGTTTAGCAGGTAGGGAATCCACCTACAAAAGAGGAGACATAGAAAATGAGAGTTCAATCCCTGAGTTGAGAAGATTCACTGGAGAAGGAAATGTCAACTCACTCCAGTATTCTTGCCTTAAAAATCACATGAACAGAGGAGCCTGGCAGGCTACAGTCCATGGGGTCACAAAGAGTTAGACACAATTGAGTGATTAAGCACAAGAGATTCCCAGAACACAGAGCCAAGTGGCCAATTAAATTGATATAATAAAAATAATGCACTTTAAATGTGTGCATATTAATATCATTATTGTTAAACATCAGGAATTGAAAGTATCTGCTTCACTAAATAAATCTTTAACATGTATATGAATACAGATCATTTAATTCACTTTCACTAAACTTTCAAAAATTTCCAATGTCCTGCATAGTCATATTTCTAAACATAGATTATTTTTATGCCAACACTTTCAAAGCAGACCTTGTAAGAAAAAAAAAAAAACAAGTATATTAAGTTCAGCTTTCTTAGATACACTTCAGTGGTGCCTACTTCTGTTAAATCAAGTTTAATCACAAACTGTCTTGTACCTAGAAAAATGTACATGTATAAAATTTCTTCACTTCCCCTCCCTGATTTTAAAGATTGTAAATATTTTTTTTAACAAAAAGAAATAAAAGAATAGAACTTTGTCTCTGGGAGCTTATGGTCTATAGTGGAAGATTTCTATACTCAATGAGGACTGCTCTGGTAGAAATACCACAAGATATCATAAGAATAGAGGTGGTGAGAATATTATATAAGCTGACCTGAGTGGTACAGAGCAGAAGTTTCATTAGAAAAGATTGTGAGAAAAGAGAGAAATGATGGGAGTAGAAAATATCCCAAGCAAAGGACCTGGCATAGTACAGTTAGACAACAGTTCTGCAAGGTTGCAATGTGAAATGAAAGGGTAAGAGGACCAGTAAGAGATGAAGCAGAAAACAGAATATAAGATCACCAAGTGTATTCTAAGACTCTGTATGCTAAGCAATTTTGAATTCATCATACTAGATTTTAGACACAGGATGGCATACGGATCAGATACTTGTAGCAGGTACATGGAAAACATGGATGAGAGACAGACTTATGAATTTGTAGTATTTTCTTTATATTGTTACTGCATAGTTGAAAGTGATTGATAATCTGTGTTAACTGATGGCAATCTTATATTGTTTTTATTAGGTATATTGGTTGTAAGTGTATCCATCTCTTTCTAGATTGATTTCCCTGAGGCAAACTGCCTCACTCATGTTTATTAGTAATGATGACTACCATTCAAATACTTGCATTCTGTTTTCTAGAAAATGTATTAAAGGACTTAAAAATGTCATTCCTTCTATGACTGTTCAAATTCCAGATCCACATAATATATAAGCATAACAATAAAATGGCTATCTTAGGCAATTAAGTTTTGGGGTGGTTTTTATACAGCGATAGTAAGAGAAGGAGGAACTTTCTCTGACGACTCCCTCAGAAACACTGAGGGAGAATCTATCTGTATATCAGTTACCAAATTTGACTGCTA
Source organism: Bos indicus (assembly GCF_029378745.1). Taxonomy (NCBI): domain Eukaryota; kingdom Metazoa; phylum Chordata; class Mammalia; order Artiodactyla; family Bovidae; genus Bos; species Bos indicus. The sequence continues at coordinate 53,517,717 of NC_091763.1, read as the reverse complement.
TATATATATGTATACATCTTAGTCCTGTATTTCTACCTATTCATCTCTCCCGTTCATCTAAGTAGCAAGTTTGTCAGAGGAGATGTTTAGTGACGGTGGCAGTTACGACCAGCGGAGTGTTATCTTGTCTTAGATTCCATTTTTCTCAGGAGAGGACTTATCTGATGGATAAAATTTTATGGACAGTGCAGTACAAAAGACACACTTTTATTATTCAAAAAAATAAAAGTGTGCTAGATAATTTCAAAATAAATTTCAGTATTGTAGCTTATAGGTTGGCTAAGTCTTGTCACAACTAGACCTCAACCTGTATGTCTACAGCAGACAACCCTTTATAACAAGCAGAACTCAAAGTGTATACTGGGGCAAACACAATAGAGTTCTATTTCAGATTTGTGTCACTATTGCGCTGGATAAATATATCCAAGGGGTGGTTCTCTTCCATGTGCTCATTCAGGAACCCAGATTGCCAGAGGCTCTTTAATTTTCAACCCAAGCCTCTCAAGCTGGAAGCAGAGAAGACTATGGGGAAGAAATTCAAGGGAGGATTTTGCACCCGACATGGGTCTGAAAGTAGCTCACATGACTTTTGGTCACACTCCACTGGTTAGAACTCAGTAATGTGAGCACAGGTAACTCCAAAGGAAACGCTAGTATGTCGGGTACCCAGAAAGAAGCAACGAACTTAGATTTTGATGAGCAGCAGTTTGTCAAAAACACAAATTAATTTCAGTATATTTACTAATTGTGACTTGAGAAAATTAAAATAGAACTCAAGTGCCATGTGGCAATTCTTCTGGTGTTTTCTTTCTTGTATTTGCTCTGTAATAACCTTGGTTAAAAATCCAACCATACCCTTTTTGGGATCTAAAACTGAGAACATTTCTCTAATAAGAGCTTCTCTCTTTTACAGCATAGAAAGATAATTCAAAATGTGACAGCAATAAAGAAAAGCAAAGATACTCTAGACCTGAGTGGCCATTCTCTGGTTGACTAGTTAGCTAAAGGATTACACTGACATGATATTCAATCTCTATCTTTCTCCACTGAATTCTCTTTGCAGACTGGAAAAAATTCTCTGCATATTTCTTATCTGTCCTTGTGCAGTATCCAAACTCTTTACCACCATTCTCAGCTGAATGTTACATGTGACCATGATGTGCACAGAGCATATCCGGATTAGGTTAAACACACATACACACACGAAATGAAAAACAAGAAAACAAACAAAAAAACAGGGATTTCCAAATTCTGACCCACGGCAAAGTAAAACAATCTAGTCACTTCTTTCAAAAGTTATATTATTTCAGTTTTTTTGTATTAATGGTAAATTCTATTCTTTTAAACGATATGCATTTAAGGTACATTCTAAATATGGCAAATAAAAATTTATAGATGTTATGATATCCTCCCAAAGCTCTGAAATATTATTGTCCTTTGAAAGCCAAACTTTGAAAACTAGTAACATATAAAAAGCAATTACCAAAAGGACCTTTCCCCGAGTAAGCTTGTGTGCCTGCCTCATTTTTAGCATCATTCACTTAGTTTTCTGTTGAGGTTAATTAATGGTTAATTGAAGTTCAAATTTTAAAACCATCATCCAGAATATCACAGACAAGAAAAACATAATTTTCATATTCACATCTTTTTAATAACATTGTTTTCATCCTGTCATAAGACAATATTGATATTTAACGAGAGAAACACTAAATTACATTGCTTTGTAAAAATTAAAAAAAATATTGCTGCTATAGTTTCCTTCCAAAAGATATAAATGTATTATTTCAGTAACTCTTAAATCAGAGTTTTTTAAAATAAAATTCTGTAGTTTTCAAATACTCTATATACAGGATTTATTTTGAATGGGACTATCTCTTAAATTGATGTCAAAGACATCTATTAAAGCTAGAAATAGTAGAAAATCTCCTTTGGTTTGAGAATATTTTAAGCACTTTTACCTTGGAGTAAAAATAACTACATATTAAATAAAAGTCACATTTTAAATGTCTGAATAATATTAAATTCTTTGCAGCAAAATTAAAATCTGAGGCAAAGACAAAAATTATCTTCAGTTTAAAAATTAGCTAAATTCAGAGTTTCCAATGCATATTTTAATAATACAATGTTGCAACTTTAACGAGGACTGCATTTGCCTTTAAGTCCATGATAGTGAAAGCTTAATATTAAAAAAAAAAAAAAAACTTTTGTCTAGCAAAAGTGATTTGAAGATGTTTTGCTCCATGCATGTGAACTCAGCAGGTGATTCTTGCCTATCTTTGATGTCAAACAGCACAAAACTTCAGTGAGTAGTAGCTTCAGAAATGCAATAGACATAGCTGAGTCTTCATATGAAGCTCATGCTTGAACTACATCAGAAGAACTGACATCTATTATGGTGAGCAAAGACAAGTGTTTGAAAAGAGATTCAAACAGAAGTGTCAGAATTTACAGTGCATAGTTTTATATAAGTTGATTTTAACCAAGCATATCTCTATGAACTCTGCAGGATAGAAAGGAAATTTCAAAAGGCAGAGAAATTGTTGTCATCTAAGGGCATGGAATGTTTTAATAGCTTAAGGAAGAACATTTCTGAAAGGTGATGTGGTGATCCATTTACTTTGACTGAGTAATAAAGCTTGTCATTGTGATAGTGCAGTTTTTAACCCTTAGAACAATAGGAATGTATGTGAACCAGAGAGCAGAAAAGGACGCTTGAAAACTCGCAAGAAACTTACACAGACCATTTTAAAGTTTTAGTCTCTAGTTACAGAGACTTACTGTAAGTTTTCTGAATATCATCTAGCCACTAAAGAAAAAGCAAACAAGAAGCAACAAACAAACAAAAATCCTTTTTAGACAGAGTGTGTCATAGTGACCTTAACAAAAATAAGGCAGAGAAAATTCAGTGGTGTTTCTAAATTGGTGCTGTTCAAAAGAAAACAAACATTAGCACTGTTTGTTATGTTTCTTCATGTGTGGCTACTTTATAGCCAACAATGCAGAGGCTCTGGGCATGGTATTAAAAAAAAGTCCCTGTTTGTGAGTCTGAGTGTACATGTGCTGTGTGTTTTGGGGTGGGGTAGAGATGAATGCTTGAGACCTCAACTGGAGAGAGGTTTTTTTGAAACTGTGTCCTAAGGGCTTAATCACAGCACTCTTCCTAAAACTCTCCCTAAGGGGTCTGGTGTCACAAAAGAACTTAATTGTTTTTCTAGCCATGCTTTCTATCCCGCACCCAGATTTAAACAGAAGCAAAACTCCTTGGCTTAAGCAGAGAAATGCAATTTCTATGCAGTAATTTCCAGTTTGTAATCAACATTTAGCAGTATGAGATCTACCTCTTCTTAACCTACAATTAGCACAATTAATGCACCGCATGCCAAACCACTTGTTTAGTTATTATATTCTAATGTTTGCTTTTAACAACAAATTTCCCTCCCTAGATTAGCTGCTGAAGCCTCCCACTAGGACAGTCTGGCTAGTCACGTTCAAATTTGTCACTCCCTTGAGCACCACATCTCAGTTCTTTTAGATTTAATTACTGAATTTATTACATTGCTTTTAAACAAATACTTTCTCCTTCTAAAGGGAAAGAGTAGCGTATGGCACATGTGGCCTTGTGGTAGGGGGCTTAGTTATGGACATAACCAACATGTAACCCATATTCCTTTCTTCCCCACATTATTGTAAGATGAATCTAATGCAAATTAAACCTCAGTAAATTTAATAAGTGTTCATTAAGCATATACTTTCTAAAAGCATGGGTGTAGTGTTGTGGGGAACAACAAAAATGATATAATAACAGTGCAATAACCACCATTCATTGAACAACTATTGAAGTTGGTCATTTCATCCAGTTAGTATCTATTTATTTCCTTCATAGGATTTATGAAATAGAGTACTTTTTTCACCTGTTTAATGTCTCTCTCCCTCTCTCATGTATAAATTTAAAGAAGATAGTTTGGCAGATGCAAACTGTTATATACGGGATGGATAAACAATAAGGACCTACTGTATTTCCCTACCAAATACAGGAAACTGTTTTGGTATCCGGTGATAAATCATAATGGAAAACAATATGAAAACTAATGTGTGTATATGTATATATGTACATATATATATGTAAAACTGAATTACTGCTGTTCAGCAGAAATCAACACAACACTGTAAATCAATTATGGTCTTCCCTGGTGGCTCAGTGGTAAAAAATCTGCCTGCAATGCAAAAGATGTGGGTTTGATCCCTGGGTTGAGATTACCTGGAGAAAGAAATAGCAACCCACTCCAGTATTCTTGCCTGGGAAATTCCAGGAACAAAGGAGTCTGGCAGGCTGCAGTCTATAGGGCTGCAACAGAGTCGGATGCAACTGAGTGACTGAATAACAACAAATCAACTATACTTCAATAAAATAAAATTTTTTAAAAAGGTAGGGATCTTACATGTCCTCATGAATAGTCTATCTCTAATACCAAGCAGAATGCCCAATCCATAGTGGTTGGCCAGTAACATTCTATAGAATAAGTGTGATAAGTGTTTTGTATACGTTATCTTATCCAATTTTCAAAGTCCATTTACTTTTGTGGTTTTACAGATGTGGAAAGTAAGCCTTGGATGGGTCAAGAGTGTTGGAGGAATAATTCAAACATAGGTCTGCTTGATTCACAATGTTGTGATTCAGAGAGTTCATTCTAGGTTTCTCTTGCTGGAAGATAGTTTGAATGAATGATGCCAGAAATGTACAATAGGGAGAGATTTATATAAATAAATCATAGATAATAGACCACAAATTGCTACATCAGAAGTGCAAATATCTATGACTAGGAGAAGGTTAATTTTAACTATTGCACAATTACACTCATCTCACATGCTAGGAAATTAATGCTCAAAATTCTCCAAGCCAGGCTTCAAAAATACGTGAACCATGAACTTCCAGATGTTCAAGCTGGTTTTAGAAAAGGCAGAGGAACCAGAGATCAAATTGACAACATCTGCTGGATCATCGAAAAAACAAGAGAGTTCCAGAAAAACATCTATTTCTGCTTTACTGACTATGCCAAAGCCTTTGACTGTGGGGTTCACAATAACCCTGGAAAATTCTGAAAGAGATGGGAATACCAGACCACCTGACCCCCTTCTTGAGAAATTGGTATACGGGTCAGGAAGGAACAGTTAGAACTGGACATGGAACAACAGACTGGTTCCAAATAGGAAAAGGACTATATAAAGGCTGTATATTGTCACCCTGCTTATTTAACTTATATGCAGAGTACATCATGAGAAACGCTGGGCTGGATAAAGCACAAGCTGGAATCAAGATTGCTGGGAGAAATATCAAAAACCTCAGATATGCACATGATACATCCTTATGACAGAAAGTGAAGAAGAACTAAAGAGCCTCTTGATGAAAGTGAAAGAGGAGAGTGAAAAAGTTGGCTTAAAGCTTAACATTCAGAAAACGAAGATCATGGCATCTGGTCCCATCACTTCATGGCAAATAAATGGGGAAACAGTGGCAGACTTTATTTTTTGCGGCTCTAAAATCACTACATCCCTGAAATTAAAAGATGCTTGCTCCTTGGAAGAAAAGTTATGACCAACCTAGACAGCATATTAAAAAGCAGAGACATTACTTTGTCAACAAAGGTCTGTCTAGTTAAGGCTATAATTTTTCCAGTAGTCATTTATGGATGTGAGAGTTGGACCATAAAGAAAGCTGAGCACTGAAGAATTGATGCTTTTGAATTGTGGTGTTGGAGAAGCCTCTTGAGAGTCCCTTGGACTACAAGGAGATCCAGCCAGTCCATCCTAAAGGAGATCAGTCCTGGGTGTTCATTGGAAGGACTAATGTTGAATCTGAAACTCCAATACTTTAGCCATCTGATGAGAAGAACTGACTCATTTGAAAAGACCCCGATGCTGGGAAAGATTGAAGGTGGGAGGAGAAGGGGACAACAGAGGATGAGATAGTTGGATGGCATCACTGATTCAACGGGCATGAGTTTGAGTAAACTCTAGGAGTTGGTGGTGGACAAGGAGGCCTGGCGTGTTGCAGTCCATGGGGTCGCTAAGAGTTGGACATGACTGAGCAACTAAACTGAACTGAATTTTACCTAAAAGATGGGAATCTAAATAAGCTTTCTAGAAAAGCCTAACTGATTTCACTTATTTTTATATGGTTTTCCCATTTGGTTCTTTTCAAATAATTTATATCTACTGCAGAACTTTCTAAATTTAATTCACTGTAGACATAGCTTTTGAGGAGGACATGGCAACCCATGCCAGTGGTCTTGCCTGGAGAATCACATGGACAGAGGAGCCTGGTGGGCTACAGTACACAGGGTCTTACAGAGTCAGACACTACTGAAGTAACTTTGCATGCATGCCGACGTAGCTTTTATGTACTGAACAGTATTTTGACTACTAATTTAAAATCACATATGAGTTTTCTCAGATTCAGTCTTTGTGGTATGTCTTTTCTTTTGTGAATTGTATTTTTGCATTATATCCTGGCTACTGTAAGATTATGCTTTGGACATTCTGGATTTGATTATACTCCCCTAAATATAGATATATTTTTGTCCTTTTTTCTTCTTCTTTTTTTTTTTTTGCAGCTTACTTTGTTGCACTGAAATTGTTAACTCAGTCTCTTGGGCAGCAGTTCAAATATCAGTTCTATTCCTTCCAATTTAGCTTGGATTGCTTGATTCTATCCAGTGAATAAACTGGGGTTCAGTGAGAGGTCTTGGCAGTACCTACACAGACAATCTGGGTTTCTTCTCTGGCTCTTTCTTTTCCTGGATTCTTCTTCACTTTTAACTGCCTATGGTTGCCACAAATTCTTTATTCTAGTTCTTTAAAACACAACAATTGTGGGTTTTCTATCAGAATTTTAGCACCTCCACAGTATACACTAGAACCCGTTCTCTGGCTGGAAGTCATAAATATAAAAATCTCCCTGGGTGCTATCCCCTCCCCACTACATGTCAGTCCGTCAGATATTTCCTGCTTTTGGTTGCTCTCAATGCCTTCAGGTAATTATGTTTGTTTTGTTTTTAATATTGTGTCCAAAATTTATAGTTGTTATCTATAAAAGGGTTGGCTTGAGAGCTTGCTTGGCCTTCATAGCACACAGAACTTCTCTGAGAAATAACCTTTAAATGACCTTGAGTACTTTTGTCATGAACAAGAAATGGAACTGGGAAGGAATGCAAAAGTAGACATTTATACCAAAGGAACTGTGTGTACAATGGTTGTGAGAATAAAAGCATGTTTTGACTTTGCTGCACTGTGAGTGGTTAGTGTAGGTGTTTGGCTATTTATTTGTCTATATGGGAGAACATGAGTACTGGGTGAGTTAGATAGAAAAGGGAAATTGAACTTCCCTGCTGCTGCTGCTGCTAAGTTGCTTCAGTCGTGTCCGACTCTGTGCGACCCCATAGACGGCAGCTCACCAGGTTCCCCCGTCCCTGGGATTCTCCAGGCAAGAACACTGGAGTGGGTTGCCATTTCCTTCTCCAGTGCATAAAAGTGGAAAGTGAAAGTGAAGTCGCTCAGTTGTGTCCGACTCTTCGAGACCCCATGGACTATAGCCTACCAGGCTCCTCCATCAATGGGATTTTCCAGGCAAGAGTACTGGAGTGGGGTGCCATTGCCTTCTCCATGAACTTCTCTAGAGGTCCACTTGTTAAGACTTCACACTTCCATTGCAGGGGGCACTGGTTTGATCCCTAGTCTGGGAACTAAGATCCTGTATGTCACAGCCAAAAAAAAAGGGAAGGCTGAGAAACCACATTTTAGAAAGACAAGTGGAGGGTTTGACTCTGATCTTCTGCTAGTGGAAAGCCATAGAAGAGTTTGGGGCACAATAGAAAGATGAGTACATGTCTTAAGTAATTAATACAGAGGATGATTCCAGTGGAGAGGATGAAAATAATGGCAATGACTATCGCCAAGGAATCCTTCTAGGTTTCCAGAGAAAAGGCAAAAATGGAGGCAGTTGCAGCATAAAGCCATTTGAATTGAGCTAACATAAATTTCAGGATATTTTTTTCATACATATCCTATGTAATAGTTTAGACGACACCTAAAATAAAATCTTGTCAATGTGGGGATCTAATTGTTAGAATATTTTGATTGATATTAAATTGGCTATAAAATAATTTATGAATTGTGATTTCAACTTGTAACTGAAAATCATTAGACTCTTTTGCATATTTAAACATAAATATACTTAGTTGTCAATTAATTCGGAGAACGCAATGGCACCCCACTCCAGTACTCTTGCCTGGAAAATCCCATTGATGGAGGAGCCTGGTAGGCAATAGTCCATGGGGTCGCGAAGAGTTGGACACGACTAAGCGACTTCCCTTTCACTTTTCACTTTCACGCATTGGAGAAGGAAATGGCAACCCACTCCAGTGTTCTTGCCTGTAGAATCCCAGGGATGGGGGAGCCTGGTGGGCTGCCATCTATGGGGTCGCACAGAGTCGGACACGACTGAAGCGACTTAGCAGCAGCAGCAGTCAATTAATTAACATTAGACTGGGGGGGTGAGGGAAGAAACTGACATTTATAAATTGTTTATCACATTCTAGGCACATTATCACCTTCACTGCCCCTGGAAACTCCTAAGAAATAGTGATTTATATTTCCATTTTACAGATGGGGAAGTAAGCTCAGAAGTTGAATGTAACCTTTCCAAGTTCACACAACTATTAAATAGAAAATATATTATTTAACACCAGGCCTATCTAATTCTAGTGTTTACTCCATTTTCAACATATCTCTACTTTTAAAAGTGCAAGTGAATGTAGCAGATAAGCCATAACTCTATTTTTAGAAGAACTTCCATATTTCCTCTTAACTCTCCTCTGATGAATTATACAGATACTATTTCAAAAAGATTTTGATGCTTTGGAATTACAACAAAAATAGACAGGTCTTAGGAAACAGTTGTTCAGTTTTTCTAAATTCTTAGTGGACTAAAATGTGATGTGACAAACATCTTGATTAATAGTAAAACTTTATGACATTAAATAATCTTTGTTCAAGTAACCAAGTTGACTTGATTCTTTCATGAGTTAACAGGGATAACTAGGGCTCCACTGGAGAAATAATAGCAATTTTTTTAGGATGAGTGTTTTTAAGGTTGTATTTCCACATGGAGAAAGCATAAAGTTATAAATCATTCAGTCCCTCATAAAGCCTTCAAACATTACATGTACCTAAATGATCTTTGAAGACAAATCCCCAAAATAAAATTATGCCCCCTTGTCATGACTTAAATATTTAACTGCTCATCCTTTTTCTGGCTGAGACTTTCATAGACCACTGGCTGTATTTAAGGGGAGGTGGTAAGCTAGAGAAATAGATAGCCCATTGATTCTCTACAATAGATGTGAGGAACATGGGAAGAATGTCACCTGTTCTTATTTCAAAATTGACTGAATCCAGTAGATGGTGGATTTGCTGTAAAAGGCCTTTCTTCTCAAATTTTTGGCTTGCTCTAAATTATGTTTTCCAATGAAAACTAAAACTGGAAACACTGGCCATTTTCTTGTGGAGATTCATTATGACTAACTACATTAGTTGAGAAAGAAATAATATCAAGTAATTCAGACATTAGTTATTCCTAGTATTAATAGCAAACACAATCCATTAAAATTAGTCTCAGGAGAATGATGGAGGTGGGGATGTAGTGTAAGTGATTATAAAACAGCACATTGTATAGTGCTAATTGAGGAAATATTTGTGCGGGGGAGAGTTTGATGTGGGCCCTGGACACCCAAGAAGAGAGAATCATTGAAGTTGGAAAGGTAGGTCTAAAACTGAGCCTAACCTCTAGCTGATGACTGATTTCTATCTTTATCCTCAAATGTTCTTCTGTATCAATAAGTATTTCTATGGGCAATTTTATTTCAGAAACTAAGCTCTGCAGATCAACCTGGGACTAGGCTCAAAATCTTGGAAGAAAAAAAAAAAAAACACTGGAGATTTCACACTTACTATTATAAATATAAATATCTGTCTTCACAGTTTCAGAAAAGTCCCTCTAGGCACCTGGGAGTAAGACCTTGTCAACGTTCCAGTTTCAACAAAACTTAGATAAATTAAATAAATTTGTGAAGGTTGTTCTCCAGGTTTGCAGAAAATTATATATTGAATCAAACATGCCAAGTTTTTGTTTTGTTTTGTTTTGTTTAAGTTGGCCTTTTATTTTAAGAAAAGCTAGTAAATTTTTACTTGTAGCCATTCTGGTGGGTTAATTTTATAGAAATAAATATACAATTCAAGCATCCTATATTCAGAAAGAAATATTTGTGGATATTAAAGTACTAAGCTTGTCCTGAAGCTGTATGACTTTCTCTTTGTCTTAATCATGTGCTTAATACTTGGATCAACAAATGCAAACATCTGTATGCTCTCCAACCATGCTCCAGTGAGACAAGCCCTCTGCACTATAATTTGGCCCCACAGCTATATCACCTTCACAATGACTTCACCAACTTAATCTGCCAATAACTCATACCTTGACCATAACAGAGTCAAAAAATAGATTAACCAATTTAATGACCACAAGAATACTTTACTGTCACTTTTTTTGGGTGAACAAGCACTCAGGGAAATTAGATGAACTGTCCAAAACCACACAAGAGGAACATGTACACATGCAACTGTATGTAAGTTTAACTTCAGAACCCCTGCTCTTTCTATCACATACCACTCCCTGAGGTATAAACAAACAGATCCTCTAAAAAGTAGAATGAGCATATCTTTCATTTATATAATGTATAGGTAATAAGTAGGTAGAAAGATAAACAAATTTTATATATAATTTATGTTTATAACATATATAAAAACTCTTACTATTATTTAGACTCAGTATCAAATGAGACCACTCAAAGTGAGTGGTCACTAGAGCACTGAAGGGTTCTAGAGCAGAGAAGGTAAAGAGACGTCACATGGCCCCAAGCATGAGACAACCCAGAGGGAGGGTACGGGGAGGGAGGAGGGAGGGGGGTTCAGGATGGGGAACACGTGTATACCTGCGGTGGATTCATGTTGATGTTGGCAAAACCAGTACAATATTGTAATTAACCTCCAATTAAAATAAATAAATTTATATTAAAAAAAGAGACTTTACATGGGTCTCAAAGAGTCGGACACGACTGAGTGACTTAATTGAACTTATTCATAAAAAAATGACTTTATAATATGAAATGCATATTTACAACAAGCCAATATACTCCTTCCAAAATTTTGTGAAATAATGACTAAAAACATTCTCACATAGTAGAGTAATGGCCTGAAACTTTATTTAGTTTCCCCAAATAAATCTTAAACAGATCTCAATATATAAAGCAGACATGAGTCAAGTCTCTGTGGTTAAAATGTGAAATGCTGAATACCTCTACGGGACTTCAGGCCCATCTGAGTTATTGATGGGAAATCTTGAGATAGAACACATAAAGAGTTTTTGAACAAATACTAAATAAGTCTTTTTCATGATATCAAGGAGATGAAACTACTTTTAAAAGACAGAAAGAAAGGTCAAGTTAGAAATAAAAGTTACTTGATAGTGGATTAAAACTTATTTTTAATTATTACTTTAAATTTTCCAAAAGCAGTTTAACAAAAATTTTTAAATATATGCCTGGGTATTAATTACAGATTTAATCTAGTTAGGCTGCCCTTAGCACTACACTTAAATCTGCCTATGACAATCAATAATACTCTTATATGTAAAGAGAATCTGTGCAATGCATTTAGCATTCAACCAACTGGAAAAGGGCCTTGATTTAAAAACTTGAAAGTCAAGTATGTTCTCTATCAAAATTACAAACTACTGTTCTGATGTATCATTGGGTCATTTCACCAGCAGTAGACCACAGATACAAGCTTTATTAAAAAATGGTGGCATGCTCTAAATGTCCAGTAATGTATATTTAATTATAATGGAATATCTATAAATGTCCATGTGACATCTGCATGAAGATCAAAACAATTAATTATAATCAGCATTAACTAAATGGATAGACGATTAGAAAGAAAAGAATGTCCAAAAGAAAAAAAATATACATGTAGAAAATTTGAATATGAGTGATAACAGTGTGTTTATCTTTTAAAAAAACAATTTTGATTTTATATGCATTTGATTTATGAATAACTTTAAAAGTGTATATTTTTATCACTTGCCAAAAAATCCAACTCACTGAGGTACATGAAGAAAGAATATACATTCATTTATTTGTTTATTGACTCAGCAAATATTTACTCAATATTACCAGACATTATAATAGTAAAATATGCTACCTAGTTATAAGTTGTTCATAGTTGACAGTTTAGAGAGGCACACAAATTTTGTAATCATAATTCAATGTAATAGGAACTATTATTATATAGTTACATACAAAAAAGAGAGAGTAGTAAGTTCTATAGGACAGAAGGTTGATTAGCAAAATTGTGAGAAATATAGAAACATAAAGCCAAGCTAACTAATTTGGACTTACAAACTCTGAGAAGACAAAGGAGTTCAAAGCAGGTGAGTAATACAAATGGTTTTACATTTTTAAAACCATGGTATATACAGATAGTAAACATAAGCATGACTGCTATGTTTACAGTAAATATTAGTGAATATCAGAAGAGAATCAGATTTAAAGACAGAAAGCTACCAAACGGAGAAGATGAGGTCTTCAGTTAAGTCAGCAGCAAGGAAGCACAATGGTCTTCCCAGTTGGCTCCACAGTATGCCTGCCAATGCACAGACTGGATTCGATCCTTGGATGGGGAAGATCCCCTGGAGAAGGAAATGGCAACCCACTCCAGTATTCTTGCTGGGAAATCCCATGGACAGAGGAGCCTGGTGGGCTGAACCCCAGTCCATGGGGTCACAGAGAGTTAGACAGGCCTTAGCAACTAAACCACAGCAACAAACATAAACATGAATGTTCTGCTTACAGTAAATATCAGTGAATATCAGAAGAGAATCAGAGTTAAAAATAACAGTTTACAGAAAGCTACTAAAGCCCAGAAGATGAGGTCCTCAGTTAAGCCAGCAACTGGGAAGCTCAAAAGAAGGTGAGAAGCTCCAAAGTAAAGTGACTTGAGGTTGGGGATGGGGAGGGAAAGGAAAGGATTCAGATTATAGGATGACTCATTTTTTTGACTTGGTTATTTGTTAGATTGTGGTACATTTACTAAAATAAGAAATACAGGAACAGAAATGTCTAAGGAGAAATAATGAGTTCAGTTTTGGACATTTGAAATTGATGTGCCTCCAAGACGTACATGAAATGAGCTCATACATCAGTTGCATATATAATTGCGGGGCTCAGAGGAAAAGAGCAGAATCAGAAGTTTTGCACTAAAGACATTATGTCCATGCTTTGCAATGTTTGATTCGTAGACACATATATTATGCCACCATAGAGAAAGTTTAAAGAAGCACCTGTGGCAAGTTTCATAGGTGTAGCAGAGAAATTCCAACGTGGCAATCAGAAATTTGGGTAGACATATGCCAGCACCCATGGACATGGACAAATAAGTCTCTAGCTAAGTGTTCACATATAGACCAATCTAATACGTCTGAAAATAAAAATACAAAAATATATCAAATCAAAGATTGGCCATTTACTTCCTCTACTTTCACTCACATATCCATTCCATTATTTTCATTGTTTAGGTGCTATTTATCTTCTAGAAATTTAGCAACAAACAAGACAAAGTCCCAGGCCTCATGGTGGTGGCAGTGGTCAAGACTCACTGTAAATACAAGCACAAATAAATATGTAACCTTCTTTCCAATGTTTATAAGCACAATGAAAAAAAAGAAAGCAGAAGAAGGAAACAGAGTGAAGAGTAAGTAGCATTTTGAAAAGGATGTTCAGGGAAAAATTCTTTTTTGAAGGAAAGTCATGAAAAACACAGGGGAAAACTATTCAAGCCAGAAGGATCAGCAAATTCAAAGACCTTGAGGCAAGCAACTTTGCTCACTGAAGGAAGTAAATGTTGTCTTGAGCAGAGTAGAGTGAGGGAAGGAGAAATGGTGGGGTATGAGTTGGAAAATATGCCAAGGGTGGAGGCAGTGGAGAAGTTGAGTGGGGATAGAGAGCAATACGGGTTTCATTCTAGCCTAAGGATCATCTGGATCCACTGGAGGGTTGTGAATAGAGATGAAACTATCTGACTTCTGTTTTTTAAAAATTAACTTCTGTTTTTTAAAAATGACTGTAATGTTACCAGGAGTCAGTTTGGGAGCAGGAAGACCATTTGGAGCAACAACAATGGTTCAAGTGACTGACAGTCAAGCTGGGCCAGGATGGTAGGCTGGAGTTGATGGGCAACAGTCAGCTTTAGAAACAAGTTGAATGCAGAGCATTGAGACTTGCTGATGCCTTAGAAGGAATCTGCCCCGATAAACTGCTGACCAAAATAACACCTGAGAAAGCTGTATGTCAAATAACTGCTAAGAAGTTGGCATTTTTTGACAAAGCTTTTTGTCTGATTTTACCAAAATACTTTGATGAATCAACATATTTAAACAAGTTCATAAACCTGGATATATTCTTAATATAGAATGATCCTTTCTGAATGTTACACATAAGGCTGCTACATTATAAGTGTGGCTATATTTAAATAAAATCTAATTTTCAAGGTATCCCCCACAGAAAAAATGGAAAATAGGACATAATGCTGCTATCTATCTCTGACCCTGGCCTTATTTTCATCATGTTTCTAAATATGTGAAAAAGATTCATTATAATATCTAAGGAGTTTCACAGAGAACTGTGACACCAAATAAAGACACAAGCTTAACAAATATTTCAGTCTTTAAAGAGTAACATGCAGGTATCATTTATGAAATACTATGCAACATGATGGATTACTGTCAAGAGGATTTTCATATATCCACAAGCTAAATTTTATTAGACTCATTTGTTTTCAGAATGAAGAAACATTCTGTTGATTTAATATAAAATGAATGTTCTCTCCCTATATATTTACATATATATATTATATATATGTATATATTGAAGGCCACTGAGTTCCTTTCTGTAGCTTAGACCAGATGAGTCTTACGGAAAGAAGTTTTAAAGTCATGAAAATCGGAGTTTACTCAGGAAATACCGCTAGTGTTTTAATGAAAGTGCCACACATGCCCCTTCTGAAATTTAACACATGGAATGAACCTTCCCACATCTGTGGCAAACGCAGACTTTGCTGCCTTAAGGGCTTGGCATTTTCAGATAAAAAAGAATCAATGTCATTATACAGTGTCTCTCAAGAGCATCGTAATTATTCTGCATGCATACAATATTTATTTAAAACTTAAAATTAAACTTCAAGAGGTGGTCATTTGAAAGCTGGCAGTGAGTGAACGGATCCTGTATTCATGAAAAAGAGAATATTTCTTCTAAAAGTTGAGAAATAGATCAAAACGGTCTTTCCAGTAACTGGCACTTTAGTCATATAGATGCTTTTTATGTGTCAGATTTATTAATCAAGAAGGTCCATGGGAACGAGAGAAGGAAATCTTGAGGATGTGACTGTCGGTTTTTGATATGTCAGGTATAATTTTGTCACTGTGATTTTTGGATTGCAGTACACACACAGCATTGTACTGATGTTTGTGTATCTCTTTATACTCATCATTTGTGATGACTGGAAAAGAAGATAAGGCGGAGATGTTTTGATACGGGATTGAAACTTGAAACTACAGTCCTTCAATTTGAACGGTATTCCTGTTTCATCTTTCTTTTCATGTTACCTTTTTAACTTTTGCCACTGATGTAAAAGGAAAAAAAAAAAAGAAAGAAAATTTGAAAAGATGCCAGATGTTGGTTCTTATCTGGGTGAAGGATCACAGAAGTAGAGGATAAAATATAGTTTGTAGTTTGTCACAGCAGCAGACTTATGAAGATCAAACGCTTGTCAACAACAACTGTTTGTCCTCCTATGGCCATCACAGAATTATTAAGATGTTGACATCTCTTCATAGTTGGTACATTTTGCCAAGATTGTAGTGTATAATGTTCCAATTAGTTTAGCAGGGTATATTCTGCAGGGATGAATACAGTCTTCCTTAATTGCTTTTGGCTGCTTCCTCAAATAAAAGTCTCTTCGTGGTACAAACACATCGGTCACTGTGAAATTCAGAATGGTATGCTCCCTTTTAAGTCATCAAAAATAACATGGAAACAGGAATTTCCAAAAGTCGAAGCGAAGCAGTTTATTTTTACAATGTTTGAACTGAGAATGCAACAAAACTGTAAAGTAAAAGAGCTGAGCCAAATTTTTGGTTATTATTTTACTACATTTGCCAGATAACCAGTTTGATGTTTTTCTCCGTTGGTTTTTGAGAATAGAGCAGCTGCTTGTGTGTACTTAGATTTCCTACTGTATGATACAATTCTTGGTGAAAATTCTCATCTTTGACCAAAGTTGAGTGACTGTTTACTCTTTTTTTTTTTTCCTCTTCAACTCCTGCAGACATCAAGTCCATACTGAATGCCTACCAGCTTTGGTCCATATTCAACTCAGACTATTTCTGGGAAGTTTATCTTCATGAGGTCGAGAGCCAACAGCGCCTTTCAGAGTTTACAGTGACTAGTGCTTTGCAGAATTTCTCGAAGCTCCTTTCAGCTTAGTCTTTTAGCCATAATTGCCCTCAGTAGCTACATGAGGTCCGAAAGAATCCTGAGAGCCTGGGAGAAATTTAGAGTTGCTGTGTGGGCAAAAAGGAGCAGGATTCAAAAAGGAGGAAGAAAATTTGAAGACGAAAGTCTTGGTAGAGCTGTGAAGCCATAAAATATAAAGACATAAAGCTTCAGATAAACAATATATGTCTCTAATACTGTCAGAGGTTTTATGTGGTTTTAACTTTTTAAACTGAGACTTATATTTCTTTATATGCCAGACAAAATCACTTGAGGAAACCAAGTTAAACATATTAAATTCTGTGCATATAAACTAATAAAATGATACCATATTTATAAAGAGCACTTTACAAATTGTGACCTAATCGATGTAACTATTGTAACTGCAAGTAAGTCTTAATTTGTCCAGGAGGTTCTACTTAATGGCCAGTTCCCAGAAACATTAAAAAATAAAATAAAATACTTACTTGTCAGAAGAAAAAGGTAATGACTTAGCCTATTCAGTTAGTTTGACTGAACTGAGAACACAATATAATCTTCTAAACTTATTTCTTTTACTATTTATGATTTTAATTTTCTTCAACTCTCTGAAAATAATAAATGCATGTAGTGCTATAAGGCTTACAACACACAAGCCAACAGTCCTTACTCTAACTCCTAATTATTCTGCTCTATAAACATAACCACTTTCAGTGCCTAAAGGTGCTTCTCCTGAAGCTCCCATGTATATGTATGATACACATTTATATTGTATATATCATACACATATATGCACACACCAGAATACATATATTCCTGTATTCATGTCTATCTCCATAAATAACATGGCCATTTCTCAATTTAATAATTATGGAAATAGTAAATTGACTTTTTGATTTGGAAATATAAAATTCACCTCCTCTTATGATCTCTCCCAATCTCTCAATATAGTAAAATCATAATTTCCTGGTTAAGGCAACAGTCAGTGTTTATACAACTATTGTTACACAAATAGTTTTTCACTTTGGGGCCAAAAAAAATGACTTTTGATTACAATTTTTTTCTAATAAAGATTGTTGTTTTTTTCTGGAATTAATATTAAATCATTATTTCCTTGCTTCTTTTTCAATAACTATTTTTCATTTATGTCTGGTGTGAAGTAGTTTATAAACTAAACTTATTAAAATAAAATACTCCAAAAATATACCAAAGGCCTATTAATATTTTTTCTAAGTGTTGAAATATACTAGAACACTAAGCAGTTCTATCGCACCCTCATTCCCCAACCAGCCCTCCACCTCTCTCTCTAACCCACATTCTTTTTTTCTTATAAACTTTTTATTTTATATTGGAGTATAGTCAATTAACAATGTTGTGATAGTTTCAGGTGGACAATGAGGGGATTCAGTCATACATATACATGTATTCAGTCATACATATACATACACATTAGCCTCCCCCAAATTCCCCTTCCTTCCAAGCTGCCACACAGCATTAAGCAGAATTCCATGTGCTATATAATAGGTCCTTGTTGGTTAACCATTTTATAGCAGTGTGTACATAACCTTCCCAAACTCCCTAACTATCCCTTCCCCCCTGGCAACCACATGTTCATTTTCTAAGTCTGTGAATCTCTTTCTGTTTTATAAATAAGTTCATTTGCATCATTTCCTTTTGGATTCCACATATAAGGGATGTCATATGATATTTCTCCTTCTCTGCCTGATTTAGTTCACTCAGTGTGACTTACTTTACTCTCTAGGTCCATCCATGTTGCTGCAAATGGCATTATTTCATTCTTTTTATTTTTTTTTTAATTTTATTTTATTTTTAAACTTTACATAATTGTATTAGTTTTGCCAAATATCAAAATGAATCCGCCACAGGTATACATGTGCTCCCCATCCTGAACCCTCCTCCCTCTTCCCTCCCCATACCATCCCTCTGGGTCGTCCCAGTGCACTAGCCCCAAGCATCCAGTATCGTGCATCGAACCTGGACTGGCAGCTTGTTTCATACATGATATTTTACATGTTTCAATGCCATTCTCCCAAATCTTCCTACCCTCTCCCTCTCCCATAGAGTCCATAAGACTGTTCTATACATCAGTGTCTCTTTTGCTGTCTCATACACAGGGTTATTGTTACCATCTTTCTAAATTCCACATATATGCGTTAGTATACTGTATTGGTGTTTTTCCTTCTGGCTTACTTCACTCTGTATAATAGGCTCCAGTTTCATCCACCTCATTAGAACTGATTCAAATGTATCCTTTTTAATGGCTGAGTAATACTCCATTGTGTATATGTACCACTGCTTTCTTATCCATTCATCTGCTGATGGACATCTAGGTTGCTTCCATGTCCCGGCTATTATAAACAGTGCTGCGATGAACATTGGGGTACACGTGTCTCTTTCCCTTCTGGTTTCCTCAGTGTATATGCCCAGCAGTGGGATTGCTGGCTCATAAGGCAGTTCTATTTCCAGTTTTTTAAGGAATCTCCACACTGTTCTCCATAGTGGCTGTACTAGTTTGCATTCCCACCAACAGTGTAAGAGGGTTCCCTTTTCTCCACACCCTCTCCAGCATTTATTGCTTGTAGACTTTTGGATCACAGCCATTCTGACTGGTGTGAAATGGTACCTCATAGTGGTTTTGATTTGCATTTCTCTGATAATGAGTGATGTTGAGCATCTTTTCATGTGTTTGTTAGCCATCTGTATGTCTTCTTTGGAGAAATGTCTGTCTAGTTCTTTGGCCCATTTTTTGATTGGGTCATTTATTTTTCTGGAGTTGAGCTGTAGGAGTTGCTTGTATATTTTTGAGATTAGTTGTTTGTCAGTTGCTTCATTTGCTATTATTTTCTCCCATTCTGAAGGCTGTCTTTTCACCTTGCTAACAGTTTCCTTTGATGTGCAGAAGCTTTTAAGGTTAATTAGGTCCCATTTGTTTATTTTTGCTTTTATTTCCAATATTCTGGGTGGTGGGTCATAGAGGATCCTGCTATGATGTATGTCAGAAAGTGTTTTGCCTACGTTCTCCTCTAGGAGTTTTATAGTTTCTGAGTTGCTTCTATGCTTTCAGAAGATCTTAGGACTCAACCTGGACTTATACCACCATTCCTTATTTCTGTATTTTTTTTTTTAATCTCTTGGATATATTCTCTACTTTTTCCTCTCCTATTTGCTCTTTGAGCATTTCTTTGACACTCTTTTCCAAACCTTCTGAGAATATTTTCCAGTAATCATATTTTAAATTCTCATAGTTAGGTGTTGTTGTTTGATTATTTCTTTTCATAATAATATCCTGTTTCTTCCAGATGTGATATCTTCTCTCATCAATCAGGATAGTAATAATAGTTCATTCAAACTGAAGAGTAAAGTACGTTTACAAATTGAAAAAGAAAAACTGGATGGCATCTCCCAGTATACTGGAAAGATTTTCAACATACATATTTACATGTAAGAATCTTTAAATGTCAGAGTCTATGGGTCCTTTTTTATTGGAGTTTATTTATGTCCATCCTAAAGGAAATCAGTCCTGAATGTTCATTGGAAGGACTGATGTTGAAGCTGAAACTCCAATACTTTGGCCACCTGATGCAAAGAACTGACTCATTTGAAAAGACCCTGATGCTGGGAAGGCAAGAGGAGAAGGGGACAACAGAGGGTGAGATAAATGGATGGCATCACTGACTCAATGGGCATGAGTTTGAGTAAACGGGAGTTGATGATGGACAGGGAGGCCTGGTGTGCTGCAGTCCATGGGGTCACAGAGTCAGACACGACTGAGCGACTGAAATGAACTGAACTGAACTGATTTATGTTCTCCAGGGAAGACTACTCTATATCCCTCGGGGGTGGGCATGTGGGTGCAAGATTGGCTGTCGGCATGACACTCTGGGGGTGCCAGGGAAGGGAGCTGGTATGGTTTCATGAATCATGTGACCCCTGCGCCCTGCATTATCTCTATCCTCCAAAATACTAAATATCCTGGACTGTCACATTTCTGGTGCTTTCCCCAACTCCCACCCCTATCAGAGACTACAGCCCTGGTATTTGAGGGTAAGGTCAACAGGGAGAAGTAGCCTGGAGGTATGCCACGTGTCTCCCCTGTTCTCTAAACAGTAAAGAAGGCCACTTTTCATATTACTGTGCCTGATATTAGACTTCAAAAGCTTTGGTAGGCACTTTATTAGGTAAAAGGTTTTAGTTGTCTCAAAAGTTATTCTTCTTTATTCATAAGATAATTGGAATTGCACTTCGAGGTAAAACTTTATTGAAAGCTTTATGGCTGACCAGGTGCATTAAACTAAATACTTTTCCCTCACCCACCAATTTTGTAATTTTGTTAAAGAAAGGAGGACTTTAGTTTTTTGAGCGATTTTTTTCTCCCTCTAATATCCCATGCTGCTTATTGCTCATGTTTCTATTATCCCATATAGGCTGTAGGGTTTCTCTCCCCACCCAGGGGCCTCACAATAGACTTGCCAAATTGTAATTATCATGGCAAATCTTTTTGTTCTGACAAATAATACCTACATGTTTTATTTTATCCCATTTTCTGGAGCTACTTAGTTGAGTCTAAGTTTTCAAAAGTAATCACTAGTCTTTTTGAATCTTGGGAGTGTATTTCTTTAGACCTTGTAATATGCACAGTGTAAAACCATTTAAAGTTATGTTAATTTTTTTTCTTAGAAATACTATTTCAAATAATCATGCAGAGGAAAAAAAGTGAAAATGACTATTTATATCAACTGAGGACCTCAATGAGAGTTGTTAAAAGGTTGAGAAATAGAAGCTATAAAGGAAAGTTTAAGCAAAGGAACAAGATTATTAGGCTAAGAGAATGGTCTAACTACCCACCATTCAAGAGCAGCATAGAAAAATAATGACTTGCTGTTCTCTAGACCTAGGGAAGATGTAAGAAAAGGAATTAAGCTTAAAGTGAAATGTGAAAATTATGAAACTTTATGAGATGCTTCAAGGCTGAGTTTCACTAATACTCTAATGAAAAGGAATGAAAGTGCAGGTGAGGACTAACTAGATACTGAGGTTAAAAAAGATGATTCTGAACATTGCCTACAACTGAATTATTGCTTAGGACCCTAAGATTACCCCCAAAACAAAGACTTTCACTTATTCATAAAAAATTATAAAAGGGACCAATTAATTCATTTGGCTTGACAGAACTATTTAGTTAAATGTCCATCTCCATTTTTTAATAAAACAAGGAAAAAACCTAGGGAAATAAACAAGATGTGTGGGTATGTGTATATGTGAGTGGGCGTTTGTGGGAGTGTGTATGCGCTGTGTCCACACTATGAGGGACCCATGTCAAGGCAGAGCATATGGACTGTATAGGTTCCAAGACCACCATCACTACATGTGTCTCATCTTCTGGAGTCTCCCTGTTTAACCCAGTGACTTCTGGAGGGAAACATGGGCCTTCAGTCCAGCTCCCGTGCATGCTGGAAGGCCCCTTCAGTATTCCTTCTTTTAGACACACAGAGCAGTTTGGCTCCACTAGGATAATTGTATAACAAAGCAAAGACTGACTTGGCTTTCTTAGTGCTCTTCATACATTTTTATTCTTGAAATATAATTTAAAAGCAGCAGAATTTTTCACTTAGCTTTCTCATATACATATACATAATTTACCCATTTGAAGAATACAGTTCAGTGGTTTTTAGTATGTCCATGGAATTACTCAACCACCACCATAACCTAATTTTAGAACATTCTATTATTTCAAAAAGAAACCTAGTAACTTTTCTAAGGATTCTATAGAAGTTTTCATGAAGTCCTTTAGTTTCACCAAAAACTATTGTATTTTTTTTAACAGACATATCTACTTTAAAAAATGAGTGCTGTCTTTCAAGTTGACAACATGAACTTGGCAGGAAATGTAATTAATATAAATATCTGAATGTATACCTTTGGTAGCGCCATATCTATCACAAATTAGGACCAAAACTAATTCGACTGCAACAGATTACACAAAGAGTTGTTATACAGAAGATGAGACTAGGATTTCTAAGCATTTTCCTATTCAAATATGATTAGATTAGGATTAAAAGGCGTTAAAAAACATTCAAAAAGAGATTCAGAAAAGATGATGGATGACCTGTTCTGTTTTTTTCTCCCAGGAGAGCTGTAAAGTAACAGAAAGATCCTTTCGGCTCTTTTCTTTCACACTCTGTTAGGATACAGCTGCTGTGACAAACACAGCCGTGAACCCAGTGGCTGAGACATTACAGTCCTGAGAAGGGTGAGTGGTCCAGAAAGGTTACACACCTCTATTTCTATGTGAAGAAATCATTTAGGACCCAAATGTTTTCCATCACAGTGCTCCACTATCAGCCAGGGGACTCAAAGCTGGCTCCTATGGACTGACTAGTATTCTTCCCCCAAATCCCATGTTGAATGTCTAACCCCTAATGCAATTGCATTTGGAGACTGGGCCTAAAAGGAGGTGCCCCCGTGCATCCTCAGTCACTCACATTTCTGACTGTGACCCCATGGACTGTAGCTCACCAGGCTCCTCTGTCCATGGGATTTCCTAGGCAACAATACTGGAGTGGGTTGCCATTTCCTCCTCCAGAGATCTTCCAACCCAGGGATCAAACCTGTGTCTCCTGCATTAGCAGGCAGATTCTTTACCACTGTGCCACCTGGGAAGCCACCTAAAAGGAGGTGTGTGTGTGTTGACCCTTTGTTGACCTTTCAGTCATGTCTGACCCTTTGCAACCCCATGGACTATAACTTGCCAGGCTTCTCTGTCTGTGGAATTTTCCCGGCAACAATATTGGAGTGGATTGCCATTCCTTTCTCCAGGGGATGTTTCTGACCCAAGGATCAAACCCAGGGCCTCCTACACTGCAGGCAGATTCTTTACCCTCTGAGCACCAGGGAAGTCCCCTAAAAAGAGGTAGTAGAGGTTAAATAAGAAAGGGCTTTAATCCCATAGGACTAGCACCCTTTAAAAAAGAGGAAAAGACACCAGAGAGCTCTCTTTCTTTCTCTCTGTGCGCAAAGGTGAGAGGGCAACTAACTACAAGTGAGAAAGAGAGGTTTCACCAGAAACCACAGCTGACAGCACCCTGATCTTGGACTTCTAGCTTCCCAAATTGTGAAAAAATACAGTTTTGCTTTTTAAGACATTCAGCCTCTGGCCTTTTGTTACGCAGCCCTAGCAGACTAATACCATAGATTAGCAGTACTGGATCCTTGTTACTGTATACAGGAAGGGGGAAAAAGACACAACGGAGAATAAGAAGCTTCTTTTAAAGGGTATCGTATAGAAATTGCAAACATTACCTCTGTTTGCTTCTCATTATCCAGAATTTAGACACTTAACTATAAGGAAGGCAAAGAAGTATCCAGTATATTCACACATTGCTGCTAAAACTGTGCACATGTGCGTGTAACTATAAGGCAGAAGGAGAAATACATACTGAGGACTTAGTAGTCTCTGTAACAAATGCTCTTCCTCCCAGTTTTAGCATCATTTTCAAGGTACTTCTTCGTTACCCAACAGCTTCCAGAAAAACGATTGTAGATTTGGTTTGTTGATATCACCCTGTGCCCTCAACTTTGATATTTGATCCAGATTTTCAAAAATTGCATTTGCAATCCTGTTTTGCTCTATGTTTTTATAGAGAATTCTGATCTTACTAATTCATACTAAAATATTTATGAGTGATAAGTATGTGGTACTGTGATGGCGCTTAGCCATTTGCAAGCCTATAACTGGATAGTTTGTGTGTCCGTTTGCATGAAGAATTAGCTTCTGTCTCTAGCAGGTTGTGCTGTTGAGACGTCCAAGAGGGAAGAGAACTCAGGAGATTACAGGGAACACATGCGTTTCCTCTATGCATGCTTATGTGCCTTCCCTTTGAAGGTTACTTTCTACGTACTGTCAGTGACTGAACCAAGGCCCAGGGGAGCCACGTTTGAACAGCTGATTCACTTGCTGCATTCTCCTGAGCTCATATACCCTCAGACTGTGTTGGCCCCTGCTTGTCTGTCCATACTTTGGGATTCATTTATAATCATTTTACTCCTAGCAGCCAATGAAAACGTCTAGCCCATAGCAGACATGAATGAGAGGACCTTCAGAACTGATATCTTTAATTAAAATCATAACACTCCCCAGGTTCATATCTGAAGACCACATAACACACAGTATTTTGATAATGAAATTCAGCTTGTACTTTCTATAATGGCTCTTCTTGGATAGAAGCCAAGTGGATTCAAGTTATACCAAATTTGATTATGTACCAGGAGGTATTATCATGAAGCTTTAAATATACAATTCAGCTTCTGCACTTCTATTAGGAGAGCCAGAATTGATTTAATTTTGTGAAGGTCAAGGGGCAATTGCAGTGGATGTGTGTGAGGGGGCTTGGACAGGGAGTTCAGCTTCCCTGTCGTCAAATATGTCAGCAGTGATGATCCTCAAGCTTCCTCAACCGATAGGGTGAGGAGCCAGTGGTGATTCCATGAGCAGGAATTGGTGAGAACACAGAATTCCTGGGGTGGACTTGATCTCCTGAGAGCTTCTCTCTTTGACAGCAATAGCCTCATCTCAGGGTCAGCAAACATTTTCTGTAAATATCAGTGTCTTACTATTCCGTAAATAGTAAATATTTTAGGCTTTGTAGGTCCTAAGATCACCTTTACAACTCAGCTTTGCCTTTGTGGCAAGAGAACAGTCAGAGAAAATGTGAATGAATGTGGACACATGCCAATAAAACTTTATGTACTCGGGACTTTGAATTTCCTACACTTTTAGTATGCCATGAAATATTATTATTCCTTTGATTTTTGTTTTCAACCAATTTATAGATGTAAAAATTATTTTGCTCCCAGGGCAAAGCCAACCCCTGGCCTGGTTTCTTCTTCATTCAATGAGCAATTATCCAGTGACTCCCTGTGCCAACCACTGTTCTCAGTGATAGGAACGCTGCAGTGAACAAACAGGAGAAACTCACTGCACCACAGAGCTTACACTCTACATTCATCCACTGACACTGCTCATCAATCCAGAAAAGAGTCACCAGAACAATGCTGGGTTACAGTGCATGACACTGGTACAAGATTCCATGTTCAAATGCTTGGTGAGCCACTAAGTAATTGCAGCGACCATTCTGCAAGTTCAATTTCAAGCATGTTCATTGTGCCTAACTTTATTATATTCCTTTGACATTATATTACATCTCAGTTATTCCTCATTCCTTGCACAGTGCCTGGCACAGAAGAGAGATTCAGTTCCATCTTAATTGAAGCTAAGATGCTATCAGCATTATTTTATGGAAAAAAACAGCTCAAGAAAAAAGTTGCTAGTGAACTCTAGGATGGTCATCATTGTGAGATGCACTTACATTTCAGAGCTGTTCAAATGGGAAAAAAGAAATGTGAGACAGACTCCATGAAACAGGGTAAATGTTTCCTAAACAAACGGTGTCCCTATCCCCCTTCATTCTGAAAAGGTACAAGAGTAATTTATAGCGAGGCACAAGGAGAGCCAAAATCAAAACTGAGGGCCGTGAGAGGAATGCCGCGTGAGGTTGCCACCCTGCATTCTGGTGACTCTACCGCCTCTGTGTGCTGGAGATGGAGATGCTTGTTCCCTCCTCACAGGCCTTGCTTGCCTTCCTGAAGATTCCAGAACGCTCTCATAGGCAGTCTTGCCTCCTTCTTGCCAGTCTGGTGGCGAGTGGTGCAGAAACATTTTAATTAATGGTGAACTTCTCAAAGTTGAAGTGCAAACAATTATAGCTTAATTTTACTTTCGGCCTCATTTTCGTCATTTACATTCTCTCCTCCCTCCCCATTAGATGACTTCTTTCACAGTCTGTAAAGCTGTCTAATGGTTCTGCTCTCGAAAAAAGGGCGTTGTTTCTCTCTCCCGCAATTAGAAGCTGCAGAGAGACAAAGAGCTCTTCTGATAAATATCTCCAGAGAAGTCCTTCCAAAAGGCCTCACTCTGGAGAATGATACCCCCCTTTTTTTTTCTTTTCCCTGAAAGGTGTATGTCTTCCCCATAACAACTGTTTGCACACAAGACTCTGAGAAAGTTCATAGCACACATCACAAGTACATCTGATATGTAAGTGAAGTGATCTGTAGCGCTGCTAATTAGACCTAAATTCTTGATTTACTATTTATAAAACAAAATTGATTATTACTTCATCAACAACATTTAAAGCATCATTAAGAGAGGTCTGCTCCAGCAGCCTCAGGTTAAATTTTTTAACAAGCACTTTAGTTGCTAATCTGTGTTATTGCCAACATATGTAAACTTCCTAATGCTAATTGCATTCAGCTGTGAATCAAACAATGTCTAATTCTCTTCAGGATTAATTATGCACATGTGCCGCCTGCATTCCTAAACATGGTTCTCATAAATAATAAGAGATATATCTAAGCAGATGGGATTTTTCCAACTAAATGATCTGTTTATCATGAATAAAACAAATGACACATACTAGACTTCAAATGCAGAGTCACTGCAACTTCAAATATTTTTAGCATTAATAATTATCCCAACAATCGTTGGTGTGAATACATTTTTTGAATAACCTAGCAGCAAACAATGTTTGCTCACATGCTATATTTATCTCTTACAACATTAAAAAAAAAAAAAAAATTTTGAACGGAGAACCAGAAACAGGGTTGTTTATTTTATGCACTGACTGGGTGAAGATAATTGTACACTGTAAAGATTCAAAGTCTACCAGTCTACCTTCCCCAGGGAGTTCTGTTTAAATGGACTTGGTAATTAGGCTGACAAAACGTTACACATTTGTCTCACTTCCTAGAACAGAACAGGTTGGTGAGCATCTTTCCTAGCATTACAGGGCTAGAATCATTTCAATAGTTTCATTTGGTTCTTTGTTCTGGCAACAAAAATAATTTTGGAAGAAAGTGTACTTCTGTAACGAAAAAAAGAGGAGAAAGAAATACAGGAAAATGTATACAATTGTTAGTAATCTATCCTATTTCTATGGGGTTATTTTTTGTTCATTTACATAGTGTACCCATAGTACCTGCATATTAATATGAACCAAAGTTGAATTGGAAAGCCTTGGCATTCCAGAGAAGATTAGAATATTTTTAAGGAGGGAAATCCTTAGCAGCTTCATCTAAGGCTGAAAACTTAATACCAATCCTGGCACTTTCTCCCCTTCTCTTATATACTTTCTATCTCATAGTGACCAAAAATGCATTTCTTATCTATGATCATTTTTTACTGGATTTTACTAGGTAGCTAAGCTGATTGATAAATTATTTAAATTATGGCTCTAAAGCTAATATAAGCATATGTAAACTCAGAATACAAAAAGACTCAAGTTTGAATCATGTCTCTGCTACTTGAGAGCAGCATGAACATAAAAGTTACTTAACCTCATCATGAAATTTCTTTTCTTCACCTCGAACACAGAGAAACACCACCTCCTTTACAGGCTGTTGTGAGGATCTGAAAGATATTCTCAGTTCCTAGGTCTAACTAGTCGAAGGTGTTCAGCTAATGTTAATTTCTTCCTCTTCTCATTTCCCAACATACTATTTAACTCTGAGCATTCCCAAACAGACCCTTAACCAAAAGAGGATCTATGGAATGTTCAGTGGCAGATAGAATGAGCAAGAGGAGACTTTCTGGTCCCTCTCAACCTCCCCATAGTCAACTGTTTCCTACTTGACCTGTACAAAACCTCCTTTGTCCTAAATTATACAATTCTTAGCTCAATCACAGTCTACACACTGCTTAAAAGCACAAAATTTGTGCTTCTACTGGTGAAATAACAACACCATGCGTTTCACAGGAACATTCAACAACACAACCGAGATAATACAGTGATAAATTAAAACACTGGATCAAATACTGATTTCAGTCATCAAACCTGACAAATTAGGTTAATGGAACTTGTGGCAATGACTGTTTGAATTCTTCTTACAATCAAACATTTTTGGCTAAGAATTCAGCCAAAGCCCTTCCTTATGGTTTCAAGAAGACATCCTTGGATTCTGAAGGAGCAGCATCTCATATCACTGCTTTGGAGGTGATGGTGTGAATGTGGTTAAAGGCAGAAATAGAATGTAGAGGAAAGTGTTTTTTGGCACAAACCATTTTGTCTCAGACCTTTCACACATTCTCACCTCTCCACATCATTTATATTGCACTGGGACTCCTTCTCATCTCTGTCCTCCTCAGTTCAGTCACTAAGTTGTGTCCGACTCTTTACGACCCCATGGACTGCAGCACACCAGACTTCCCTGTCTATCACCAACTCCTGGAGCTTGCTCAAACTCATGTCCATTGAGCCGGTGATGCCATCCAACCATCTCATCCTCTGTTATCCCCTTTTCCTCCTGCCTTCAATCTTTCCCATCATCAGGATTTTTCCAATGAGTCAGTTCTTTGCATCAGGTGGCCAAACTACTGGAGCTTCAGATTCAGCATCAGTCCTTCCAATGAATATTCAGGACTGATCTCCTTTAGGATGGACTGGTTGGATCTCCTTGCTGTCCAAGGGACTCTCAAGAGTCTTCTCCAGCACCACACTTCAAAATTATCAATTATTCAGCCCTCAGCTTTCCTTTTGGTCCAACTCTCACATCTATAAATGACTACTGGAAAAATCATAGCTTTGACTATATGGGCCTTTATCGGCAAAGTAATGTCTCTGTCTAATATGCTGTCTAGATTGGCCAAAGCTTTTCTTCCAAGGAGCAAGTATCTTTTAATTTCATGGCTGCAGTCACCATCTGCAGTGATTTGGAGCCTAAAAAAATAAAGATTACCACTGTTTTCATTGCTTCCACATCTATTTTTCATTAAGTGATGGGACCAGATGCCATGTTCTTAGTTTTCTTAATATTGAGTTTTAAGCTAGCTTTTTCACTCTCTTTTTCCATTTTCATCAAGAGGCTCTTTAGTTTCTCTTCACTTTCTGCCATAAGGATGGTGTCTTCTGCATATCTGAGGTAATTGATATTTCTACCGGTAATCTTGATTCCAGCTTGTGCTTCATCCAGCTCAGCATTTTGCATAATGTACTTTGTATACAAGTTAAATAAGCAGGGTGAAAAAAAAAAAAATAAGCAGTGTAAAAATATACAGCCTTGATGTACTCCTTTCCCAATTTGGAACCAGTCTGTTGTTCCATGTCTGGTTCTGTTGCTTCTTGACCTGCATACAGATTTCTCAGCGGGCAGGCAATGTGGTCTGGTATTCCCATCTCTTTAAGTATTTTCCACAGTTTGTTGTGGAAAATCCACACAGTCAAAGGCTTTGACATAGTCAATAAAGCAGAAGTAGATTTGTTCTGGCGCTCTCTTGCTTTTTCTATGATCCAATGAATGTTGGCAATTTGATCTCAAGTTCATCTGCCTTTTCTAAATCCAGCTTGAACATGTGGAAGTTCTCAGTTCACGTATGGTTGAAGCCTAGCTTGGAGAATTTTCAGCATTATTTTGCTAGCATGTGAGATGAGCGCAATTATGTGGTAGTTTGAACATTCTTTGGCATTGCCTTTCTTTGGAATTGGAATGAAAACTGACCTTTTCCAGTCCTGTGGCCACTGCTGAGTTTTCCAAATTTGCTGACATATTGAGTGAAGCACTTTAACAGCATCAACTTTTAGGACTTGAAATAACTCAGCTGGAATGTCATCACCTTCACTGGTTTTCTTTGTAGTGATGCTTCCTAAGGCCCACTTGACTTCGCATTCCAGGATGTCTGGCTCTAGATGAGTGATCACATCATCTTGGCTATCTGGGTCATGACGATCTTTTCTGTACAGTTCTTCTGTATATTCTTGCCATCTCTTCTTAATGGCATTTGCTTCTGTTAGGGCCATACCATTTCTGTCCTTTATTATGCTCATCTTTGCATGAAGTATTCCCTTCGTATCTCTAATTTTCTTGAAGATATCTCTAGTCTTTCCCATTCTATTGTTTTCCTTTATTTCTTTGCATAGATAATTGAGGAAGACTTTATTATCTCTCCTTGCTAGTCTTTGGAACTCTGCGTTCAAATGGGTATATCTTTCCTTTTCTCCTTTGCCTTTCACTTCTCTTTTCTCAGCTATTTGTAAGGCCTCCTCAGACAACCATTTTGCCTGTTTGCAGTTCTTTCTCTTGATCCCTGCCTCCTGTACAATGTCACGGACCTCCATCCATAGTTCTTCAGGCACTCTATGAGATCTAATCACATGAATCTATTTGTCACTTCCACTGTATAATCCTAAGGAATTTGATTTAGGTCATACCTGGATGGTCTAGTGGTTTTTCCCTACTTTCTTCAATTTAAGTCTGAATTTGGCAATAAGGAGTTCATGGTCTGAGCTGCAGTCAGCTCCCAGTCTTGTTTTTGCTGACTGTATAGAGCTTCTCCATCTTTGGCTGCAAAGAATATAATCAATCTGATTTCAGTGTTGACCATCTGGGGAAGTCCATGTGTAGAGTCTTTTTTTGCGTTTTTGGAAGAGGGTGTTTGCTATGACCAGTGAATTCTCTTGGCAAAACTCTGCCTTTGCCCTGCTTCATTTGTTTTTTTTCAAGGTCAAATTTGCCTGTTACTCCAGGTATCTCTTGACTTCCTACTTTTGCATTCCAGTCCCCTATAATGAAAAGGACATTTTTTCTTTTTGGTGTTAGTTAAATGGTCATCATAGAGCTGTTCAACTTCAGCTTCTTCAGCATTACTGGTCAGGGCATAGACTTGGATTGATGTGGTATTGAATGGTTTGCCTTAGAAATGAACAGAGATCATTTGGTTGCTTTGAGATTGCACCCAGTACTGCATTTTGGACTCTTTTGTTGACTATGAGGGCTACTCCATTTCTTCTAAGGCATTCTTGCCCACAGTAGTAGATATAACGGTCATCTGAGTTAAATTTGCACATTCCAGTCCACTTCAGTTCATTGAGTCCTAAAACGTCAGTGTTCACTCTTGCCATCTCCCGATTGACCACTTCTAGTTTACCTTGATTCATGAACCTAACATTCGAGGTTCTGTGCAATATTGCAGGTTCTCATGCAATTCCAGTTTCCTATGCATAATCCATCATCCTGGCGTTGGACAATTTTTCTGTCCTCATTCAAAATGTGACTCATCTTAGATTAATTGGCAACCAACTTTTCAGATTTTTCAAGTATCATCTTTCTATCTCTCTCTATTTTCTCCTTAGTCAATTTTCTAGACTGAGATTTCACTGAAATATCCAGTAGAAATCAAAACTAAAAACAAAGTAAAAATAAAACAAAACAAAACAAAAATCTGGACTTAGTCCTGCCAGTATTTTCCTTTACCTGCCAATAATTTCAGTATAGTTTTCACTCATATTTTAAAAAAAAGCAATGTAGGCATTCATGACACTGAGATATTTTTAAAGTGCAATTACATTCAAAAGCTACAGTTCCCAAGAAAGTATTTCAGTTTTTCATCAATTTAAAACTAAAATAGTTATGAATTTCACCCTGCTTCAGTCTCCTCATTTGTAACATGGAGACAAAATTTGTAAATATCTTATGATTTGGGGGACTAAATAAAATAGTAATTGTAAATGCTTAGAATAGTGTGTGGCAACAAGTGCTTAATAATTATTTTCTTCTGTTATTATAATTAATAACTTACAAATTCAAGTAACCCAAACCCTGCCACAGTTTTTTGACCTTCATATGAGTTTCTCACTAATCATGAATTTCAGTTAGTAACCTAAGAACTAAATATTGCATGTGGATTTTTAAACATCTAGGTGCCCTTAAAATTGAAAAGCAACCACAAACACAAAAGGAAGAAAAGGAATAAGACACTGGATTAATGAAGGAAATGATGCTATTGGAGACTCTAGTGGCTACACAATATATCTGCCCCAGGCATTGAGCTTGAGGCTGTTTTTATGTTTTCTTCCATCACTTTTTCTCTGGGTTTATGCCCACATGTAAATGCAAGATCAGTCCATTCTCCTCTCCATTAGTGTCTTGACAGACTTGATAAGGCTATTCATGCTGTTCCCTAGAGTTTAATAATTGCCAAAAGATGCATTAAATGATAACACTGATGGTGAAGTACTTTAAGTCACTCAATTCTCTCATTTTGTAACAATTAATTTCATATCCTTCCAAAAACAATTTCAACTGCTTGGCACAGAGCATATGGTACTTAATATTTTACTGACATTTAAACAAGTCTAAATTTGCTGGTTTCATTAAATAGCTTTACACTAAAATTCATTTAATTTCAAAAACGTATGTTTGGCAATGAACATGCTATCTTATGTAACCTAAAGGGTACATGGATAGTAGGCTGTGGCCCAAACATATTAGATATCTTGCTAATGGATGCCGGAAAATTTCTGCTCTCTAATATCAAAATTTTAAGTCTGGGGACTTAAAGTAAAAATAAACTTAGATGAGAAACAAACTAGTTTCTATATGGCCTATTTGAAATATGAAAAGGGAAAGCAAATAAAATTTTCTCTACCCCTTTAGCTTTAATTATAAAAAAATATTTTCCAACTCCTCATGCTGCTGCTGCTGCTTCTAAGTCGCTTCAGCTGTGTCTGACTCTGTGACTCCATAGACGGCAGCCCACCAGGCTCCCCCGTCCCTGGGATTCTCTAGGCAAGAACACTGGAGTGGGTTGCCATTTCCTTCTCCAATGCATGAAAGTGAAAAGTCAAAGTGAAGTGGCTCAGTTGTGCCCGACTCTTCGCAACCCCATGGACTGCAGCCTACCAGGCTCCTCCGTCCATGGGATTTTCCAGGTAAGAGTACTGGAGTGGGGTGCCATTGCCTTCTCCACCAACTCCTCATAGATATTACTAAATTACTATTTGTGAGGTCCCAGTGAAATGAAACAAAAGATAATCTTCAGTTCAGTTCAGTTCAGTCGCTCAGTTGTGTCCAACTCTTTGTGACCCCATGAATCGCAGCATGCCAGGCCTCCCTGTCCATCACCATCTCCCAGAGTTCACTCAGACACACGTCTATCGAGTCAGTGATGCCATCCAGCCATCTCATCCTCTGTCGTCCCCTTCTCCTCCTGCCCGCAATCCCTCCCAGCATCAGAGTCTTTTCCAATGAGTCAACTCTTCACAAGAGGTGGCCAAAGTACTGGAGTTTCAGCTTCAGCATCATTCCCTCCAAAGAAATCCCAGGGCTGATCCTCAGAATGGACTGGCTGGATCTCCTTGCAGTCCAAGGGATTCTCAAGACTCTTCTCCAATACCACAGTTCAAAAGCATCAACTCTCTTAAACGCCTTTAAAAATTATTTTCAGTTTTGAGTCATCAGATAAATGTATATTTTCTTTTATTTGCCTCAATGGATAGTATCCTATGATTTCTAAGGTTTCTTCTAGTTTAGAATCTTTGATTCCTGTTTCTTCTAAAATATTAAACTTGGACATACATTATTTTGGTCAATATTTAATATAACTAGTATTAAGTTGACATTCCAAATCAGTGGGAAAATAGATAGATTGATTAAATTTTGTGAAAGTATAGACTAGATACCAAACTGTATTTTATAATGCTTAAGTCTAATGTAAAAAGTTATAAAATAATTAGATAAAATTTAGAATGATATTCAGATAATATTGGGGTAAGAAGTTTTTGCCAAACCCAATTTCAAAGGCAAAAGTAGCTAAAAGAAAAATGACTACATATAACTACATAAAAATAAAAAGTTTCTATTTATCAAGAATGATAAATGACTAACTTGATGGACATGAGTTTGAACAAGTTCCTGGAGCTGGTGATGGACAGGGAAGCCTGGTGTGTTGCATTTCATGGGGCCGTAGAGTTGAACACAACTGAGTAATTGAACTAATAAGTGACTTAAGGAAAAGTTATTTGTTGGAAAAAGGTTAAGATTTCTGTTATATAAAAAATATGCAATATTTATAAATCACTAAGAGAAACAAATGAGACAAACCCCCCTATAGAAGAATAAGCAAAATATATAAACAAGTAATTAATGATAAAAGAGAAGAAAAATGGTTACACATACATGAAAAAGATATTCAGCTTCATTTGTAATATAAGAAATAAATATATAAGGAAAAAATGTATACTGTGGTTTTCAGATTAGAAAGATGAACAATATTAATGTTTATATTAATAATATATGAAAAAACGGACATTCTTATATGTGGTTTTTCTCAGTAGAAGCAACATTATTTGGAGGGCTATTTGGCTGTGAATATCAATAACCACAAAAATGTCCAGAAAAAAAATGACAATGAGGAACTGCTCCAGATTAAAGGAGACTAAATAACAGTGAACACAGTGTGAATCCTGGATGTATGCTGGGGCAAGAAAGTAGATGGGTCGAGGAACTCCAAAGAACTTTGCTGGGAAAGTTGATAACATTTAAATGTAGATTCTGGGTAGTGTGTGTGTGCTTATTTGGTCCTGTCCAACTCTGCAATCCTCCAGACTGTAGCCAGGCAGTCTCCTTTGTCCTTGGGATTCTTCAGGTAAGTATACCTGAGTGGGTCGTCATTTCCTCCTCCAGGGATCTTTCTGACTCAGGGATCAAACCCATGTCTCCTGTGTCTCCTGCATTGCAGGTGGATTCTTTACTGCTGAGCCATTTGGGAAGTCCCGAATTTGGTAATTTTATTGTGGCCCTGTAGCAGAACCTTGTTGCCCTTGGGAAAAAGAGGCTGGAGTATTTAAAGGGTAAGGGAGCAGAATTTTATCAGCTTACTCTCAAACTGGAAAATGTGTGTGTGTAAAGGATGGGGGTGGGAGAGGGAGGGAGTGAGATTCAGAGCACAAAGCAATGGAACAAAGGGCAAAATGGCTAAATCTAGGTAAAATATAGAGTTCCTTGAATGAGTCCTGCAACTTTTCTGTAATTTGAAACTATCAAAATTGAAAGTTAACAGAATAATCTTAAAGTGTACACCCAATGAACCAATACTTTCACTTTGGGAATTTCTCTGAAGGAAATAATCATGAATTTACAACAAGGATATTTATTTATCACAATGTTATTTATGATGGTAAGAACTGGAAACTAAACCAATTTGCTCAACAAATTCATTGAAGGTACTTATCTTATGAGGTATTTTATGTAGCCATTAAATCTTATTTAAAGCAAATGTTCATTAACATGGTAAAATATCTATGAAATGATGTTAATTTTAAGGCAGAATGTACTAAGGCAGAATACTTTGCTTTAAAATGAATTATTTGTTAAAATTGGTAGGTATATACTAATTGTATGTAAAAAAATCTTTATTTTTATCAAGTTCTTTCTTTAAGAAGGGCAATTTATATCCTTTCTGAAAAACATATCAAATAATTAACAACAGAGATAAAATAGAAGATGCTTTTGAGGCAAATGTCAAGGATTTCTTACATTTTGAATGTGTTGTGTTATTCATAAGGCTAAACAATGACTTCTTGGGTTCTCGGAAGTTTTGCATTTCTGGGTCACTTTCTCTATAAAAAATCATATGAATCCAGCAATTCTACTTTGGGATATTTTTCCAAAGAAAACGAAAACACAACTTTGAAAAGACATATGCACCCCTATGTTGGCTATAGCATTATTCACAATAGTTAAGATATGGGAGCAACCCAAGTGACCAACAATAGATAACAGATAACAAAGATGCAATATGTATAAGCAATGGAATATTACTCAGCCTTAAAAGAGAATGAACTCTTGCCATTTTGTAACTATGTAGATAGATCTAAAGGGTATTATGCTAAATGGAGTGTCAGAAAAAGACAATTACTATATGATTCCACTTATATGTGGAATTTAAAAAACAAAATAAATGAACAAATAGAACAAACCAGAAACAGAGTCTTAGATACAGAGAATAAACAAGTGGTTGCCAGAGAGGAGAAGGACAGAAAAATGATTAAAATAGGTGAAGGAAATTAAGAGGCACAAACTTTTAGTTACAAACTAAATGAGTCATAATAATGAAATGTACAATGTAAGAAATATAATCAATAGCAATTTAACATCTTTGTATAGTGACAGATGGTGGTAATTAGACTTATCAAAAATCATAAAAATATTATTGTATACTCATACTTTTATAAAGCTGGATATATTAAGATCATATATTAAAATATTTTCTATTTATGTAAAAGTTTATTTTTTAATTCTTATTTTTTAAAAAAATTAAAATGATTTCATGAGCTCCTTAAAGTACTGTGGGTTCTAGGCACTGCGTCATCTATTGTGCTTAGTGGGTAAGTTGAACCTGATTTCATCTTCTCTACTTGGTGTATCTGCTGGCTCATGAGGCATCTACAGTAGTACTTCTCAAACTTTAATGTGACTGAAAAT
The DNA here is from genome assembly GCF_029378745.1 of Bos indicus. Lineage (NCBI taxonomy): Eukaryota > Metazoa > Chordata > Mammalia > Artiodactyla > Bovidae > Bos > Bos indicus. Next base: position 53,480,749 of record NC_091763.1, on the reverse strand, counting down.
CAGAGAAATATTGCTAAAATGTAGATTCTGATATAATAAATACAGGGTGAGATGAGAGTCTGCATTTCTGACAAGTTCCCAGACAATGCTAACACTCCTGGTCTGTCGACCATCTTTGGAGTAGCAAGGTGCTAGGATGTGGTTATATTCACCATGCCTGGGACCTCTATATGTTCATATATTATTCCTTAGCATTTGTGCTGTCTTTAAGTGCTATCTTTTATCCATGGTCATTTTTTCTTATGCATGCAAAAATATCCTTTCCTGCCTCCTTCACATGTACCTATTTACCTAGGGACATAGACTCATTCCCAGATGCATACCTGTATCTGAATCTGTACCTGGATGAAGGCATGAAAACTTATTAGCAGAGATCATGTCTTTGTGGTGGAAATCTGGATGATATTAAAGTCATTTGTGTACCTTACTCTTTTGCCAACTTCTCTTCATTGAACATACATCAATTTTATAAATAAAAATACTGTATATCATAAATAGACATGTCTACTATAAATATAGTAGACAGACTTGCCTATGAGTGTCCAGGAGTTTCCAGCGGAGGAATGGGTCAGAAGTGGCTTGCTACAGGGTTGGCAGGACTGAGTACGGGGAGTGTGAGCACAAGATCTTTTGAAGGAAGTCACCATTATCTTCATTACCTCCACCATAGTTTGGCCTCAGATCCAACAACAGGGAGGGAACAGAGCCCCACCCATCAATAGAAAATCTGATTTAAGACCGAGCATGGCCCCGCCCATCAGAGCAAGACCCAGTTTCTTCCACAGTCAGTCTCTCCCATCAGGAAGCCTCCATAAGCCTCACATCCTTATCCCTCAGAGGGCAAACAGAATGTAAACCACAATTGCAGAAAACTAATCCAACTGATCACAGGGACCACAGCTCTGTCTAACTCAATGAAACTATGAGCCATGCCATGAGGGGCCACCCAAGACAGATGGGTCATAGTGGAGAGTTCTGACAAAACTGGTCCACTGGAGAAGAAAATGGCAAACCACTTCAGTATTCTTGGCTTGAGAACTCCATGAACAGTATGAAAAGGCAAAAAGATATGACACTGAAAGATGAAATCCCCAGGTCAGCAGGTGGCCAATATGCTACTGGAGATCAGTGGAGGAACAACTCCAGAAAGAGTGAAGAGACAGAGCCAAAGTAAAAACAATGACCATCTGTGGATGTGACTGGTGATGGAAATAAAGCCTGATGCTGTAAAGAACAATATTGCATAGGAACCTGGAATATTAGGTCCATGAATAAGGGTAAATTGGAAGTGATCAAACAGCAGATAACAAGAGTGAACATCGATGGTTTAGGAATCAGTGAACTAAGTGGACTAGAATGGGTGAATTTAACTCAGATGACCATTATATCTACTACAGTGGACAAGAATCCCTTAGAAGAAATGGAGTAGCCCTCACAGTCAACAAAGAAGTCCGAAATGCAGTACTTGGGTGCAATCTCAAAAGCAACGAAATGATCTCTGTTCATTTCCAAGGCAAACCATTCAATACAACATTAATCCAAGTCTATGACCTGACCAGTAATGCTGAAGAAGCTGAATCATTCTATGAAGACCTACAAGACTTTCTAGAACTAACATCCCCAAAAGATGTCCTTTTCATTATAGAGGCCTGGGATGCAAAAGTAGGAAGTCAAGAGATACCTGGAGTAACAGGCAAGTTTGACCGTGAAAAAAAAAAAAGGGAGCAGGGCAAAGGCTAACAGAGTTTTGCCAAGAGAATGCACTGGTCATAGCAAACACCCTGTTCCAACAATGTAAGAGAAGACTCTACACATGGACACCACCAGATGGTCAATACCAAAATTAGATTGGTTATATTCTTTGTAGCCAAAGATGGAGAAACTCTATGCAGTCAGCAAAAACAAGGCTGGGAGCTGACTGCAGCTCAGATCATGAACTCCTTGTTGCCAAATTCAGACCTAAATTGAAGAAAGTAGGGAAAACCACTAGACCATCCAGGCATGACCTAAATCAAATCCCATAGGATTATACAGTGGAAGTGACAAATAGATTCATGTGATTAGATCTGATAGATAGAGTGCCTGAAGAACTATGGATAGAGGTTTGTAACATTGTACAGGAGGCAGGGATCAAGACCATCCACAAGAAAAAGAACTGCAAACAGGCAAAATGGTTGTCCGAGGAGGCCTTACAAATAGCTGAGAAAAGAAGAGAAGTGAAAAGCAAAGGAGAAAAGGAAAGATATACCCATTTGAACGCAGAGTTCCAAAGAATAGCAAGGAGAGATAAGTAAGTCATCCTCAGTGATCTATGCAAAAAAATAGAGGAAAACAATAGAATGGGAAAAACTAGAGGTATCTTCAAGAAAATTAGAGATATGAAGGAAATACTTCATGCAAAGATGAGCACAATAAAGGACAGAAATGGTATGGACCTAACAGAAGCAAATACCATTAAGAAGAGATAGCAAGAATACATGAAGAGCTGTAAACAAAAAAGATCGACATGACCCAGATTACCAAGATGCTGTGATCACTTGTCTAGAGCCAGACATCCTGGAATGAGAAGTCAAGTGGGCCTTAGGAAGCATCACTACAAACAAAGCTAGTGGAGGTGATGGAATTCCAGTTGAGCTATTTTAAATTCTCAAAGACAATGCTTCACTCAATATGCTGGCAAATTTGGAAAACCCAGCAGTGGCCACAGGACTGGAAAAGATCAGTTTTCATTCCAATCCCAAAGAAAGGCAATGCCAAAGAATGTTCAAATTACCATGCAATTGCATTCATCTCACACACTAGCAAAATAATGCTCAAAATTCTCCAAGCCAGGCTTCAACAGTACATGAACTGTGAACCCAGATGTTCAAGCTGGATTTAGAAAAGGCAGAGGAACCAGATATCAAATTGGCAACATCCACTGGATCATTGAAAAAGCAAGAGAGTTCCAGAAATATATGAACTTCTGCTTTATTGACTATGTCAAAGCCTTTGACTGTGTGGATCACAACAAGCTGTGAAAAATTCTTCGAGATGGGAATAACCGACCACCTAACCTGCCACCTGAGAAACCTGTATGAAGGTCAAGAAGCAACATTTAGAACTGGACATGGAACAATGAACTGGTTCCAAATTGAGAAAGGAGTATGTCAAGGCTGTATATTGTCACCCTGCTTATTTAAGTTATATGCAGAGTACATCACACAAAATGCCAGGCTGGATGAAGCACAAGCTGAAATCAAGATTGCTGGGAGAAACATCAATAACCTCAGATACATAGATGACACCACCCTTAGAGCAGAAAGTGAAGAAGAACTAAAGAGCCTCTTGATGAAAGCGAAACAGGAGAGCGAAAAAATTCACTTAAACCACAACATTAGGAAAACTAAGATCATGGCATCCGGTCCCATTACATGGCAAATAGATTGTGAAAAATTGGAAACAGTGAGAGACTATTTTTTGGGGCTCCAAAATCACTGCAGATGGTGGCTTCGGCCATGAAATTAAAAGACACTTGCTCCTTGGAAGGAAAGTTATGACCAACTTATACAGCCTATTACAAAGCAGAGATACTACTTTGCCAACAAAGGTCTGTCTGGTCAAAGCTATGATTTTTCCAGGAGTCATGTACGGATGTGAGAGTTGAACTATAAAGAAAGCTGAGGGCTGAAGAATTGATGCTTTTGAACTGTGGTATTGGAGAAAACTCTTGAGAGTCCCTTGGACTGCAAAGAGATCATATCAGTCAATCCTAAGGTAAATAAACCCTGAATACTCACTGGAAGGACTGATGCTGAAGCTGAAGCATTTTGGTCACCTGATGGGAACAGCCGATTCATTGGAAAATTCCCTGATGCTGGGAAAGATTGAAGGCAAAAGGAGAAGAGAGCATCAGAGGATGAGATGGCGGGATGGCATCACCGATGCAATGTACATAGACTTGGGCAAATCTCAGGAGATGGTGAGGGACAGGGAGGCCTGGCGTGTTGCAGTCCATGGGGTTGCAAAGTTGGACATGACTGGGTGACTGAACAACAGCAACAATGACAAATGAAGTGCCATTTTGGTGATCTTGGTCATAACAGGTAGGGAAAATTAAATCTAGTTATTAAGGAGGTAAAACAATATTTCAACATAGAAGCGTTTCTAACAGAAATCATAGTTCTGTGTTTATTACTAAAATGAAAGCCAATTAAGATTTAAAAACATTCTTTCAATAGACAATATGATTCTCAAGATTATATGACTTATCTTTTCTTCTGGGACAAATACATTCTGAACAGTTAATATGTTGTTGTTAGATCTGCTTTTTAGTGAGTGGTGAATAAATACATAAAAAGTCTATTTACTTTGATATTCTTGGCAATGACCAACATAATCAATAATAGGCAAATCCATTAAGATGGTTGAAAATTCAGGGTCTATTACAGAGATCATTATCATAACTTGAAAGACATCTCCTCCACTTTCATTCCAACTCTTAAATACCACTCGCACTTAAACTTTAAAAAATTCATCTTTCGGGATCTACAACGCTGCTCCAAAGTTTATTTTTACATTTTTTTTAAGGTTAAAACATTGCTCATGAAATGTTCAATTTATCTGAATAGCATTAATAGAATTCCTTCACTTTTTCCATGAAAACTTTTTATCACCTCAATTTATTATACAGTGTTGATTTTTTTCTCCAAACCCTCATATTTTACTGTATAATATGTGAATATTTTTCTAAGTCTTCGTCTGATCATTCATCAGGCTTTGATATTTATAAATGTTAGCTTAAACCTAAATAATCTGAAGAGAAAAGAATAAAAATCTGTAGTTTCAAATTGGACAAATATATTTTTCTTGGCAGTTGAGAGTCAGTGTAACTGAATAATATAGAATTTCATTGCAACGTAACAAATATAGTGTGTGTGTGTGTGTGTGTGTGTGTGTGTGTATAAAATCTTTGAAGTTTTAATGCTCTCTCTGTGCTATACCTTTTAAAATTTTATTTATAACCAGTATATGACATATAAACAATGGAAAGCTTTCAAAGTTGAATTCATTACAGGTATTAAATGCACCCATAATTATACCTTTCTCTATTCACTTGAGATGACCTGTTATTTGGCACTTTTTGGATGGAAATATTCTTGTTCAATTCATGGAATGTTTTCCACTATATTAGTGCTAGTATGTAGTGGCTGCCTTATCCAGACATATAATTCTTACAGAAATACTGGAATGGAACTCCACGAAATTAATATTCTGTGTTTCCCCTGCAGACCCTTAGAAAGAGGAATTTTATATGTTTTTTTGCAGAAATCTGATATAAGCCTGTATAACTTAAAGATCACATTCACGTTATTTCCCATAATTACTTAGCACTAGGCCAACACCCTGTATACAATGGCATATTTATTTTAGGTGAACTATAGTTTTGAGGTTTTATAATTTCTTTGCGTAATGTGTATATTTAGAAAACATATACATACAGTTGACAGACATTATAACTATTCCTGCTATACAATATAACCATTGAGCCTTTGTCTATGAATCATATAAACATAATGTTATGAAATGTTTTAAACTTCAGGAAATAGATTACTTTATCCTGTATTTCAAATTTAAAATTTTTATGGCAATATGTATATATAGAACATTTATATATGTGAAAGAAATTCATAATTGCCTATGTAAGTCTGTCTGAATTAATTTATTCATTTATTTCCCCTGAAAGTCTTCATTCACTACTGGTCCTTCAGTGGTAAAAAAATATGATGTCAAGGAGAGTCATTGACCTACCTACTAAAAACAGATTAACTTCTATAAAATAAAATCATCCAGGGATGCACTGATATTTTTTGATTGTTTAAAATTTGAGACAAAAAATATTAAACATAATAATAATCATGATCCCCTTGATTCTACCACCCAACTTAAGAGCTGGAATATTATTAATAGTGTTTCATCTACTTCTGTGTTTCTTCTTCCTCCCCCAGAAGTAACTATTATACTGAATTTTGTGTTTATCTTACTAATTATTTTAAAAATAGTTCTATCACAACAAATTATGTTACTTAGGTTCGTTTGCTTTTGAGTTTTATAAAAACAATGTATTTATTATATGATCATTAGGTTTCAACGTTACATAGCAGGGATTGGCAACCCGTCATCTGGGGGTCAAATTTGACCTGTGAATCAAATGTTACATTTTACATAATAAGAAAAAAAAAACTTGCAGAACTTTTAGTATTATTGTCTGAAACAGAACTTCCAATAATAAATTACCAGAAACTAGTAATTTAGAGATTGTCATGAATCACTAAAGAACTAAAAATTCTTTCTAAATTCTAAAGGACTAAAAAGTTGTTTCAAACTTACTGTCTTAGCTAGAGCTATGACTGTTGTTTAGAGGCTAAGTCATGTCCAACTCTTTTGTGACCCCATGAACTGCAAACCACCAGACTCCTCTGTCCACAGGATTTCCCAGGCAAGAATACTGGAGTGGGTTGCCATTTTCTTCTCCAGGCGATCTTCCCAACCCAGGGATCAAGCCTGGGACTCCTGCACTGGCAGGCAGATTCACTACCACTGAGCCATCAGGGAAGACCATAACAGGGCTGCCATAATAAAATAATCTGCTTAAAAAAAAGGCATTTATGATCTCACAGTTCTGCAGGCTAGAAGTCCAAGGTCAACATGACAGAGGTTTCTGGTGAGAGCTCTTCCTGGCTTGTAGATGACTGTCTTTTCACTGTTTCCCCATATGATGGGGAAGGGGACAGGGGAAGAGAAAGAGAGAAAAGAGCGAGGGAGTGAGAAAGAGAGGGAGGGAGGGAGAGTGAAGGAGGAAGGGGGCATGTGCAAGCTCTCTGTGTTTCTTCTCATAAAGGTACTAATCCCATCCTGAGGATCCCATCCTCATGACCTCATCTAAATCTAATTACCGTCAAAAGATTCTCACTTCTAAGTATCATCATATTTGGAGTTCAGGGCTTCAAGAAATTTTAGAGGTATGCAGTTCAGTCCATAACATTTATGCTTGAATTTTGTAGTTTAAATTCAATATATTCATATACTATATAATTAAATATATATATATATAAATATATATATATACATATATATTTTACCAAGCAATGCAATGCATCTAAAATTCTGTGACTGGTCTTTGCATCCTTTTGAACATCTGGAACCCCAAATCAACACACTCTATCTGATGAAGTACTCTACAATATTTCAATGATGCTGACTCTGCTGTGGTTGTGCAGATGTAATATTTAAAATATATCTTTTGGCATTGGATATTTTTGTTGCATAGAGTAATAAAAGCAGAGCCCATTATCCCTGGATCACATATTTTTGTTATGAGTAACCTAATCAGTCCCCCCTCACCCCTTTAATCACTCCATTCCTCACCTTCTCTACTAAGTACTTAAGATTTCCTAAAATAACAACCCTTTACCAAAATACACTCTAAATTCATGAATTCTTTCCTCTGTTCATTCAGTTTCCTTTGACCAAGTCATTCATTTCGTAATATATACTCCAGACACACTAAGAGGTTTATGTTGTGTAAATACATTTTATTTCCATTTTTAAACTATAAATTCACCTTGTTATCTTTTTTCCAACGTGCAATTTAATAAATTAATTTCTGGGTCTCACTCTCAGAGTTTCTGACTCAGAAAGCCTGTGGTGGAACCCAAGAATTTGAGTTCCTAATAAGTTTCCAGGTGATGGTGGTGCTGCTAGTCTAGGGTCCACGCTTCTCAAGCCAATGAAGTATTTTTTTCTTTCATAAACCCAAGTGATGTCCTTGGAATAATCTAGGTCATAGAAAGCTAAACCAGATTATATTGACTGATATTTAGATTTGTGAGCCCCTGCCCCTGTGGCAGGCCACTGCTGAATCATACCTCTGCAGGAGACACTCAAACACTCAAAAAGAGATCTACTTCAGTCTCTGTGGGGTCTCCTGGTGTGCATAAAGTTTTGTTTGAGCCCTCTGAGCATCTCTGGTGGGTATGAGGTTTGATTCTAAATGCAATTTTGCCCCTCCTACCGTCTTGCTGGGGCTTCTTCTTTGCGCTTGAGCGTGGGCTGTCTTTTTTTGGTGGGATCAGGTATGATCTAAATCAAATCCTTTATGATTATACAGTAGTAGTGACAAACAGATTCAAGGGATTAGGTCTGACAGAATGCCTGAAGAACCATGACAGAGGTTTGTGACATTGTACAGGAGGCAGTGATCAGGATCATCCCTAAGAAAAAGAACTGCATAAAGTTGTCTGAGGAGGCCTTACAAATAGGGGAGAAAAGAGAAGCTAAAGACAAAGGAGAATAGGCAAGATATAACCAACTGAATGCAGAGTTCCAAAGAATAACACAGAGAGATAAGAAAACCTTCTCCAGTGATTAATGCAAAGAAATAGAGGAAAACAATAGAATGGGAAAGACTAGCAATCTCTTCAAGAGAATTAGTGATACCAAGGGAACATTTCATACAAAGATGGGCACAATAAAGAACAGAAATGGTATAGACCTAGCAGAAGCAGAAGAACTTAAGAAGCAGTGGGAAGAATACATAGAAGAACTATACAAAAAAGACCTTCATGATGCAGATAACCACGATGGTGTGATCACTCATCTAGAGCCAGATATCCTGGAATGCAAAGTCAAAAGGACTTAAGGAAGTATCACTAACAAAGCTAGTGGAGGTGATGGAATTCCAGCTGAGTTATTTCAAGTCCTAAAAGTTGATGCTGTTAAAGTGCTATACTCAATATGCCAACAAATTTGGAAAATACAGCAGTGGCCACAGGATTGGAAAAGGTCAGTTTTCATTTCAATCCCAAAGAAAGGCAATGCCAACGAATGTTCAAACTACCGCACAACTGTACTCATCTTACATCTTAGCAAAGTAATTCTCAAAATTCTCCAAGCCAGGCTTCAACAGTATGTGAACCATGAGCCTCCAGATTTCAAGTTGGATTTAGAAAAGGCAGAGGAACCAGATATCAAATTGCCAACATCCATTGGATCATCGAAAAAGCAAGAGAGTTCCAAAAAAACGTACTTCTGCTTTATTGATTATGCCAAAGCCTTTGACTGTGTGGATCACCACAAACTGTGGAAATTCTTCAACAGATAGGAATACCAGACCACCTGACCTGCCTCCTGAGAAATCTGTACGCTGGTCAAGAAGCAACAGTTAGAACTGGACACTGAACAACAGACTGGTTCCAAATAGGGGAAGGAGTAAATCAAGGCTGTACATTGTCACCCTGCTTATTTAACTTAAATGCAGAATACATCATGTGAAATGCCAGGTTGGTATTTCACACAAGCTGGATGAAACACAAGCTAGAATCAAGATTGCAGGAAGAAACATCAATAATCTCAGATACACAGATGACACTGCCCTTATGCAAGAAAGCAAAGAAGAACTAAAGAGCCTCTTGATGAAAGTGGAAGAGAAAAGTGAAGCAGTTGGCTTAAAACTCAACATTCAGAAAACGAAGATCATGGCATCCCATCCCATTACTTCGTGGCATTAAATAGCAAAACAATGGAAACAGTGAGAGACTATTTCTTGGGCTCCAAAATCACTGCAGATGGTGACTGCAGCCATGAAATTAAAAGAGGCTCTTTGGAAGAAAAACTTTGACCAACCTAGAGAGCATATTACAAAGCAGAGACATTACTTTGCCAACAAAGGTCCATCTAGTCAAAGCTATGGTTTTTCCAGTAGTCATGTATGGAAGTGAGAGTTGAACTATCAAGAAAGCTGAGTGCAGAATTGATGCTTTTAAACTGTGGTGTTGGAGAAGACTGTTGAGAGTTCCTTGGACTGCAAGGAGATCCAATCAGTCAATCCTAAAGGAAATCAGTCCTGAATATTCATTGGAAGGACAGATGTTGAAGCTGAAACTCCATACTTTGGCCACTGATGGGAAGAACTGACTCATTGGAAAAGACCCTGATGCTGGGAAAGATTGAAGGCAGGAGGAGAAGGGGACGGCAGAGGATGAGATGTTTGGATAGTATCACTGACTTCTCTGGGTTAGTGATGGACAGGGAACCCTGGCATGCTCCTGTCCCTGGGGTTGCAAAAAGTCGGACATGACTGTGCAACTAAACTAAATTAGACTTATTTGAGCAAGCCACATTGAAGCTTTTAAGAAAGTCATAGAAAACCGGACTTTAGATTTATTATAAAGGTGTTGGTAGCACGTGGTAAGCACTGACTGGCTGCTTTCATACCTTGGTTCATTGTCTCTGTCTTAAGAACTCGTGAACTCTACATGAGTTCTTCCTGTACATGAACACCTAGGACAGAAATTTCATCTGCCTTCAATGATGTATTGTGCCTATTTTCATTTTTAAAAATTATGCAGTAAGTAATTGACAGGGCTCCTCTCTTTGGGTTGATTCCTAGGATACTCAGATACAAATACATAGCCAATGTCTAACAGAGCCTATGAGAAATTATATTTAGTATTGGGGCATTAATTTTACACTTGGGTTTATCTTATAGCACTTATTCTGATTCTTCCTATTCTATCAACTTTATCCTATTTTTATATTTTCTTTTTTATAACTCTACAGGTTACCTTGATTACTTTTGGGAAGAGAGAAGCAGTAAAGATTATGAAATCAGTGCCTAGCTAAGCCAGCAAACAAATAAGCGCATGATAGTACTGAAGACATCAAAATTACTAAAATGAGGTTCAAACAGATTCACTTAGTATCGCATAGATGATCTGGTGATCTGTTCTGTTTTTCTCTGGAGTGTTATCCTTCCTTGTTACTCAGTTATATTCCTACTTACTCTTTAACAGTCAGTTTTGCTGTTCTTCATCGTTCATTGAGGTTTATCATGAGTTTCACAGAGCATAAACTGCGATTGTTTTAATACGAGGGCCTAACCCACTGGGTTCAGGATTTTTTCTCTTTTGCAAGGAAACTTGGGAGAGTACTTCATAAATCTAAGCGATTCTGTTTTTGTTATATGTCTGGAATGTCATATTTATTATTGTACAGAAATCTCAAAAAAATGGCAGGAACACTATTCATGATAGATTATTTTTACCAAGTTTAATTAGCAGAAGGAAAAACTGCCAAAACAAATGGGAAGGGAATTGTTTTCTGTTGTTGTCCAAGGCCTCATTGTTAACCACAGAGTCACTGAAATAGCCCCCATATCCTGCTGCCATCTTGTTGATTCTTTTAAACAAACACTGAGTCAGAGAGAAATCATTTCTGTATTTCATGCAGAAAATACATATGTTTTCTATCAAAAATTTGGGGAGATTATTTTTGTTTGGTTTAGAAGATTAATTTGCTAACATGTACAATGTTTCTCTACACTGTAATTTGTTTTTAATTACACATGAATACCATATGTAGCTCACTGACACTCTTCGTTAATTCTTGAAAGTAAATTTACTCACCACTCATGTTATTTGTATGGTGTGTGTGTGTTCCTTGTTAAGTGATTCCTTTCTAATTTCTAAATAATTAGCTAATTAAGGGCACGATCCTGGGGTTCTCCTGCAAGAATAACACCCACTGGCTTGAAGACAGCAGGGTCTGCTTCCACTGTGGATCACAGTGCTGCCTAGTCTCACCCTGTTGTTTTTTTCTAATTAAAATCATATTCAGTTTTGCAAATGTTTACCTGTGAAAATAAACTTGTTAAACAAGCTTGTTCATTTCTGTACTATGAAGATGGTTAACTCACTCTTGGTAGATGGATTCTATTTAGCTTCATGATAAACAGTAATCACTGTATCCACACTCCTGGCCAGCCACCTTGCAAACATCTGTAGTTGATCACAGGAGCAGCGTCAAATCAGAACAAACACCCCAGCCCAGGGACACAGACCCTGCTACTAATAACAAAAATGAGAGTGATAATAATAGCTCATACTTTTCTAGCACTTACTATATGCCAGACAATACTACACATACTACATATAACTCAGTTAATCATCACAAAAAACTGTCAAAGTTTATACATATCTTAATAACAGCAGGCTAATAAGCTCATTATTTTATTTAAAGGATATCACCTTTTCCGAAAATAACAGAAATATTTAAATGTACTGGAAATACCAGTGTTGCACACTGACATGCCAAAATGTGCTTGGTTCTGATCTGTTCTTTAACAAAATATTTGAAAAACAGTGATGCAGCTTCTTCGCTTATTTCATCAGTTGGTACATTTTTAGTAAGGTGGACACAGTGCTACATTGCTCAAAGTCAACCAGCTCTCAGGTGTAAGGGGAGAACGTTTCCCCTTGTTCAATTGGGCCAGTATAGAAGTGTCTGTGTTTATCCCCTGTGAAAAAGGCACGCTGTGCTAGTTAACTTTTGAGTCCATTATTTTACACTGACATTATCATTTCTTAAGTTCAGGCCATTTTTGGTATTTCTCATTTAAACCAATATGTTCTTGTGTGAGCTGGTCCCCCTCGTCTGGCTAGAGACAGACAAGGGGGGCCAGCTCCCCTCCTTTCCTGGTTCTCTGTAAGAGGAATCTTCCAACAGCACTTCTCTGAGCAAGCAGCTCCCTGAGAGGAAAACCACAGGTAAGGACCAGAGTTTCCAGTTAAAAAAGCCCATGCCCGACTAAGGTAGGACAGCTCCTTCGCAGCTTGGCTCTACCCCGTTGCAGGATTTTTCTCCCTCAGTCCCATGATAGCACCCTTCAAGTCATCTTGACTGGACTGTATTAAGTTCATTAAATTGAGTTCACTATTAGGCAGTCCCCCTCCTCCCTTCATTGTAGTGACAGGCTACCACCTCCATGATTATCACCACCTCCTCCAGGAAGTCCTTCCTGAATACCACATTAGTAAAACTCTTCCTGCTTTGTGCTTTGATTCCCATATCTCAGTACTTACTGTTTTGTGATATATTCATTTATTGACATAAATAACCCACTACTAATTAGGAAATCTTTGAGAGCAGGAATTGCCACACCCCACCCACATAACACCTGTACGTGGCCTACCATGGCCTTACTTTTAAGGGACACCTCAGGGCCATGTGTGGAGTAGAAGAGTTGTTGTCTCTCGTGTGGACAGTATCCTCTCATTTTTATCTTTTTATGTCTTTTGTCTTTTAATTTCCCTTTATTTTACTTATGAGCAATTCTCAAGTAGTACATTAGTAGTACTACATTATTCTGCTTTTAGATAATAGCCAAACCTCAATAAAATGTAAACTTTTTAAACACAGAGTCTTATCTTTGTTATCATTTATTTATTTTGTGCACTCTGCATACCAGAGTGCCTAAGAGTGTCTGTGGAGCCAGACAGTCTGGCTTCCAATCTCAACTCTGCTTGTCCTGAACTGTGTCGTCTTATTTAACTTCTCTGACCTTTGTAGGGCATCTGTACAATGACGGGGGAAAAAAAAAAAAAAACACCATTTCTACTTCATAGGGTTGTTGTGAAGTGAAATAAGGTGTGGACAACAGTTAGATCACACTGGGAGCAGAATAAGCACTTTGAAAAACAGCTGTTTCTGATTGTGATGGTTGGGACCACGTTCTCGTCCTTTCTGCACCCGCCATGCTCCCACACATCCTGTCTGGTCTGGGGCTCCTCATGGTCCAGAGGTAATAAAAACTCCCTGATGGCCTGACTAGAAGCTCCCAGAAGACATTCCCTATCAGTTCTAGATGAAATGTATCGTGTGTTCAGTAGATCTCCCTGAGTGTTCAGAAGCATTTTTTCTTATATTATTTCTTAAGCTGCCTCCATCCCATCTCACTCTATCCCTTCCATGTTGCTCATGCAAACTCCAAGAAAAGCCTGAACAAACAGGTAGGCCTTTCAACTTGTACCCTGAATGCACAACTAAATCCAAAGCTAATGAAGTTCATTCAGATTAAAAGCACTTCATATGCCTAGGACAACTCTTTATATAATGCAGTTAGGGGTAGAAAATTCATGGTATTTCATGCCTACTTATATGCTTTTCATGTGAAAAGATACAGTATAATAAAAGTCGAGGATTACTCATGTTAATTTATTATATTTTGCTGATATAGTCACATCAAGGGCTTAAGAAATATACTTCAACAGCAGTACAAATGAAGGAAGGGTGGTTTAAGACATGGTGCATAAATGCTCTCCTTCCTGCCGCTTTTAATGACACTTCATTTAGAAACACACCCTCTTTCACATGGATAACACTCTATTTTAGAGTTAGACTTCTAGAAAAAGAAACTATAAAATGCATTGAGCTGATTGTTTAGTAAAAAAATTTAACAAAATTACTGTCATACAAGTGAATTGAAATGTGACAAAAATGAAAGGTAGATACTCCATAATTCTCAAGACTATTAAATTTTAGAAGAAACCTATTCGACACACCAGTTTAATTTAACACATTTTTTTCCATAACAGGTAAATAAGAGCTCTATTTAATTTTAATTGGGTGGGTTTGGTGCCTTTGAAATTATAATTGGAGCAATTTATATTTAAATAAAATCAGTTATAAATTTATACTAATATAAATAAAATAGATTAATTTATTAAAGAAATTAAATTAATACATATTAAATAGAAACAAAAATATATAATGTCTTCTCACTAGAGAAAATGATCTTGGAAATATCTTCAATATGAACCAACACAAGGTACTGAGCACCTATATACACAAAATACTAAGTTGGGTTGGGGGCGAGTGTTGGGAAAGAACCAAAACCCAGGAAATTGGCAATAAAATTATATATTTTATAAAATCATATATGCAGGTCAACTTAATTATATAAATCAGTACGTTACACAGATTAAATTAGGAGTGCAGATAATAAGTGTTAGAAGGACTCAGAGGAGAAAAACACTGCAGTGGTCTTGCAACAGCTGCCAGTCTTCAAAGAAGAGTTATTCTTTGAGCAGAGAATAGGTTACACTTAATAAGCAGAGAAAAAGGATCTGATCTCTTCATAGTCCTTCTGATGTCTGAAGAACAGTTTAAAGACCTGAATATACTGGACACAGCAGAAACTAATACAACATGGTAAATCAACTATCTGCCAATAAAAATTAATTTTAAAAAGACTGGATATTATAAAACTCCTAGAGGCAAAAATAGGCAGAACACACTTGGGCATAAATCACAGCAATATCTGTTTAGAACCACCTCCTAGAATAATGGAAATAAAACCAAAAATAAACAAATGGGACTAGTTAAACTTAAAAGCTTTTTCACAGCAAAGGAAACCATAAACAAATGAAAAGACAACCTTCAACATTCAATCTACAAGGCATTAATCTCCAAAACATACAAATAGCTCATAGAGTTCAATATAAAAACAAACAAATCAAAAAATGGGCAGAAAATCTAGACAGACATTTTTCCAAAGAAGACAGATGGCCAAAAGGCACATGAAAAGATGCTCGATATCACTAATTATTAGAGAAATGCAACTCAAAACTACAATGAGGTATTATCTCATACCATTTAGACTGGGCATCATCAAAAAGTCTACAAGTAACAAATGCTGGAGAGGGTTTGGAGAAAAGGGAACCTTCCGATACCATTAGTGGGAGTATAAATTGATAGAGCTACTATAGAGAATAGTATGGTGTGCTTAGTCACTCAGTCATGTCCAACTCTTTGTGACTCCATGGAGTTTAGCCTATCAGGCTTTTCTGTTCATGGAGATTCTCCAGGCAGGAATACTGGAGTGGGTTGCCATGCCCTCCTCCAGGGGATCTTCCCAACACAGGGATTGAACCCAGGTCTCCTGCACAGGCAGATTCTTTAACTTCTGAGCCACCAGGGAAGCCCAGGATAGTATGGTGTTTCCTTAAAAAAAAACTAAAAACAGATCTATCATATGATTCATTTCCATTCAATTCAATTCCATTACAGGCCATATACTTGGAAAAAAACATAATTCAAAAATAAATATGCACTCCAATGTTCACTGAAGCATTATTTATAATAAACAAGACAAAGAAGCAACCTAAATGTCCCCAACAGATGACTAGACAAAGAAGATATGTACACACACACACACACACACACACACATATATACACAATGGAATATTACTCAGCCATGAAAAGAATGAAATAAAGCTGCTTTCAACAACATGGATGGAACCAGAGATTACCATACTAAGTGAAGTAAGTCAGACAAACCAAATCATATACTATCGCCTTTATTTGGAATCTGAAAAACATAATACAAATGAACTTGTATATAAGACCCACCATCATAAAAAACAAACTTATGGTTACCTAAGGGGAAAGGTGTGAGGAAGGATAAATTAAAAGTTGGGGTTTAACAGATACAGATTACTACATATAAGATAGATAACCAACAAGGGCTTGCTATACAGCATAAGGAGATACACTCAACATTTTATAATAAACTATAAGAAAAATCTGAAAAAGAATATATATAAATGGATCACTTCGCTGTACACTTGAAACTAATATAGCATTGTAAATCAACTATACTTCAAAAAAAGAAAAGTAGATGAGATTTTCTAGATATTACATCTCCTTTCACTTGAAACATCCTATTACCTGTTTTTTAATTGCTAGTGCTGATTTATTATCCCCTTTTAATTTAGGTGGTTTTTAGGTTTTTATCAGCTCTATCTGAAATCACACATTGGTGGACTACTCATATCACTTTGAACTTTAGCTTGTTTTGTTATTTTAATTATTTCATCTCTTAGACCTCTGGCTGCAATTGTTTTGCTGGATGTATCAATAATTCTTAACCCTTTTTGTTCTTCTTTTCATTTTATTTCCTATATCCCACTTTCTCTTCTACCATATTGTTCTGAGTCTCTACTTTTACAATTTTCTTTTATGTTGTTTAACAAAAGTTTTCACAATTAAATAAGGAATGGATTCCTTTATATTATTTTTTAGTATGAAGAAATTGAAGAAAAAGAAACGGGATTTAAATGTAACCAACATTCAGGTCAAATGATTTGAGAAGATAAGCATTCTAGCTATGCTGAGAAGTCACTGGGTCATGAAATGACAGAGGTGTCAGATAGGATCACTTAGCTTTGGAAAGCTGTATGTTGTCAAGGCCATATATTGTCACACTGCTTATTTAACTTATATACAGGTTATGTCATGCGAAATGCCAGACTGGATGAAGCACAAACTGGAATCAATATTGCTGGGAAAAACATCAATAAACTCAGATATGCAGATGACACCACCCATATGGCAGAAAATGAAGGAAAATTAGAGCCTCTTGATGAAAGTGAAAGAGGAGAGTGAAAAAGTTGCCTTAAAACTCAACATTCATAAGACTAAGATCATGGCATCCCATCCCATCACTTCATGGCAAATAGAAGGGGAAACAATGGAAACAGTAACAGACTTTATTTATTTGGCTCCAAAATCACGGCAGATGGTGATTGCAGCCATGAAATTAAAAGATGCTTGCTCCTTGGAAGAAAAGTTATGATCAACCTAGACAGCATATCAAAAACCAGAGACAATACTTTGCCAAAAAAGGTCTGTCTAGTCAAAGCTATGGTTTTTCCAGTAGTCATACATGGATGTGAAAGTTGGACCATAAAGAAAGCTGAGTGCCAAAGAATTGATGCTTTTGGACTGTGGTGTTGGAGAAGACTCTTGAGAGTCCCTTGGACTGCAGGGAGATCAAACCAGTCAATCCTAAAGGAAATCAGTCCTGAATATTCATTGGAAGGACTGATGCTGAAGCTGAAGGTCCAATATTTTGGCCACCTGATCAAAGAACTGACTCATTTGAAAAGACCCTGATGCTGGGAAAGATTGAAAGAGGGAGGAGAAGGGGATGACAGGATGAGATGGTTGGATGGCATCACTGACTCGATGGACATGAGTTTGAGTAAACTCTGGGAGTTGGTGATAGATAGGGAGGCCTGGTGTCCTGCAGTCCATGGGGTCACAAGGAGTCAGACACGATTGGGTTACTGAACTGAACTAGGCTTTGGACAGTTTTAGCAACAAGACTAACTCATGATTTTTAAAAAACTTTCTTGGTCACCTCTAATTTCTCTTCCATTTTGTAAGAAGATTGCTCTTTCTCATACTAAGTATATTACCCCTCTTTTGAATATTATCTATTAGACGACCCCCACTGCCCCCTGCCAAGTTATAATTCCAAAGAAGCTGTGTAGTAACTAAAAGTGAAAGCCTTGGAGTCATACAAAACCTTTGTGACTGTGTACAAATCACAGCTCCATCTCCAACTGACTGGCCTTAGGCTTGTCTCACTTTCTGTCTACCTCACTTACACAGTTATAATGAGGAGTAAACAGAATGAGCCATGGAAATTTTCATAGCACAGAGATGCTGTGTTTTAGTATTTGTAGACGTAATCATTTTGCAGAGGACCAGAACAGTAGGAGTGAAGGAGAGAAAGACAGAAAGAGATTAAGATTGAAATTTGAAGGAACTGACTCATGAGATCTTAGAGACTGGAAAAACTGAAATTTGTAGGACAGATCAGCAAGGTAGTCTGTAGGGCTGAATACAGGCAGAATTAGTATGTTAGAGTCTTGAGGCAAAATTTCCAGCCTTCAATCTTCCCTAGGAAACCTCAGTTTTCTCCTCAGATTTTGCTCCTCACCTCAACTGATTGGGTGGGACCCATCTACATTAGGGATGAGGATAATCATACTTACACATCTTCACAACAAAATCTAGACTAGAGTTTGACCAACAAACTAGACCTCATAGCCTAGCCAACTTGATACATAAAGTTCACCCTGATAGTATTATTACCAAGGAGTAGATGTGATTTCTTAGCAATTACCTGAAAACATGCTCTTCATGACTCTGTGCTGTTCATAGACCACCTCTCTCTTTATGCTGAAACAATCTACCTCCACTTACCTGCATGTTAACTTGTACTAATCTAGGTTTCAGGTAATTCTTGACTGTGTTGACAATTATTGACAATTCTTGACTTGTGCGTACTCAGCTACTTCAGTCATGTCCATCGCTGTGCAACACTATGGACTATACGCTGCCAGGCTCCACTGCCTATGGGATTCTTCAAGGCAAGAACACTGGATTGGGTTGCCAATCCCTCCTCCAGGGGGTCTCCCCGAACCAGGGATCGAACCTGCAGCACCTCCTGCATCTTTTGTATCGCAGGCAGATTCTTTACTGCTGAGCCACCCAGGAAGCCCGATTCTTGGAAGCCCAATTCTTGACTACCAGAAGGAATTACCTTCAACTAGACTGTCCTTACTACTCCAGGCATAATCTAGCATATCTCCTGTATTCAAATAATGCTTTGTACAATCCTCTTGAAAGCAATGCAATGTTCCTTTCTATCTTTGTATTCTCAGCACACAGAGTATAGAGTAAAAAAAATTGAATGTTTGAATGAAACCTCAGTGAATATTTAAATAAAAAGTGATGGAAAGAAAAGGAGAAGAAAGGAAGCAAAAAAAGAGTAAAGAAGCAAAGAAAAAAAGAAGTTCAGTTCAGTTGCTTAGTTGTGTCCGACTCTTTGTGACCCCATGAACTGCAGCATGCCAGGCCTCCCTGTCCATCACCAACTCCCGGAGTTCACTCAAACTCACGTCCATCAAGTCGGTGATGCCATCCAGCCATCTCATCCTCTGTCATCCCCTTCTCCTCCTGCCCCCAATCCCTCCCAGCATCAGAGTCTTTTCCAATGAGTCAACCCTTCGCATGAGGTGGCCAAAGTACTGGAGTTTCAGCTTTAGCATCATTCCTTCCAAAGAACACACAGGACTGATCTCCTTTAGAATGGACTGGTTGGATCTCCTTGCAGTCCAAGGGACTCTCAAGAGTCTTCTCCAACACCACAGTTCAAAAGCATCAATTCTTCGGCGCTCAGCTTTCTTCACAGTCCAACTCTCACATCTGTACATGACCACTGGAAAAACCATAACTTTGACTAGACAGAACTTTGTTGGCAAAGTAATGCCTCTGCTTTTGAATAAGCTACCTAGGTTGGTCATAACTTTCCTTCCAAGGAGCAAGCGTCTTTTAATTTCATGGCTGAAGTAAAAGATTAATTTCTTTCTATGATCTGCTCTTGGACATCTTTGGTTGCCGACAAAATTTTTCACCTTTCCCTCATGACTGGAAGTGATGAAAGATGATAAGGTATTTGTATACAATCTTCTCTGTCATGAAAATTAAGCAATATATGCAACATACATATGTGTATATGCAACATAAGCATTGCATTTAAAACCACCACAGAACTGAAGATTTTGTGGTGGAATCTGACATTGAGATAAAAATTGATTGAAACTAGAATTTTTATAAACAAATTTCTGTTATCAGTCTTCATTAAAATTAGGCAACTCTAAAATATTTTGTTAGTTATCCCATCCTGTGTCACATGTGTTTATTATGTGTAATGTGAGACTCAACATCAGGCCACAATATCTATCTTGTCAATGCCTTCATGCAGATAATTCTTGGATATCCAACAAGTAAGAGGTCATTAGAACCATTTTCTGAAATGATGTTATCATGTCTCACATGAAAAGACATCACTTATGGGTAGATAATTCATGCTGCTGCCTTCTGAATATCTAGGGCTCCTCAGCAATCTGTTTAAAACATGATGCTCTTGGATCCTATGTAGTTGATTATGACACAACAGGAATCAAAAAACTCTGCATCTTTTTTATTTCCACAGGAGGTAGCCCAACATGAAGAATGTGGGCTCTACAGTGAGAAAGCATAGGGTGCCCTTATTTTACATTATTATTCCACATCTGCAGACAAATGATGGACTAAACACTTTGGGAATTATACTGGAGAAGGGAATGGCTACCCACTCCATTTCTCTTGCCTGGAGAATACCATGGACACAAAAGCCTGGCAGGTTACAGTTCATGGGGTCATAAAGAGTCACACATTACCGAGAGACTAAGCATGCGTGCACACACACCCAAGATGGACGGGTGTTGGTGGACAGTTCTGACGAAATGTGGTTCACTGGAGAAGGGAATGACAAACCACTTCAGTATTCTTTCCTTGAGAACTCCATGAAAGTATGAAAGGCAAAAAGATGGGACACTGAAAGATGAACTCCCCAGGTCAATAGGTGCCCAATATGCTACTGGAGAAGAGTGGAGAAATAACTCCAGAAAGAGATGGAGCCAAAGCAAAAACAACGCCCAGCTGTGGATGTGACTGGTGATGGAAGTAAAGTCTGAAGCTGTAAAGAACAATATTGCATAGGAACCTGGAATGTTTTTCCATGAATCAAGGCAAATTGAAAGTGGTCAAACAGGAGATGGCAAGAGTGGTCGTCGTTTTTGGAATCAGTGAACTAAAATGGACAGGAATGGGCGAATTTAGCTCAGATGACCATTATATCTACTACTGTGGGCAAGAATCCCTTAGAAAAAATGGAGTAACCCTCATAGTCAACAAGAGAGTCCAAAATGCAGTTCTTGGGTGCAGTCTCAAAAACAACAGAGTGATCTTTGTTCATTTCTCAGGCAAACCATTCAACATCACAGTAATCCAAGTCTATGTCCCAACCACTATTGCTGAAGCTGAAACTTAATGGTTCTATGAAGACCTATAAGACCTTCTAGACTAACACCCAAAAAAGATGTCCTTTTCATGCACACACACACCACAGTATAATTAAAGATGCAAGTTTAGTCTTAAAGAAAAAGAAATTAATGACTAAGGCAACAAGCACATAGAACTTTTGTTTGTTTTTTTTTTATCTGAAACTTAGAATTAAGCTCTAGCTTCAAGTGTTATTTTCAGCCCAGTTAGCCTATTTAAAATAAAAAAAAAAAAAGGTAATGCTCTCTCCTTGATTATTTTTTATAATATTCTGAATTCTGTTGAGGTGACTTAATAGAACAGTTATACAGAGAGCTGAGCCCTGAGAAGTCACCAAGAACACGGAAAACGCACACAATGGGAGGGGAGAGGGATGGATCATTTCCCTTTCTGGGACCGTGGAAATAGCATCATAAATATATTACATTTAGCTCTATTTTTTTCAGTCACATTGGTCCTTTTACACTATTTTTTTTATCTGAAATGAATTCATGTTTTAAGTGTTGATTTTTTTTTCATTGTTGATTGGGTTGGCTTTCTTCCTTTGCATGAGATTTCTTCTTTTGTTTTAGAATTTGGGTTTTCAGGAGCATTTTGTGTAAGGTTATTTTGGTTTGGTTGGTTGGATTTAGTTTTTTTGATTTTTTTTTTCTTTCTCTTGGCTTAGTTCATGGTCACAAAATTTGTTTACCTTTCTGCTTCCTTAAGCCCATCATTTGCATAAAACCATCATTTGAACAGCCTGGATGCTAGCCTCCTTTATGAGCTGAGCTCTGGGCATGCTCTGTTTCAAGCAGTAGTGGGGTCCATGAGAACTGAGCCCCTCCGTCTACAGCCAGCTTCTGCCTCAGAAGCCCCAAACTCATTGACATCCAGCCACACTTTCCAATTTGAATTCATCTTTCTTCTCTGGCCCAAGATGATGTTTACTTTGCTTTTGAGCCAAGCTTTGTGTTGCTGTTTTTTTTCCATCTTATCTTTCACTGTCAAATGTTAAGAGCAGAGACATTCTTCAAAACATCTACTGATACTTCCACTGTGACAGGATGTCCCAAGGGTTCTTACACTATCAAGAGTTCTTGAATATTGAGTCAGAGACTGAAAACAGTTAAACACCCTTCAGTGATTCAGTGGTTCTCAAATTTTCATACTCCCAAGGGTCACTACAGGATTTTGTTACCAGGTAGATTCCCAGACTCCATCTCTAGAGATTCCAGTGCAGTATGTTTGGAGGTGGGGCTACATACCTACAGTCTTAATAATCAATCTAAGTGATCTGGTCTGTTCCAAAACTGGATAATTGATGTAGTCTCAGAAATCAATAGCTAGAGTACATTACAACACAAGTATAAATAGGATTGGTCACTGTGGCAGAGAACTGTGTTCCTGGGCACTGGGTATCTGCTTGTGTGAGCCTCCAAAACTCACATCATTCTGTGAAGTAAGGGAAGACAGAATGTTCTAATGAATGTAGGTCTGATGGGAGAAAAAGAGAGGAACATGACTAGCACATCCAAGAGAGTTCTATGTAGCATGGCTCCCAGGAGAAAATCTCAGGTCAAAGGTGCAACAGAATGGTTAAAAAAATTATCAGTTTAATGTGGTGTGTCTTATTAATTAAGCACCTTTCTGCTACTGTACTTAAGAGTGTTTATCTTATATTCTGGAAATTTCCATGAGTACTGGAAAAGCAGGAAGGGAATGTGCCACTGAACAATATTTTGTGAAATAATTCATTTGTGGAAATTAAAATTGGATGGATTACGGTGTTAAATTTATACTAAAAAGAAGTTGGCTAAGAAATGGCTAAATGACAGTGATATATTTATGAAGAAACAGGAGATAATAGGTGGCTGATAATTTCTTAACTGTACTGATATCAAAGTTCTTCACTACTAGGAAAATAGCAAAAGCTTTTTTAATCCATTTGCACATCACTTTGTATTGCAAAGTGGCCTGGTGTACTGCAGTCCACGGGGTCACAAAGAGTCAGACACGACAGGGCGACTAAATAACAACAACAACTATATTGTAAATTATGAAACGAGTAACTAGTGTCTCAGGATCTTTTGGCTTGCAGCATGAAGCGGTTCCAGTGCCATACCATGAAATATTAGTACAAAGAAATGGTACTTTACTTTGACAAGTTAGGAATTGACAAGTTAGATAATTTTGCATGTTTGTGTGTTTAAATATGCATGTATCCCTTTGCCAAAAGATGTGTCAAAGTGTTTTAAAGTTGAGCACACTGTGATTCCTTCACAAAACAGACCTTAACTGCTACAAAAATTCCACTATGGCTTCTACTCTCTAAATCATCTTACTACTTAAATGAAAGAAAAGACCAAAAACTTGCTTGCTTTTTCTATTGCAGGCTTGGGGGCAGCTTGCCATTTATGGAAAATGTGGAGCGGTTCTTCCATAGCTCTAGCTGGAATCTCCACTGGGGCACGGGTACACTTCAGATGAATGAAACTATGATCCTATCACAGAAGTTCAGACTGCAGAAAGATAGGGCAACAGGTATTTTATAACTTGGTTTTATATTTTTTTCTTTGTGATACTCCCAGCTGAAAGAAACTGAACATGGCCATGTGTAAAAGGAAGATCTGAATGAAAGGAACAGTTTATGTAGTGAATCTACATTGGGAGAATTTCAATTTATAGAAAGATATACTTTGAAGACTGCTCTCCAGGAATATGTAGTCAAAGAATTGATACGAAAGATTATAGACTTTTTAGTACAGCCAACACAGTGCTTAAGATGGGAAATTTTACCTGATGTATTAAGAAAAGTGTATCATCTTTAACCAGAAAAATACTACTTGCACTCCAAAACAATTTTTTAACCAGCAATATACTTCTGATCACTTTTAAAAAATGAATATAGAAATGTTCTAAGGAAATCTCTGTTCAGTAACCAAGAAAGTGAAAAGTAAAATTAGAGAATAGAGCCTATTTTTTGAGAGACTAATTTGAAAAATGTGGTGTCCAGATACAAACATGTCAGGCTGAAATACCGATTTTCATGAATGTAGTGTGAGAGCAACTTCACTGGGGAGGCAATACAGCTCAGCAGCTAATATATGAGATTTACAGATTAGATCTTGGATCAACTGGGTTCAGGCTCTATCCTTGTACTTACTATATGACCTTGAACATCATAGCATCTCTTCTCATCTGTATAAAATAATTTTTCCAAATAACCAGCACAGAGCCTTTCCTCTAGCTCCCTCAGAAGTGTTGAGGGGCAGCGGGGTAGGTAGTGAAGGGTGGGAGAGGTGGTTGTGGTACAGAGCAGGGATGAGAAGGCTGAAGAAACTAAACACACCATGTTATGTACAAGGCCCTATTCTAGGTATCAGATATCAAAATACAATTGGTGAATGGTCCAAAACCCAGTAGATATGAAATGCATTGCGGTGAACAAGGGGATTCACTGCCTAGATCCTCAACAAAACAGTCGTCGCCCAAATGCTAGGCATGCTGTCTTTACGCAACCTCCAGCTGTCAAGACTCAAGGTTTGCCTTTCCTGAGGTAGTGCATATCCAGTGACTGACGAAGGCAGAAGTACGGAGGTCTGGCCTTTCCAGCTCGGGACGTATACACCGAGGTTGAACCAAGCTCTGGTAGCCTTTAATTACTTCAACTTCTCCCCTGCCCAATCCTACTTCCTCCTCATCCCTTCCATGATTGTTGATCCCTAATAAGCATCCTGTACCCTAAATTCATCTCAATCTCAAATTCTGGAGAAAGAGAGAGATCTGTGACACAGAGTACACTTTCTAGCAGCAGTCCAGTGATCTGAGATCCTGAGAAGAAAGCATATGAGACACAGACCACATGCAGCTCCAAAGGAGAAAGTTTGTGAGGTTCATAAAGCAATGTAGTATTATAAAAGCTCTTGTGAATCTTTGTCCAAATGCTCACGGTGCAGAATTTTTACAAGGTGATGTCTCTATGTGCTGGTTATACAAACAGTGGCTAGAACCACAAACAAAAGGATGGTCCTGAGACAGAGATGAATGGATGCTATTGTGGCAATCATTTTGAGAAATCTTTCCCAGTAGCAGTGATGGATTTGCATGGGCTCATTACATTCCATTTTTTGTCTTCTGCCATCACATTCTTTTCCCATTTTCTGTTTCCAAGTTAAACATTTGCTAGGAGGCATGCTGGGCTGAGGGTGTAATCTCTGGTCAAGGAACTTAGTGATAACTGATGACCTATTTTGTGATTATCCTTCAAGGTGAGCTAATCATAGTTGATGGCACAGCTGTGCCAAAAATGTCTCCATTGAGACTTTTTATTTTGGAGATTCCCTGCCAGGCTGTGGCAGAATATAGTAACTGTTGCTATTATTATATAAATTATGAAAAAATTAACAAAACATATGTGTATCCAGCCAACAGTGTGACCCAAAAGGACTTGGACCTCTTCTAGTTGTTTAATATAGCAGAATACAATCCAAGTCAGAGTGCAGTATAGATCAGGAGTACTAAGGTAAACCATCAAATATCAGAAGTCAAGGTTGGGTAGTCAGGCTGAGTTTAGCAAGGTAAATATCTTTTTTTTTTTTTTTTTCCCCACAAAGCAGAAGATAAGAAGCAAGGTCAGGAATGTAAAAACTAAATTAAGTCACCAAAGCAAATTCAAGGTTGAGAATCCAGGGAGGTAAGTAAACAGGGTTGGAGAAATACTGTATCAAATATCAACAGCCAGGGCAAAGTAGTTATAAGAGTAATATGATAATAATAATAATAAGGATGGCATCTAAGAAGCATTTGCTATGTGCTGTCCACTGAGGTAAGCAGTCTACATGAAGGAGGTAACTACAAGTATTACCCTTATTTCACTAGGTTTGGAGAGGTTATAAAACTGGCTCAGTCATACAACTAATGAGGAGTGGAAGCAGAATTTTAATCCATGATCATATTCTAGAAGCCATGCCATTAACTATTATGCATCATTGTCTCTCCATGGAGCAACTCAATAAATAGAACACCAAAAGAGAAAAGAAAATGTGCTAGGGAATTTCTAACAGTTGATTCTACCTGGTAGTGTTTTTCTCATCCAATAAGTGTTCACAGGCTAACTCTTTAATGATCGGTTAACTTATCCAGACAGAAAATAGCTCTAAATTGGTCAATATTAAATGATACTTTAGTCTGCATAATAACAAGTACCACTTTTATAAAAAGTGAAATATTGATCAATTTTCATTACAGGGACTTCCTTGGTATTCCAGTAGCTAAGACTCTGTGCTCCCAATGCAGGGTGCCTGGGTTCAATCCCTGTTCAGGTAACTAGATCCCACATATTACAGTCAAAACTCCAGATGCTCCAACTAAACATCCTGGATGTTGCTAATAAAACCAGGCATAGCCAAATAAATAAATATTTTAAGAAGTTATTCACTGCACAAAATCACTATTTGTATCATTCACATTCAATGAGTTAAGGGCATTTCTACAATAATATAGGATAGTTGTAGATAATATATACTTGTGTTATATATAAGATATGCTACATAATATAGGTCTTCATATACTTCATGAAAATAAAAATTTTATTTATAAATGATATACTAAACTATACTAAGAAATAACTATATACCATCCATTACAAAATTACTATACGCATATAAAACAAGTTAAAATATATAGGGTGGGATTCTACTGTGATATTTGATATTTTCAATATCAAAGTGGATAAGATTCTTCACCAAATATAGTTTAAAAAATTTGTCTAAAATAAGCCTATTCTAGAATTTCCTTTTCTCTTGGACCAACTGTGTTCCATTGATCCTCTTTCTTACAACTTAATGTTCTTTCCTCAAGCACCTAACTCCAGCACTGTTGTATCATGGAAAGAAGTGATGGTGTTGTCTAAAATAACATTGTTCTTCCATTAGCCAGTCAGGCATTCACACAAAATGTAAAAAGCACATACTAGGATGACCTTAATTCAGGGTCAGCTGATCTATTCCAACCCAGACTCTTTCTGTGTGTGTGTGTGTGTGAGTGTGTTGGGGGTGAGAATGAAGTTTCAGAGATGCCTTCATTATTTCACTGCACTCATCCCTTCTTTTATTTGGATTCCTGGGGTCCCTCTAGGGATTGCCTCTTGCAGTGATACACAGCTTCGCTGGTCCCTTCTGTTCCCACTGGTCCCCCACTCCATGGCCCCTCAGTCTTAACGCCCATTTGCCATAATCCCCACCCTCCCACATACACATACATTCCTCTCCCCACCGCAGTCACCGCTGAGAGTTGTTGACATGCTTTTACTGTGTCCTACTTACTGCCTCTTAGCCACAGAGGTTCCAGATCCTAACCAGCAGTTCTCTGATGAGCTATTAACACCCAAGCAGATAGCATGGCTCCAACAGATTACTACTAATAAAAGAGCACCTGTCTTATCAAGCTCAGAGCTGTCTCTGCCTGACCTGTGCCTGTGATATGGGTGTCTTAAATATTGTTTTGAGTCACTATAAATAGGCTCTGTACTAAGTAGCAATCATAACAACTGCTTAAAAACAAATGAAGAGTCTCCATGAATTATAAACTCAGGGAGATTACTGCTTAATTATTTTATAATCACCTGTAGGGGGGCCTGGGGGTGGGTGAGGTCTACACTTACACACTGTAAACTTTGTGCAAAAGTTAGCTTTCAAAATAGATTTAAAAGTAAAAATAATATTTTAGATTCAAAAATCAGTAGAATTGTTTTAATTAGAGAAAACATCATATAATCATTATCTTTAGATTCACTCATCTGCAAATGGAGGAAAAATGAAAAGTTGTCTATGCTAAGTCATTTCAGTTGTGTCTGATTCTGTGCGACCCCATAGACGGCAGCCCACCAGGCTCCCCCGTCCCTGGGATTCTCCAGGCAAGAACACTGGAGTGGGTTGCCATTTCCTTCTCCAATGCATGAAAGTGAAAAGTGAAAGGGAAGTTTCTCAGTCGTGTCCAACCCTCAGCGACCCCATGGACTGCAGCCTTCCAGGCTCCTCCATCCATGGGATTTTCCAGGCAAGAGTACAGGAGTGGGGTGCCATTGCCTTCTCCGGGTCTATGAGGTCATTGATATTCTTTCTACTGCTAAGACCTTATGATAATAAAATGCTTTGTGAGTGTTGCTTAAATACTAGCAAAAAAGAAATTCAGAGAACCTAATGTATTTAGCCTATTCAATTTTTTTTCAATTATTTTCTATTTTGGAACTGTTGAAATGAATTACTATGTAATAGCTTTTTGTATTATGTAATAGCTGACTTTATTAGAAATCACCTTATGTTTTCTGGTGAACATTTGCCCATATTGTGAAGTCATCATATAATCTGGCACAGTGGACACCTTATAGTTAGAAAAAGTTTAGGACTACAGTACTAATATTATGCATATTACAGCTCATAACTAATATATTTTGGCAAAGAAATGTTTAAATGTTTATTCTTGTTTTATTAAAAATCATATATTTACAGCAGACCAGCAAGGTGTTGAGACTGTATTTGTTTTATATCAAAAAGTCACTACAGTGCCATATTTTTCTCAAACTAGAGTATTACTTTAGAAGGTTATATTCACAAGAACATAAATATCTTATGGAAGATTTCTAATGCAAATTGTACATAAAAAATAAAATTTTTCCTATCAGACAATACTGTCTTGCCACATTCAAATATAAAATTGAAAATTAGATCTTTATGCTATCAAGAAGCTAGTGATAGCATCATGAAAACTCAGCTATAATAGTACAAAACTTCATAATTATGCTGATACAAACATGATAATAAAAACATACTAATATTATATAAACATTATAATGTTTACATGCCTGGGAACAAAGTGTACTATACTTACAGAACACTTGGATGTATGTTTTAGAAGATCATCTCATTATGTTCAATGAGAAGTATACAGTTAAAACACTGTACATCATTTTGAAAATTATCCCAGAGTTCTCTAATATGATTTTTATGTCTTGCTCATATGAATTATTTTATTTTCTGATAGCTTTTCAGTGTGGGAGAATAAGGTCCATGAATTTGCTGCATGAAATCTTTAAAAAATAAGAGGTGTCTAAGAATCTCTGAGATAGCTGACTTACGATGGGATTCTTTTACTAAATTTCTAAGTTTTTGTGAATCAATGTTTAATATGAAAGTGAAAGAGGAGAGTGAAAAAGTTGGCTTAAAGCTCAACATTCAGAAAATGAAGATCATGGCATCTGGTCCCATCACTTCATGGCAGATAAATGGGGAAACAGTGGAAACAGTGTCAGACTTCATTTTTGGGGGCTCCAAAATCACTGCAGATGGTGACTGCAGCCATGAAATTAAAATACACTTCCCCCTAGGAAGGAAAGTTATGACCAACCTAGATAGCATATTCAAAAGCAGAGATATTACTTTGCCAACAAAGATCCATCTAGTCAAGGCTATGGTTTTTCCAGTAGTCATGTATGGATGTGAGAGTTGGACTGTGAAGAAAGCTGAGCGCCAAAGAATTGATGCTTTTGAACTGTGGTATTGGAGAAGACTCTTGAGAGTCCCTTGGACTGCAAGGGGATCCAACCAGTCCATCCTAAAGGAAATCCATCCTGTGTGTTCATTGGAAAGACTGATGTTGAAGTTGAAACTCCAATACTTTGGCCACCTGATGCGAAGACCTGACTCATTTGAAAAGACCCAGATGCTGGGAAAGATTGAGGTCAGGAGCAGAAGGGGATGACAGAGGGTGAGATGGTTGGATGGCTGACCTGACTGAGATGGCTGATGGCTGATCACTGACTCAATGGACATGGTTTGAGTGAACTCCCGGAGTTGGTGATGGACAGGGAGGCCTGGTGTGCTGTAGTCCATCGGGCTGCAAAGAGTCAGACATGACTGAGTGGACTGAACTGAACTAAAGGGAAATATCAATAAAATTTAAATATTAATATCTGAAAGAAGAGGAAGAATTCAAGTATGACAATAATGAAATAAAGACATAATACATTGAAAAATGAATTCCATTTAAGCATAATGTTTCATTTCATAATTTTTTCCTTCTCTTTTTAATTGGTACAGAAATTATTTGGGGTGGTGGAACTTTCCACATCATTGCTGTGTTTGTATACATGCTTTGCACATTCACATTTTAAGAAAACTTTAGAAAGCACTCCCTGATTAACACTGGTCCACACCATGGAAAAATGGGGAGCATGAAATACTGGCAGCAATTAAAACGGACAGTCTAAAAGCAACAGGAAGGTGATATATTT
Source organism: Bos indicus (assembly GCF_029378745.1). Taxonomy (NCBI): domain Eukaryota; kingdom Metazoa; phylum Chordata; class Mammalia; order Artiodactyla; family Bovidae; genus Bos; species Bos indicus. The sequence continues at coordinate 53,449,921 of NC_091763.1, read as the reverse complement.
GATGAATCCAATTAGGCATTTACCAGGAAAAAAAATTTTGTTTTTATTTTTCATTATTCTTTACAATCAAGTGCAAACTTTTGTCAATATAAGAAGCTGTACATTACACACCTTCATGTTTTTTTTTGTCCTTTTGAGTGCATTGCCCATTTTTAAATGATTGATAAAAATTGTTAAATAAGGCAAATACTGTACATGCTGTAGTGTAATGAGGCTTATCAGGCAGGGGGAATACTGCTCATCATGATATTAAAATTAAATGTAGCATTTTTTAAATCCTTGACATAAATAAAGAAGTTATTTCTCTGGACCACTGCTTTTTCCATAAACTCAATGTTCTGTATAAGTCATTGTCATAGGATATATTTTATTTTGAGGCAACTCAGTCATTTCCCCCCATAAATAAGTACCAAATCAAGTATCATTTATCTAAAAATTATGTCTTCTAAGGTCTATGATATGTTAAAGACACTAGTTAGAGGGGGCTAACTGCAGTTCTGGTAATTTATATCTGTCTTTTTAAATGACTTACTTTCCTTTAGGTATACAGATGATGTCTTCAGTTTAAAGATTAGTTGGGATGGTACATATTTATTTTTAGGAACAACTCAGATGTTATTGTCTGAAACTACAGCTTCTGGCTAGGGTTATGGAAAATATTTATTTTTTAAATAACTATTTGTTTTATTTTGGCTGTGCTGGGTCTTTGTTGCTGCAGGGACTTTTCTCTAGCTGCAGCAAGCAGGGGCTACCTGCTAGTTGCAGGGCACGGGCTTCTCACTGCGGTGGCTTCTCGTCGTGGAGCACAGGCTCTTAGGGTGTGTCGGCTTCAGCAGTTGTGACGCTTTGGCCCAACAGTTGCAGTTCCTGGGCGCTAGAGCACAGGTTCAATTGCTATGGCACACGGGTTTAGTTGTGGTACATGGGCTTAGTTGTTCCACAGCATTTGGGATCTTCCGGATCAGGTATCAAACCCATGTCTCCTGCATTGGCAGGCAGGTTCTTTGCTAATGAGCCACCAGGGAAGCCCTAAAATATTTCTTTGGGAACATAAGGGAAAGGGAAAATGCATGAGAAACTTTCAGGATCAAGAAGCCAATAAATAATGATAGTATAGGGATAACAGCTGTTCATCTTAGTAATCATATAGAATATTTTAAGAGAGTATTATTTTGTGTATCATGATTTGACATTATGTCTCACATTTCATTTGAAAACAAGTTTTGCAGGCAAATAAACACTAATATAAAACATGTAAGACTACGTGGCAGTACTTTCTAATTCTTTCCCTTTTTTCTCTTGATCCTATCATATCCATAAGGTAAGGAAGAGATGGAGATACTTTAATTACAGGCGGAAGATTGAATTATAAATCTTGGTAGCGTATCTAAAGAAATGCTTTCAATATATGTTGAAGGCAAAATTCAAACTTAACTCTGCTGGTTCTCAGCCTAGTATTTTTTGAATCAAACTCTTGCTGAGGACATGTGAAACTGAGTGTTTTATTATGCTATAAACTGAGGGCCCCCATATACTAAAAATAATGTTTTAAAGAGATTTCTTTAAAATCACCATCACTATTGTTAAACAATTATTGAATATATCCAATGTATGGAGAATTTGCTGAATTTCAACTAAGAAAAAGTGCAGTTGCTGGTAATTTTGTTTACTTATTTTTACAAAAAAATTAAATTTATATTTTTTTAGTTTATTCCAATTATAAAACCATTACAGATTAATTGAAATTGTGAGCAATTAAAAAGCATGACAAGAAATCTAAAAATCAATAATCTTATTCCTATGAGTTATTACCCCTGGTGGCTCAGACGGTAAAAGCATCTGCCTACAATGCAGGAGACCTGGGTTCCATCCCTGGGTCAGGAAGACCCTCCTGGAGAAGGAAATGGCAACCCACTCCAGTACTCTTGCCTGGAAAATCCCATGGATGGATGGAGGAGCCTGGTAGGCTATAGTCCATGGGGTTGAAAAGAGTCAGACACAAGTGAGCAACTTCACTTTCATTATCATTTAATATGTTATAGCTCTATTCATTTCTTCCATGTATCCACAAAGATACATATTTTTAATATTAGATAATGCATCTTTTAATACAGGTAAAATAGGACAATTAAAAAAACTTTAATGTGGTCAATTTGATCTATCTTTCATTTTGTTTCTTTCCCCTTTTCTTTGGAAACTCCATTTATAAGCTAAAAAAAATATTTTCAATGTGTATAGACAAGGATTGATATTTTCGATTTATCAAGACATTGTGTAAGCCAATGAGAAAAATAAGAGCACAGAAATAGAAAAAAAAATGTTTAAAGAGCATAGACAATTCACAAATGAAGAAATACAGATAGCCAATAAGGATATTAACACATGATTAATGTATTTAGTAACTATAGGAATGCACATTGAAATAATAAGCAATAAAACAAGAACAAAGATAAAGGTAGGGAGATCAAGGGCAAGAGCATAGGAGAGAAAAGGAGGAAAGCTGGGTGTGCCTGGTGTTAAGGACAGTGTAAGAAACATTCCATATACTGTTGGTAGAAGACAGTGAGCAGTGGCATGGGAGTGATAAGTAGAAGACAAGTTGGGAAGGAAAAAGAGACCACAGTGATATAATCAGGAACCTCATGCAGGATAGCAGCAGGGGCAACAATGGAAAGGGGAAAAAATACATAATAATTAACAGACATTTTATTGGATGATTATCCCCTCCTCTGCATACACTATCTTATTTAAGCTTCATAAAAACCTTCTGGGACCTTCCCGGTATGTTGGACAAGTAAAGAATCTGCCTGCAATGTGGGAGACCCAGGTTTGATCCCTGGGTTAGGAAGACCCCCCTGGAGAAGAGAATGGTTACTCACTCCAGTATTCTTGCCCAGGAAATCCCATGGACAGAATAGCCTGGCGGCTACAGTCTAAGAGGTCACAAAGAGTTGGACACAACTGAGCAACTATCACTTTCACAAGGACCTTCTGAGGAAGCTTCATTTTACTGGTAGGAAATCAAACTCAGAAAATCAGTTTGCCCCATGTAGTACTGCTGTAACATTACAAAGCTAGGAATGTCTTTGATCTTAAATCTTTGTTTACTAGCTATTCCATCTTATTGGGTAGGATGTTGGATGTAAGAACATGAAAATATAAATTCTAAGGACAAGTGTAAGTAATACTCTTTTGTGTCAATATTTTTTTTCTTAAAAATTCTTAATGCTTGTTTCTATGGCTATGAGCACAGGTGTGGAAGCCCCAAACCTGAAAGAATAGCAACTTGAGCAGAAATTACAGCTTTTAAAGAGAATATGGATGGTACAAGAGTAAAATTGCTATTCTGAATTCAGGTCTTAATTTAGGAAGAGACATGAAGGGTGAAACAACTTCCTAGAGTTGATGAGAAAGATCTGAGACAAAAAATAACCAAACAAGAGTGTAGAGAGGGAGAGAATAGAGTCTGAAGACCATATCTAATAGAAAGTCCACATTTAAAAACATTAATTTAAAAAGGGACAGCTGGGACTTCCCTGGTGGCCCAGCAGTTGAGACTCTGTGCTTCCACTGCAGGGGGCACACGTTGGATCCCTGTTCAGGGAACTAAGATCCCACATGCCATGTGGTACAGCCAAAAAGTAAAATAAATAAAAATTAAAAGAGACAACTATGGCTAAATGGGGGGCTTCTCAAGTGGCACAGTGGTAAAAAATCTGCCTATCAGTACAGGAGACACAAGAAAAGTGGGTTCAACCCCTGGGTCAGGAAGATCCCCTGGAATAGGAAATGGCAATCTGCTCCAGGATTCTTGCCTGGAAAATTCCATGAACAGAGGAGCCTGGTCAACTATATTCCACGGGGTTGCAAAGAGTCAGACATGACTGAGTGACTGAGTACACACACACGCACACTCAGTTAAATGATATAGGAAAACTTTCATGCCTTCTTGGTTATTTCCTCCATCATCACCCAAATATTACCCAATTTCATTTCTTTTAAATTCCAACCAGCTTAATGATCTTGCTCTTCTTTGCCCTAGTTTTCTTAATTTTATAACATTTTTATGCCAGTAGAATATTCTACTGAATTCCCTCACAATTAAGGCTTATGGAATGAATGCTTATGGAACGTTGTTGTCAAACAGGGGAAGGTGGAGGGTCTTTGTCCCCCTGGGGGCAATTGCCAATGTCTGGAGAGGGTTTTGGTTATCACAGTTCAGGGGAGGGAGGTGTCTGCTTCTAGTATCTGATGGATAGCAGCCAGAAATGCTGCTAAACATCTTACACTGCACAAGATCACTTTCCACAAAATAAAGAATTGTACTTCCCAGAGTAACAGTAGTACCCAGGTTGAGAAACCCTGGCTTAGATAAAGACATGTCAAATAACTCCCAGTTGGGATACTGTTTTCCTAAGAACAGAAGGAGATAATAGGTTGATAGGTGAGGGAAGATCCATGAAGAGAATTAGTTTCTAGTTTCAATAGCACAAGAGCTGGCTAGTGAGACCCATTTAACAAACACATGTGAACTATGGGGATGTTCATAGAGTGATGCATTGCCTAACCTCCTCTCATGAAGCCAACTTGTCATGGATTTTATTTTACTCCTTTTTTGCTTTTACACATTTTTTTAAAACCTAAGCAGGATTGACTTTGAAATAAAACCCAACATGTTTTCCAGTTGATTTTGATTTAAAGGAAACCTTTGGTAGAGTGCCTCAGGGTATACTGGCTATGGCTATTTATCTTTATCCTAGAAGTTTATATATTTTAAGAAAATGATGAATGGAAGCTTTAAAAAAACTCATTATGGTAATTGATTATTATAGAAAAACCTTGGGAACTTTACAAAAGAGTACTGAATTCTCTTGGTATCTTAGTTTTAAACCAGACGTGTAATTAGAAGAATCCATAAACATTTGTCACAGTAAGAGAAGCCTGGTCACTAAGTTTAGAAAGAAATTCTGGAGTCACTTTATTGTCCTGTACTGAGATGACACACAGTAGTGGCTGCCACGTATGACAGGAGATTAATACGCCCTGTGAAATAAAAGACCACCCACGTGGAACCAGCGTGAAAGCAGTGATAGCAAAGCTTGGTTCATTTCTTTAGAAAGGATGATGTGTGATTCCTTCCTTACAAAGCCTCAGCATTTGTGAAGTGAGAAAACATTTAGTTAATATGTCGTTTAAACAATTATTTTTTAAAATTTTTATCTCTTGTGTTACTGTCTCTAAAATCTTAAAAAGATGTAAAAACATGAACTAAGAACACTATGAAAATATACCCATATCCACACACATTCCTCTTCACAGTCACTAACACACCACAAAATGGAAATCCATACAACTGTATGGAGAGTTTAATGGTTGATTTTTTCTCATAAATTTTTGTCTCTCTAAAGGATTAATGGCACCCCACTCCAGTACTCTTGCCTGGAAAATCCCATGGATGGTGGAGCCTGGAAGGCTGCAGTCCATGGGGTAGCTAAGAGTCAAATACAACTGCGTGACTTCACTTTCACTTTTCACTTTCATGCACTGGAGAAGGAAATGGCAACCCACTCCAGTGTTCTTCCCTGGAGAATCCCAGGGATGGGGGAGCCTGGTGGGCTGCTGTCTATGGAGTCGCACAGAGTCGGACACGACTGAAGTGACTTAGCAGTAGCAGCAAAGGATTAAGAGATGGCTATGGAGAAGAGCCAATTATTTCAGCATTAGAAAAGAAAAAGTATAATAATGTGATCATCTTATGTGATAGTATTTGTTGCTGTTGTTCAGTCACAAAGTCATGTCCGACTCCTTGCGACCTCAAGGACTGCAGCACGCCAGGCTTCCCTGTCCTTCACTATCTGTAATAATATGGTTTTGTGTATTTTTCACTCTTTAAATTTATACTCTGTAAGGTGGGTTGGAGACCATGGCCTCAGTTTCTTAGCCATCTTAAACCAATATGACTCCTCTTAAAGGGAAGTAATTCCAACACAATCCTGCCCTCAGCCACTAAAGGAAAATTCTTTCCAAATGACTGCAGGGCTTCCCAGTTTTAAGATTCAAAACCTCTGGACTTGCCACCATCACTTACTGCTATAATCCACCAAGTAGCAAGCGTATGGGATCCTGCAAATCTCATCTCCTACTGTCTGTGTAGAACTCTTTTCAATGTGCATTTTCTCCCAGATCTAAGAAGCACTTCAAGTTAGAGTACTTAGAACATTAGGCCTCTTAGCAAACTCTGGAAATTTTGTTAGGTTTGGAGTAGAGAAATCTGGTACTCAATCTTCTAAGCTCAAAGATCAGCAAATATAAGAGACTCATAGTATATCTTCTAAGATCCATGGGAAAAACCATGGATTGGAGAACTGCCTTCAAAAGATGCCAAGAGAACTCAGGAACACAAGCACTTGAATGCTAAGCAACTAATGTGGGGGATTGATGACATCAAGATGCTCATACAATTCAGGTTCTCAATCCACTAGTTTCAAGGAAAGTCATTACAACCAGACTCCTTAAATCTATTATCTTTGGCTACTTCTCTAGATGCAAAATTCCCTGTACTGATCAAACCTCTGCCATAGCTGCTTAATGCCCGAAATTTCCTCTTCTCACCTCTAACCTCCTTCCAGTGACTATTTCCATTGACCTTTCTGAAATTTTCAGTCCATTAAAACCAAATGCCCCCATCTTCCAAGCCTATTCCTTCCATCCATTCACAACTTTTTTTGTAAGTCAAAAATTGGCTCTCAGTCAAAGATAACACTTCTCATGAAGGCTTCTTGAGCACAGACTGATCATTGCCTCAAAACCTACATTCTATCAGTTTCTTAGGGTGGTAGAGACAATATCCTACTTTGATAATATCCACCCAGCCTGATGTTACTCATGAATTCCCTCAAAACTTCACAGGTTTGTGTTTATTGATCAATGTACATAATTTACACGTTCTGTTGTTGAATTTTGTTGCTTATACATTTTGAAAAGCAGTGTCTATGAAGCTTTTAAGCGTGGTCAGGCATTGATTCCGGTTACAGCTTTCAATCATTTGCACAACTAATACATACGAAGTATGTAGCTCATGTGAGATCCCACTCTAGGTATTGGGCGAACAGTGGAAACAGTACTGAAAAGACGGCCTGGCCTCATGGAGCTTATTTCCTCATGAACTTATTGGGACGCGTCTGACATCCACATAACCTCCCTTGTGCCTCATTCACAGAGACTCGGAACCATGTAGGTCAGTAAAGAGTTCTCCTTATGTTGTGCTTGGGGCTGAGGAAAGACCAAGGGAAAGTTCTATGATTTTGGACCCTTTCATCAACACTGTGAAACAGCTCTGCCACAGATGACTGCGGTGTTTTAATCTCTTAGTCTCATCAGGTTTCTGCCAATATTTTAGGATTTGAGAATGGCCAAGAATATATGAAATGTTGGCAATCACTGTCCTTGCCTACTTTTTGTACTATTTGATTATGACACGTTTCAGGAAAATCTCTTCTTTCTTTGAGGTTCATGTCATGAATCTACATCTCAACTTGGATGAAACATCCTAACAGGCAAGAGAGAATATTGCTTGAGAGTATCAAACAGCTGTGTGACCTTTAGCAAGGAGTTAACTTCGCTAAGCCTCAGTTTCCTCATCTTTAGAGGGATAAAACCAGTTCCTTCCTCCAGGGCTGTAGTTAAATGAGTTAATCTGTCTCCGATTAAATGAGTCAACCTCTCTCCAAGTGCTAAAAATTCTTCTCAGCTTATAAAAGTTTTCAATAAAGACCAAAAGCTTTTGATTTCTGCTCCCCTGTATCTCCATCTTCACAAAGACAGCACAATACACTCAGTTGCTCAGGCCAGAAACCTAAGCATCATCCTTGACTCCCTTTACCAGAAAACTCTCATTCCCCTCCTTCAGCAAGACTCATGGCCTACCTTCAAACTGGGTTCCGTATCTGAGCACTCTTCCCACTGCTACCATCCAACCATCATTGATATGCCCTTAAGAAATGACATGCCCTTAAAATCAATTACACCACACAACATTCAGAGAAATATATTTAAAATATAAATTAAATTGCATCATTCCTTTCAAAACCATACAATTGGTGTCCAGTTACAGTCAGCCCCTGCCAGAACCATCATTCTTGCAGAATTGCATCCTTGTATTTCTTTAAAAAAATATTTACTGGATTGATTTATAATGTTATATTTAATTTCTACTGTACAGCGAAGTGACTCATTTATACATATATATGGTGAGGAGGGGGGGTCTGGGAGTTTGAGATTAACAGACACAAACATATATAGGACAGAAAAACAAGGTCCCACTGTATAGCATAGAGAACTATATTCAGTATCTTGTGATAATTCGTAATGAAAAAGAATATGAAAAGATTCCTTTTACTTCTTTAATCAAGGGTCTATGAGGGGTAAGCTCTGTCTATTCTGCATATCTTTGCTTTGAACTGGGTATGCTGTAGTTTCATTATGTCATATCTCTCTTTTCATTTCTCTTCATGGGAACTTAAAGCTTCACAGATGTGAGGAATCACATTTTTAATTGGAGAAAAAAATTCTGTTATCTCTGTAAAAGGAATAATGCTGGTATCTTTTTTTTATTATTATTATATGGTCTCCTTCAGGAAGTGCATTTATGCCTAGACTGGGCTTATTTTGCATTCATGTCTCAACTTCTCCTTGACAATTTTTTTTTATCTCTATGTACTGCTTTCTGACTAATTTACTCAAACATTTTTTAGTTTACTACATCTTTTCACATGTGTTCAATCCATGTTTCATGTATACACTTAATTGTTTAATTCCTACAACTGCTTTGGCCCTTTCCAGAAATTTTAGTTGGTTATCTAAAGTATATGTCTACTCCTTACTGACAGTGTCTTATAGTTTTGAATGTATAAGACTATATTTATTTTAAACTCATTTTTGGTAACATTTTTACAATAGTTCTATTTAGTTCTTGGGAGTGTGACTCTGCTGTGGGATACGCTTGCTGTTTGAGCCTCAGATGTTGGTTAATTTCAGATTGTGAGGACATATACAAAGGAGTGTCTCTGGTATAAAGACACATTGCTTCAAAAGTATAGCTTCTGCTGTGAATTGTAGGGTTTAGTAGGGCCCTAATGGACTTTCTATGAAAACTTTTAAGCTTAGGAATTTGAAGACATGCAGATGATATAAAATTTAGCCCAATGCTATGAGAGGCACAGTTCCAATGCTATATTCTCAGGGCAATATTTTGTCCCACTCTAGGTACAGGTTGAAACTGAGAGAATTCCTATTATCTCTCTGGGCTGATGATATTTTTTTTCCAATATAACATTGTATTAGGCAGAATTTTAAACCTAAGGGGTTAGTGTGAGGGGCCTTTGTCAAAATATTGAAATTTTCAGGTCCAAAATCTTATTGCTTGTCCTTTTTTGGACATAAAATTCTACCTCTGGGTCACCATGTTCAGGATACCCTCCAAAGACAGCCAGTGTCAGCTCTAGTTTGCTGTTTCCTCACATTTTGGGCTCTTGGAGATTTTCCTTTCTTTCTTTTTAAGTTCTCAGCCATGATTTCCTTTTTAAGTTTTAGTAGGCTATCCAGTATTTAGTAATGGAAGTTGTTGCATGGCACATGTAGAATTTCAAAAGTTTGAGTTCATTTGTTCATAGGAGCTGACTGTGGCTAAGATCATGAACTGCTTATTGCCAAATTCAGACTGAAATTGAAGAAACTGAGGAAAACCACTAGACCATTCAGGTATGACCTAAGTCAAATCCCTTATGAATATACAGTGGAAGTGAGAAATAGATTTAAGGGGCTATTTTGATAGACAGAGTGCCTGATGAACTATGGATGGAGGTTAGTGACATTGTACAGAAAACATGGAGCAAGACCATCCCCAAGAAAAGAAATGCAAAAAAAGCAAAATGGCTGTCTGAGGAGGCCTTACAAATAGCTGTGAAAAGAAGGGAAGTGAAAAGCAAAGGAGAAAAGGAAAGATATAAACATCTGAATGCAGAGTTCCAAAGAATAGCAAAAAGAGATAAGAAAGCCTTCTTTAGCGATCAGTGCAAAGAAATAGAGGAAAACAACAGAATGGGAAAGACTAGAGATCTCTTCAAGAAAATCAGAGATACCAAGGGAACATTTCATGCAAAGATAGGCTTGATAAAGGACAGAAATGATATGGACCTAACAGAAGCAGAAGCTATTAAGAAGAGGTGGCAAGAATACACAGAAGAACTACACAAAAAAGATCTTCATTGACCCAGATAATCACTATGGTGTGATCACTGACCTAGAGCCACACATCCTGGAATGTGAAGTCAAGTGGGCCTTAGGAAGCATCACTATGAACAAAGCTAGTGGAGGTGATGGAATTCCAGCTGAACTATTTCAAATCCTGAAAGATGATGCTGTGAAAGTGCTGCACTCAATATGCCAAAAAATTTGGAAAACTCAGCAGTGGCCACAGGACTGGAAAAGGTCAGTTTTCATTCCAATCCCAAAGAAAGGTAATGCCAAAGAATGCTCAAACTACCACACAATTGCACTCATCTCACAAACTAGTAAAGTAATGCTTAAAATTCTCCAAGCCAGGCTTCAGCAATATGTGCACCGTGAACTTCCAGATGTACAAGCTGGTTTTAGAAAAGGCAGAGAAACCAGAGATCGAATTGCAAACATTTGCTGGATCCTCAAAAAAGCAAAAGAGTTCCAGAAAAGCATCTATTTCTGCTTTATTGACTATGCCAAAGCTTTGACTGTGAGGATCACAATAAACTGTGGAAAATTCTGAAAGAGATAGGAATACTAGACCAGCTGACCTGCCTCTTGAGAAACCTGTTTGCAGGTCAGGAAGCAACAGTTAGAACTGGACATGGAACAACAGACTGGTTCCAAATAGGAAAAGGAGTACGTCAAGGCTGTATATTGTCACCCTGCTTATTTAACTTCTATGCAGAGTACATCATGAGAAACGCTGAGCTGGAAGAAGCACAAGCTGGAATCAAGATTGCCAGGGAGAAATATCAATAACCTCAGATACGCAGATAACACCACCCTTATGGCAGAAAGTGAAGAGGAACTAAAGAGCCTCTTGATGAAAGTGAAAGAGGAGAATGGAAAAGTTGGCTTAAAGCTCAACATTCAGAAAACTAAGATCATGGTATCTGGTTCCATCACTTCATGGCAAATAGATGGGGAAACAGTGGGAACATGAGAGACTTTATTTTTGGGGGGCTCCAAAATCACTGCAGATGGTGATTGCATCCATGAAATTAAAGATGCTTGCTCCTTGGAAGGAAAGTTATGACCAATCTAGATAGCATATTCAAAAGCAGAGGCATTACTTTGTTAACAAAGGTCCATTTAGTCAAGGCTATGGTTTTTCCTGTGGTCATGTATGGATGTGAGAGTTGGACTATAAAGAAACCTGAGCACCGAAGAATTGATGCTTTTGAACTGTGGTGTGGAGAAGACTCTTGAGAGTCCCTTGGACTACAAGGAGATCCAACCAGTCCATCTTAAAGGAAATCAGTCCTGAATATTCATTGGAAGGACTGATGTTGAAGCTGAAACTCCAATATTTTGACCACCTGATGTGAAGAGCTGACTCATTTGAAAAGACCCTTATGTTGGAAAAGATTGAAGGCAGGCAGAGAAGGGGACAACAGAGGATGAGATGGTTAGATGGCATCACTGACTCAATGGACATGGGTTTGGGTGGACTCCGGGAGTTGGTGATGGACAGGGAGGCCTGCTATGCTGTGGTTCATGGGGTCGCAAATATCAGACACCACTGAGTGACTGAACTGAACTTATTCTTTCATTTTCCACGTTTATTCCACTCACTATAAAGTATCATTTCACTCATTTTATATAACCTGTCCAATCTCAGAAGGCAGTTGAGTTCGTGTTTACTATTATGTAACTCTGTCTTTACCATTCTCCATATCAAAAAAAATTCCTTATTGGGTTTTATCTTTTCTTCCTTTGTTATTAAAATTTAAGTAAAAGATGATCTTTACCCTATTCAAATGCAGCTGTTTTCAGCTTTACTTATGTTTTAATAACTTTATACTCATTCAATAAATAAACTATAATTTATAATTTTAGTACGGTGTATGAATTGGACTTTTTACAGCTATTATTTGTATTTTAGTTAAAATATAGTGTGAGGTCAAAATTTAATAAGTTTAGTGTCTGAAGTATTTCACATATTACAGCTCAGAAATCTTCTACAGAAGGACTATTCTGTTCTTTAGTTTGAAGCTTCTTGAGGACAAGAAGTTAGTTTTCATTAGAGCAATTAGTGAGATATTTACAAATTACTGACACTCAAAAGTGATTTACATGTAAACTAGCCATTTTGTACAGAAATATAATATGCTGGTCTCGAACTGCCTCCTACATCAGGTTCCAGGTCTACAGACTGTCTCACCATGAGAATTATTGGTTCAGTTTGTTGCCATCTCTCACTTCATTCTCCCTTTACTTATTACGTTGTATTATTTTCCAAGTTTCCATATCAGAGAAACTTTTTGTTCTCTTTCCTTAGAAACTAAAAAACGTATTTGAAAAGTATGAATCAAAAATTACATATGAAAAACTATACTCAAATATGTATTTAGCACTTATTTCAAGAATGAGATATATTTGCAGTTTATCTGTTCACATAAGAATATTCACACGTACAATTTCATTTGCTTCTGACAACCACATGTGAGCTGAGTTGCCCATGAATATTCCCATTGTAGAGCATGAGAAAACTGATGCTTATGGGCCTCGGGTAACTTGGGATCTCTGCTAGGATTTTTAAGAGGCAGAGTTAATTTATACTTAAAGCCTAGATATCTAACTCTAGTTTCAATAGTCCTCTCACTTTTTTTCCAATGGTGTCTCCTGTAGAAGCCATTAAGATTTACACTCTGTGGGCAAGACAAAGAAATACCATACTCCCTTTATTAAATGGAATTTAGTTGTGAGACATTGGCTAGACTAAGATTTAAATAACAATATATGTCAAATAACAGGATATTATGACCATCAAATCGGCAATACCAACAATTGAGTGCTTGCTAATGGAGTTAAGTGAAATCAGGGGATCATGAGAAAATGTCTCCCAGTAGAGGTGTGAAGGCCAGTCATTGAAAGATAAATAAATTTTGAGTATACAAGTAGGATGGAGGACAGTGTGATAAGAAGTAGGATGGGTGAGGCAAATGTGCAAAAGTGGGAAAAGTTCAGAAAAAATGAGCCTGTGCAACTGAAAATGTGCTAGCAAATAATACCTGCGACATGCCGTCAGGTGGCTGCGTGTTTGCCCACACGATTCCTGTGATCTAAATGCTACTATGGATGGACATCACCACAGGACAGCTTATCTTGTACAATCAATTCATTGAAGCCAACAAATTTGAAGTAACAGAAATAAAGGTAGGACTATGATGGGGTGCAAAAAAAGACTGTTAAATTAGAGGTTGTGTTTTCATACTGCATCTTATCTGGGAGACTGTTGGTTTCTTTATGCACTGAGAGAACCAGTGACTTAGTAAGCACATTTGATACTTAGTAGGAAGAAAAGCGGAAGACCACTTTTCTTTCACAATCCCAAATGTGCAGACCAGATTATCATGCCAGACATCTCTCAGTGTTCTTGTGCACAATTAGCAGGTGATCACTTCCATTTGGTGGCGGGGGGAGGGCACCAAAGTCAAAAGAAATACACTTCTGCAAATATATTTGGAGTCATAATTAAACCCCTATAGCCACAATAGGCCGTGCCTATTTCACATCACATGAACGTGATGAACACAAAGAAATGGCAAATGTCAACATAAGAGTCAAAACTCACACTTACAGCTTTTTGCTATTCTCAGATGACATCTGAAAAGGAGCAGTTTGATGGAGAATTTTTCCATTAGCATCGCTGATCAGCATGTGCTATCAATTCTCTATTGACTTCAATTATTAGCACTTGCTCTGAATTTTCCATTAACTTTAATGATTGGCATTGGCTAAGAAATTTTAGTGCTTTCTATGACCAATATTTGCTACAAACCCTCCTCCTAATTCATTGGTCACTCTTAGCTATGATTGTGCTTTAGGTTCTATTTGCTATTATTTTCCCCTTACTTTTAATGGTTAGCTAAAGATCTAAATTCTTGCCAAAGAACAGTATTCAGCACTTGCTACGAAGTCTTCGTTTTTTTGGTTACAAGTTTTTAAACCTAAGCCAAAGGAGTTAGAATATATAAAACAAAGGAATTCTAAATGAAAGACACATGTGTAGTGGAAGACATTTAAAAACTGAAGAGTTCAGAGTCTTACAGCATTTTTGATAATCAAAATTTCAGCTCTTGACTAATCTGAAATGCTTTATTTCTTAGACATCAGCTATCAAGCAATGATTATGATCAATGAATTGGGAGAAAGACAATTTTAAGTTATTTTATTTCCTGTTCATTCCCTGGGGATGGAAACTGAATTGGGGTGGGAGTGAAAGATGAACCATCTTTTCTGAGACTGGTTAGGCTTTTGCGCTTCTACCAGTAATAAACTAAATACCACAAATGGTGATTTCCTCAATAGGTAGCTTTCCTAGATTTTTTGTTTAAGCAAAAGAAAATGCCAGAATAGATGAAAAAAAAATCTATTCTGGTAGCAGTAAGAGATCATTCTAAACATATGTCCTATTCTAAAAGAACTCCAAGGGAAAGTATCAAGATTGTAATTACTATTTGAAACTCCTAACTCCATCAACCCTAACCCAGATAATATTCTCTACCACCACAGAGCCCTCCTCTATTTCTGTTCCATCTTTAGTATGCACACCCAGCTATGGAAAGGCCAGATCTTTGGGGTGGGCTGTGGTTTCTTCTCCTCTCTATGCTATGACATTTTAGTTTGTTTGTTTCTTTGCTTTGATGGTGGCATGTTATCTAAGAGTTACAGAGGGTATCAACCAACTAATTTTGGGAGGAGTTACAATAAGGAGAGGTTTGTTTTGCTTTTTGGTCCCTGGGAGGTTTTGAGAGAACTTAACTCTGATAACCAATAGTGAATTCATTTATTTTTTATGTTTGTAGGTAAAGTAACTTCTTCTTTTTTTTTTTTTCCTGTCCATCTAACTCTGACTCTTGGAGAAGAGTAGAAGTGTGAGGGTTGAGGGGTTTGGAGAAATTTCACTAAAAGTATATTGAATCTAGGTTTAGATATTTATAACTCACCGAGATGTGAACTGGGGTAGGAAGGGGCTCAGGATTGGGGTTATTTCTGATTTTGTGATTATATTGAGAATAAACCTTATTATTTGCAAAATGTAGAAAATATTTTCACTCTATCATTTAGATTTGCATTTGTAAAGACATTTGTACTCTTGAAAAGTTAAGCTTTCTTATCCTTAATAATCTCTCCTCCAACCCAACACCCCAATCTGGACTTCATCAACTTTTCTTTTCCTGATTGGGAATTTCAGTTTTAGAGTCTATGCTGAGCTGAGAGTCACCTTGCAAATGACATTTTCCTAATTTTTAGACAAATGTAATAGATTTTTAGAAAATCATGAGTCAGTATAGCATGTGGTTTTATCATTTAATAATGTATTCCATTATAAAACATTCTAAGTAAAACTTTCTAAACTTTGAACTTGATCTTCCACTCTGTCCTACTCTACTTTTTAATAGTATGCTTACCAATCAGTCATCTTCCTCATAAACCAGTTCTGAGACAATCCAGAAAGATACTCACAGTCATGATATAATAGCACCTTTGTCATGGAACTTAGGCTCCCACCTCTTTAATGCACATTTCATAAGCATTTGGGGGGCACTAAGTTGTTAGGTTTATGTTTTCTGTTTTAAAAGAACCAGAAGGTGAAGAAGATTACCTTTGGCAGTTCTGCTCCATGCCATCACTTTGTTGTCATTCTTGGAATGTCTCAGAAGGTTTTATTAGGTAAAGGCCTCTATAAATTCCAGGTGCTAACCATATGTTCATCATTGTGCCCACAAACAGAAAACAGTTTTATTTTCAAATCTGACTTCCTTGTGTAAGTACATCAAATCCTGCAGACTTGTTAGTACATCACTGTGAAAATCTTTACATAGTGTGAACTTTCTTTGTGAGCTGTTTCAAGCCAAAGAAACAGAACAACTTATTTGTATTCTCCCATTGTTCTACTGTATCTGAGAAGAGTGTGGAAATATAGTGGAATATTGTGGAAATATAGGAAGGAATTTGCTATTTACCCTTCTTAATTTACCCAATTTACCTGAGGCAAGTGGAGTTGGGGAGGAAATAGAATTTCTACCTTGTTAGTTTTACCCTCATTTAAGACTTGTTATGATTCTCTTTTGGGAACTATCAATAACTAGTTCCATTCCAGAAGCTGCCACTCTATAGTTCCATCAAGATTGCTACTTGGTCCATCTACCATCTGAGATGCCAAGTCTGGTAACAGTAGAGAGACAGTCAGATGACCCTGGACGCCCTGATCTAATCTTAACTGTAGTTTTCATTCACCTCCTTCGTTGGGTCTTTTGGAAAAAGAATGAAACAGAAGAGATCAAAAACAAACCAACAAAAATTAGAGTGATCCTCAAAGATAAAACACACACTGAAACATCTAAGTGAAATAGGAGGAACCAAATCTCCTCTTAGTTGTATTTAGTGATAGTTTATAGTATCCGAGCACTTCTGTTCAGTTTTGTGCTCAAATAAATCAAAAGAATAGTTCAATTATCTTTAAGTGAGTGACAAGTTGTTTGCAGAAGAGAAGCACAAAGTTATTTTGTTTTCAGAGTCAATGTAAATTGAATTATTTATGTAATTGGTTGTGGCACAACAGAGAGAAACTAACACGTAGTTTTGTTGTTGTTTAGTCACTAAGTCCTGTCTGACTCTTTGTGACTCCATGGATCTACAGGTCCATGGGGCTGCAAAGAGGAACAGGGATCAAACCTAAGTCTCCTGCATTGGGAGGTAGATTCTTTACTGCTGAGCCACCAGGGAAGCCCTAGTAAGTACAATATTCCTTTACTTGGAATAGTTTTTTTTTTTTTTAATTTGAACTATGAAAATTTACTTATTTGGATTAAAGCTTTTAAGTTTCATTACAAGGCAAGAAAGCCTATGTGTATAGCAAGTCTATCTTAGACTTCAAATATTTTATATTATGGTAGTAGCAAATCATACACTTGTATTGGAGGCACAGATTTATTTAAGCTGGAAATCAGCTGCCTTTAAAATATAACTATGAACTGAATTTTGACAGCTGTGTTTATTAACAGCATGATCTTGATACATATATTAGTTTATAATAGTCCTTTACCTATGCACAAACAGTGGTTATATGAACTAGTGGAGAAAATTTGTGAATTACGAGACAAATCTTTGGAAGTGAGGGATAATTCTGAAATATGCATATTGTATAGTATTACTTATGAAATAAATACTTCAGTTCAGTTCAGTTGCTCAGTTGTGTTCGACTCTTTGCGACCCCATGAATCGCAGCATGCCAGGCCTCCCTGTCCATCACCATCTCCTGGAGTTCACTCAGACTCACTCACTGACTCACAGAGTCAGTGATACCATCCAGCCATCTCATCCTCTGTCGTCCCCTCTTCCTCCTGCCCTCAATCCCTTCCAGCATCAGAGTCTTTTCCAATGAGTCAGCTCTTCGCATGAGGTGGCCAAAGTACTGGAGTTTCAGTTTTAGCATCATTCCTTCCAAAGAACACCCAGGACTGATCTCCTTTAGAATGGACTGGTTGGATCTCCTTGCAGTCCAAGGGACTCTCAAGAGTCTTCTCCAACACCACAGTTCAAAAGCACCAATTCTTCAGCACTCAGCTTTCTTCACAGTCCAACTCTCACATCCATACATGACCACAGGAAAAACCATAGCCTTGACTAGACAGACCTTTGTTGGCAAAGTAATGTCTCTGCTTTTGAATATGCTATCTAGGTTGGTCATAACTTTCCTTCCAAGGAGTAAGCGTCTTTTAATTTCATGGCTGCAGTCACCATCTGCAGTGATTTTGGAGTCTAAAAAAAGAAAGCCTGACACTGTTTCCACTGTTTCCCCATCTATTTGCCATGAAGTGATGGGACCAGATGCCATGATCTTCGTTTTCTGAATGTTGAGCTTTAAGCCAACACTTTAACTCTCTTCTTTCACTTTCATCAAGGGGCTTTTTAGTTTCTCTTCACTTTCTGCCATAAGGGTGGTGTCATCTGCATATCTGGATAAAAATATAAAGCCTACCTCCACCTTTTTTATCCCCTGTACATGTCCTTCTTGTTTCACTATCTGGGTCCAGGAAGAATGCATGTCATCCCTTAACACAATTATGAAACTCCTATTCCCACAAAAACCTGGTTTCTGTCTTTTAAGCTGTTCTTTTTACTCAATTCTTGTCCTTAACATTTAATAGACTATTGCCAAATGAGATAGGATTCATGTCAATTAAATAAATAATTAAATCAACTAAATACTTAATAAGGACTAGTTATATGGGTGTTTCCTTTAGCATGCATGTGTTAACATTTTACAAGTAGAAATTTATAGTGCTGCTATATAAGCTTTATTTTAAATTTTCTGATAATGAAGCCAATAATTTTATTCCAAATAAAATAATTAATTCAGTTACCTGCCTAAGAAATATTTTAAAAGGTTATTCTCTTTACCTGTATAGATTAAACCTCAAGTTAGATATTTGTAAAGTTAACCACTCCTAGTGAACTACATGTTTTTACCATTTAATAGACTCAGATTTCCTTGTGAGATTAGAAAATTAAACATAAAGCAGATAATAATAAATTCAAAACTCCAAGGCCTCTTTTCTAATGCAGTCAATGTTCATATTTTTTTCCTCTCTTTCTCTAGTATTTCTGGATAATAGCCTGGAGTTTAGCATTTACTGAATGTCATGTGTGTGCAATCTCTGCTTATTTTGTTTCTTTAGTCATGGAAACCTACTGAGGGCATGTGCTGGGTATCATGCCTCTTTCATATACCTACATGCACCCAGCACAGTGGATAACTTCACTTGACAAATTCAGGAATGAAGCAATGTAAATACTTTTTTCATCAATTCCTTGGTTAACAGTAATCTCTATAGGGGAAAAAAAAATATTTGCTTGGCCATTTATTATTTTTCCTAGAAAACAATTCTCCTTTATAAAAGAATGCTGTTTTATTAACTATTACTGGTTTCCTAACTATTCTCTCTTCCCTGTTTTAAGTGTCAGTTTTAAAAAAATATAGCTTTCTGTCTCTGCTACAACTTTTGTTCAGTCTTAAATTTGTGCTAATTAAGGCAGATTTCCTTCAACTCACTTTCACAACTACATTCTTGTTAATGACATGCACTCTCGGTAACTCAGTGCTGAACAGAGTCCACTGTAATTGGGAAGGAAATTATTTCCATTGGTGTCCCTTGGACCCAGAGCTAGAAATGACATTTCGTTATACGTGGTGACATGGCCTCTCCTCTAAAGGAGAAATAAAAAAGTATTTCCTACAAATAGGCAACAGGCACCTGACCTGTTGGATCAGGTTACATTGGGTTATGTTGTGTTACATGATGTGACATGCCCTGAAGTGACCTGAGGCAATGTCATTTTGTGTTACCCTGGTAGAACACTGCTGCTCTTTATTAAACAACCATGGGAAGGCTCATCAGCAGTGGTCATGAAGCATTTTCATGGCACCTTTGCAAAGAAGTAGAGAATTAGCCATGCTCTGATCTGTTCCTCCTAGGAATCATTTAAGGAAATCAAAGGGCACAAGAATCACCAGAGTCACACAAGCTTCCATTGCTTTAAAAAGTGGAATTAAAATGCTCAGTTACATAAGAGAGGCATGTGTTTACGTGACAAAGGTTCACACATGGCTAAGGAACAACTTAAACTCTCAAAAATGTTCCATTATAAATGATTCCAGGAGTCTTAAAACAATCACATAATTTTCAGATTGGTTTGCCTACTTTTTACATAAGGTTTGTTCCTAATTACTCTTCTGGTGATTAAAAGTTGTCCTTTAAAACTAAATATTATGTAAATTAGAAGTCTCAATTAAAAGGTGTCATAAAAGTACCTCTTTAGTCTTATCCTTGAGTTTATTTTTTTCATCAAGACAGTGGACCTCAGTAAGAAACTGTCTTAAATTATTACATTATGTGATAGTATATAGAAGGAAACCATTGTGTGTGGTCATTTTTTATAATGATTTTTACTGGTATTTTCCTATTAATATATCTTACATATAAATTCAATTTTAATGATCTGCATAAAGAATGGAACAATATTACATAGGTACATCTGTCTAGTGATTTTAGAGTAATTACTGGTGCATGGAACAGAATATAACCTTTTGGTTATATTCTGCAGTAAAAGGAATAGGTTAGAGAGGTTTTTATGCAAATTAGAAATGCTCTGTGTTGGAAGCCTAATTGTACTTTTTATTGTTAGACAAGTCAATACTGCTTTAATACACATTTTATAAGCTTCTTGCTGAAATTGTATATGAAAGGGATTGGTTTCCATAGATGAAAGGCATAATCTTAACAATGAGGGCACATAAGCAGAGTGGTTGAAGTACTGATAAAGGATTTGTTAGCTCCAACACAGAATAAGTCTTATTAGCCTCATTAGTCACCACTGTTTGACCCACTACTAACTGTGCGAGTCACACACATTGCAAACTAAGACAGAGCATCACTGTGTTTGGCCATTTAGAATAAACATAATCTAACATGAAGAGCGTTTCAACTGCAAAAATTGAAGGACTGTATCTGGTCCTTTGGTTTCCTCTTCACTTCAAGGGAATTATTTGAATACTGGGAATCTTAACTTTCAAAAACATTTGATATTTATATCATCAAGATTCAAAAATGTAATGTTCAGCTTCTTTTTGTTATCAACACAACTTATGTGTAAGAGGAAATGCAAACACAAGGGATTATTGGTTATAACATTATGAAAATATAAAAGAATAAAAGAACAAACAAGTTGTAGGGAATTCAAATCAGGTACTTTTATCTTTCATGTCATTTTCATTTACAATTGATTGTGTCTTTCCATTCAATAATGGGATAGGTTAAGAATGGTGGTTGTTACACAGAATAAAACATTGCTAGGAAGAAAATTCTAGAAATCATAAAAGAAGAGGAACAAAACACCAGTGCCAATGCCTTGGTTTGTATAACAGGTAGGGTTCCAGCAGTGTTGGGATGAATAATGTAGCTGCACTAAGTCCTATTTTCAGGACCTGCTTTTTTTAAACCTCATGATTCTTTTTTTTTTGCAACCTATATTTAAATTTGTCTGCCTAAATTAATAATTTCTGTTGTTCTCAATTAAGAATCCTGACTAAATCATATATACCTTAGTTTGCATTGAGAACAAATACTTATTAAAGATATATATTTTAATTCAATAAATTATCATCTGAATTAAAGGCAATCAAACAGAAAGCTGCAAACCAACATAGAAACTTCTTAAAAATGTATGTAATCATGTAATTGGGAAAGAAATTAGCTCATTCATGAACTACTAATACTTATGATATTCTAAAAGCTGCTCTGGGCAACTGGTATTAAGGAAGGAAGTTTTGAATCCCAGATTTATTTTGAAAATAGAGCAAATAGAACATGCTCATGGATTTGATGCAAATGTAAGAATACACAGGGTGTCAATAATTTGTTTTGGCAATTAAAATTTTTGGTATGCCTAGTTACTGAAAAATTGAAGGCTAAAGGGAGAACAGATTTATGGACAACAAAGATCAAGAATTTGGCTTTGAATTTGGTTTGAGATACCAATGAGATATCTAACTAGAAATGCTGATGAGTATGCTGAATGCTTAAGCCTGCATCAGCCTGTAAGAGTCTGTGATAGGGAGAATCATGGCCCCTCAAAGATGTTCACATCCTACCCCACTAGAACCTGCAAATATGTTAGTTTACACAGCGAGGGGCTTAAGATGGCTAGTCAGTTGACCATAAAATAAGTAGATTATACTGGATTATTACAGTTGGTCCAAAGTAACCACAAGGGTCTGTAAATGTGGAAGTGGGAAGCAGAAGTGCCATTGTCAGAGTGATGTGTGTATGTGCTCAGTCATTCAGTCATGTCCTATTCTTTGCAACCCAGTGGACTGTAACCCACCAAGCTCCTCTGTCCACGGGATTTTCCAGACAAGAATACTGGAGTGGGTTGCCATTTCCTTCTCCAAGGGATCTTCCCGACCCCGAGATTGAACCCTTGTCTCCTGTATTGGCAGGAGGATTCTTTACCACTGGCCACCTGGGAAGCCCTTGTCCTCTGGATCTCAAGGATAAGTTTGCCCTGTTTTAATTTACTAAATCTGTGTGGTTCAGATATCAGAATGGCATTGGATTTCTCAGCATTAACAAGAGATGAGACAAATAACAAGCACAACAATAGCAATACCTTCTTCCTGAGACTACAGATAGGAGAACCAAGCCTCCATGAGGCTATTTCAGTGAAAATAAAAAGGATCTTATACATTTCAGAACTTTTGAGTAAGTTGAGAGGAGGCATGGGAGAAAGTTGGAAATGACAAGTCAATGATACACTTAGCTTTGTACGGTGCATGGACCAGCACGACAACTAGGTACGATGTCCGAGTGCTTTATTTTCCAAACTGGGATATTTTGAGAAAGAGAAAGAAGGTATTATTAATACTTATAGGCCTCCATCATAATTGGTTGAGAGCAAACTGAACGTATGGTCGCACTACACAGAGTTGGTTTCTTACAGTATGTAACGATCCCTCAGCCACTGGATAGTCAGCATGAAATAAGCAGCTGTGTTGCTTTCGAAAGCGTACCTAATTGATGAACATCTGGTGGCAGGTAGCCAGGCCATTAAAAATCAATTATACTCAATGACTTGCATCTGAGCCATACTGCACCAATCTCCTCGCACTCATCAGATCCACATGTTCCTGAATAAACACACGCACCACTCAAGCTAGTGCCTTTGAACTTTGCGTGGTTGGAAGTGAATTTCATCAGTGGCTTTCCTCTGACCCATAGCAGAGAGAAGAATTTCTGTTGATCTACCCCTGACTGTTGACAGGTCAAGAGACCAGGCAGCAGTTTGAATAAAGCTCTAAATTCAAGGGTACCTAGAGCATTCACTGCTCTGTGAAACTCGTCAGGGTAGCATAATATATAACATTAATAGCATAGGCTGGGTAACAAAATAAGGAGGGAATGATGATCAGGGACTAGATTTAGGGTATGATAAGGAAATAAGTTACTAATTATGGAGAATGTGGAAAAGCTTCCTTTACAAATCTCAGCTGAGAAGTTGGATTTATGTTTCTAGATTCTCTGCAGCAGTTAGTGAACAATTTTCCTGCTCTTTTGAGATGCACAGTCCAAAGAGCTGTACTGTTAAGGAAAGTGGGTTGAGAGAAGAAGATGGACCTGTTGCCTAAACTACCACCCCCAATGAAAACCAAAATCTCCTGATCAGAAGTATCCTTGAATTGTAACTTGAATGGCAACAGAGATGTCTGTAATAAATCCTAGACTTTCGTCAGGTCATGAGAGTGATTGTGAAGAAGTCATTTAAATGGAAGATAAATTTTATTTTAAAATTAACTTTCCATTAATAATCAAAGAACTACTTCTAAATACACAAAGCTCTGGAAACACAAAAGCATGCTTGTTACGGGGTCAGGAGGCAAGCATCATTCTTTACCCGTTCAACAACTAACATACTAGTCACAAAGAAGGGTTTTAGGAAAAAACAGAAGTGAGATTTAGAAGGAATCTGGACAAAAATGTGAACAATTCCATTGTGAAATATATAAACAATTAGATCTCTTCTATGAACATGGTTTAAGGAAACTTTCCTGTAGGTCAGTGTATAGTTTTAAACACAAAATACATAAAATAAGAGAGCTCATTATCTTGACTTTATGCTTCAAACACGTTTTTCCCTCCATTTTAAACTGTGATAATGACTGTCTATTTGCAATGAGAGTTCTTAAATTTGTAAAGAAGCTTAGAGATCATTTAGTTCAACCCTCTTATTTATAGTTAACATAATTGAGGCCTTGAAGGGTGACCCCAGGTCAGCCTTACCTCAGGTCATGCACCTTATAAATGGAGATTGGAGACTCAAAGCCAGATCTTCTGGCTCCAAGTCCACTGCTGTATTTTTTCAACTGTTTTTAAAATGTAAGGCTTATATTTCATATTGACATGTTTATGAAGAGCTAAGCCTGATTATGGCATAATATAACTTAAAGCCATATTGAATCTTTGGAACTGAAATATAAGCAAACTAACACTTGTTAAGCTAGTTAACTATTCTTCCTCCTAATGGGCTTAATAATCCATCATTTGACCTTTGTAATTTCTTCTCATGCACACTAATACAAATATGACATATACAGCCTTATGGCTATGTACATACTGCAATATTCATAAATATATATATCTTAATTTTACATTGTAAAATATAGAGTATCTAGGAAAATGAGATCAGAATTTGTCAGTAATCAATACATATATGAGAATTGTATAAGCTACTGTTCTTAAAATTAATAATTTTCATTTATGCTAAATAGCTAGATATTTTAACATAACGTTTAGTGGTTGAATTTTCAGCTCTGTATTTGAAGCTATCTACTTATTCATCAAAAGGCAGTTTCAGTTTCACTCCAGTCCTAGAAATAATCATTCAAGCACTTTATTGTACGGTGTGACTTTTTCTGACAACATCTGTTGCTCTGAAACAGTCAAGTACCCAGAGTGACAAAGAGGGTGTTTGCTACTATTTTACCCATGCTGAAAAGATGGGCCAGAGAGAGCTGTACAACCCATAACAATGTGAAAATCTTTATATGAAGTTGTTCACCAGAGACTTGTCAATAGGCTGAGCCATATTGGATCTGGCAGTCTTTCTACTGGGACAGTATTTGCCTTGAAGTACTATCTTTTCTCTTTTTCAATGTCAGCCTGAAGGCTCTTAGACAACATATGTTCATTTCATGTCTTAGAGATATTGCTTCTGGTATTGCAAATACATTACCACATTGAACGTTTTTGTAAAACAGATGGTACATATTAAGGTCTCTGTTTCTTGTTCTATTTCTATAACAATGGCACTGCATTCTTCACGTTGACAAAAGTATCATCAACATCACGCAGTGCAGCCCTAGATTATGTCAGGGTGGTAAATGAACCCTTCAAACAGAGAGATCAATGATGAGGGTGAACCAAATTCTTTTGAGAACTCCAAACTGAAATTGGTCCTCTCTTAAAATTACTCTCTTAAGACTTGAGTTAGGAAATATCCAGTTCTTTTTAAAAGCCCTCTATCAAATGATTTTCAAGTAAAACAACAGAATATGTACAGAATCGTCAACTTTCAGAAATGAAATTTTGAAGTAGACTCCACCAACCTCTGGGTCAGGCCAATCTCTGTCAGTACAGTGATATCTTAATAATTAAACTGTTGATGTATGCTTTTTAGAAAAGTCATTTAACACTAACTAGAATCACTCTTGAAAAGCCAGGCAATCATTAGGATTGAAAATCAGGTTTGGGTTTATGTAAATAAGTTTGTGGTCTTAGCTGTGGTTCTCATAATATTTATTTAGAACATTCTATAATGTTCACTAAGGGGAAGAACTGTTGAAAGCAGTTATGGATTCAGCAAATCCCTATCATACACGTGTTTTTATCTACAAAAATGACTCCTAATCTCTGCTTCTGGATAGAAAGACCTTAAAATAAGTATATTCACTTTTATAAAGTTCTATTTTTAAATTTTGTCTACTACCTTTTATAGGTTTTAGTTGAAAGACTTAACCACACACAACAAAAGAACAATGATATATAAAATCCCTATTCTATGACAGGCACTTTACTAAATACTAGGATATAACAGAGTTGGGGGAAGGAATTCCTATCCCTATGGAGCTTACATTCTAGGAGACATGGAAGATAAACTTTAAAATTTATTATGTTATTAGAACTAAACATTGCAAGCTACAAAGAAGAGGAACAACTGCTTTTCTTTAACAGGTAAGATAAAAATAACTTGACCTGCTTTTTAAATATAAACATTTGAAGCATAACTCACAAGGAATAGAAGAGTAATAGAAGATCACGTGTGCATCACCAAACTTACACTGTTCTGGACCATGGCTACGTAATGAAAGGGGTTTTCAATTTATTTCAGCCAATCATGATTTCTTTTTTTTTCCCACAAAAGTAAAGCATTCTCAAAAAAGAGATTTTACTGGAAGAGTTGAGGTTTCAATGCCCTTTAAAATCACATACAATTTTAAGGTTCTGTGAATATGATTGTCATCAGCAAACAATCTTTCAGTATCTTACATGTGTAAAATATTCTGGTAGACCAAGGCAAACGAATGAGTTAAGATTTTATTTAAAAGGCTGAAATTTAATAAAGCAGGGCACATATGAAAGGCTGAATGATAGAACAAGATAGAGAGTGCTGCTGCTGCTAAGTCACTTCAGTCGTGTCTGACTCTGTGTGACCCCATAGATGGCAGCCCACCGGGCTCCCCCGTGCTAGGATAACTTAAATGATGTAAAAATCTAAAGGCTTGGGGCTGGTGCACTGTGACCACCCAGAGGGTCGTCATCCAGAGGGATGGTATGGGGAGGGAGGAGGGAGGAGGGTTCAGGATGGGGAACACATGTATACCTATGGCGGATTCATTTCGATATTTGGCAAAACCAATACAATATTGTAAAGTTTAAAAATAAAATAAAAAAAAAAAAAGAAGCACTGAGCAAATAAAAGGCAAAAAAAAAAAAATCTAAAGGTCTGTGAAATCAGGAAAGGAAATAATTATTATCAAAGATGTATTCAAGAAGACTTCATAGAATTAAGTGAGAATTAAGATTAATCTTAAAGAGTTATATATCACATGGCTAATAGCTTACTGTCTTTCAGTTTTACGGTAATGTCTTGTTTGGAGGCATGTTACATGAAACAGCATTACAGTAATACGTAAGGCAGTCACAAAGTATACATTTGCTTATTAAAGTACCTACATGAAGAGCAAGGAAAGAAGATTTAAATAGAGAATGCAGGTTTTCTCTGGCAAAGACAACTTATTTTCCCTTTACCATGACATGAACCACTATAATTAACTTCCCACGAGGTCCTGATGTATATGATACCATAACAGGTGTTCAGTCTTGGTCACTGTTGATAAGTTGTATACTTCATGCACCCCACAACAAAGCCATCCTTGTTGCAGGGACAGACATTGCTGGGCCCACGTGTAACTTTTATTTCACCTGAGCTTTGAGTCAACTCACTTCAAAACCAGAAGTGACAGATATCCAAAGAGAGTCACTGGGATTCTTCTGGGAAGAATTCAAGCTTTGAGGTCATTTTGAGTGCTTCATTCATTAATCTCTACTCCAAACTTTCTTGACACCGATACTTTAGTTTTCTTCCTTTCTATATATTATCAAGTTAGATTATTAGATGCTGCTGAATAATTTTTATCGCTCTTGACCTTTGAGGTCAAGTATAATAGAAATCACAAATTTTTGCCCACTGAGATGACTCAGATGTTACATTTCAATAACAACCCACTTCTACCTGGTATGACATATCATGAAGTTCCAACTATAGTCTAAGCTTGAGATTTTTTTTTAATTTTCAGCTTGCCAGTGAGTAGAAATTATAAGGCCATATATGTGGTTTCAAAGGAGGAGTAATACCTTAGGAATAGGCACATTATAGCAACATCTTTTTATGTTTCGTTCACCAGAATTACATCACATACTTATTCCAAAAGTATTCTTGGGAAGGGAAAGAGAATTTTCCAATTTTTAATTTTCCAGGCCATGTCAAGTTCAAATTTTAGTCACAATATTATAATGGAAGTTGGTTCAAGTTGGTTCAAACTGTCTTCCACAAGGGAGATATAAAAATAAGTATTTCAGAGGAACTTGGAGATTTATTTCTCAGGTTCTTCATGAAGATTCAAATTGTTTGGATCCCACTTTTCCCTCATACATGCTTTTTATACAATAAAAGTGACAAAGGTCAAAATCCAGTGACTATTATTATTCAGTAGGCCAAGGAAAAATTTTCAACTTGTGTTTTTTTTAATAATTTCAGCCTCACTATTCCCAGTAAAATAGTTTCTACATGAAGCCAAATTATGTGCTCTGCTTTTATTCTATGACTTGATAAAATATTTTTGAAATTATAGTCTGTTACTAACAAAAGACTAAGTATTCTAATTTGGGGTTAAAAGAGAGAGGAAAGCTACCAATTTCAATACTACATGGATTGTTATGATCTTTTAATAGATATCTGGTCTAATTGCTAATATTTGATTAACATAAGTGTATTAGAACACAGATGCAAAAAAATATACAACTAAAAGTGAGAGAGACGAGTCTAGAAACATGTCTCCACTACATTTTGAGTGAGTGAATGAGTGAAAGTCTCTTAGTCATGTCTGACTCTTTGCGACCCCATGGACTATATAGTCCATGGAATTCTCCAGGCCAGAATACTGGAGTGGGTAGCCTTTACCCTTCTCCAAGGGATCTTCTCAACCCAGGGATTGAACCCAAGTCTCCTGCGTTGCAGGCAGATTCTTTACCAGCTGAGCCACAAGGGAAGCCCAAGAAACCTGGAATGGGTAGCCTATCCCTTCTCCAGGAGATCTTCTCTACCCAGGAATCATACCCAGGTCTCCTGTATTGCAGGTGGATTCTTTACCAACTGAGCTATCAGGGAAGCCCCCACTACATATTAGGAGTCTGCCTTTGGACGAGTCTTTGAACCAGTCAGTTCATTTTCCTTATCTATAAAAGTGGGAATAACAATACCTATTCTCAGACAGATTGAGAGGACTGAATAAGATACTGAATGTATAAGACTTAGAATGCACAAAACATATTGATAAAAATGCAATGCAATCACAATTAACATTATGATTAGTAACTAAGTTAACATAACTGTTTAAGACGATCTCCAAATTAGGCCAATTAGATCTGCTTTTCCTATGTGTGATACAAATAGAATATAAATTACTTATATTCAACTTTACATAACTTATACAACTTCAGGAATTTCCTTTAACATTTCTTGTGGTACAGATCAGTTGTCAATGAATTATCTCAGTTTTCTTTTCTTTGAAAATATCTCTCTTTCACCTTTATTCCGAAAGGATAATTTTGTTGGATATAGAAGTGTGGGGTGACAGGTTTTACCGTCTGTATTTTAATGACACGTCCCAGTGTTTTTTGGGTTCCATAGTTTCTGCTAAATCAGGCAACATACAAATAGTGTTTCCTTTGTAAGTAAAAGTCAATATAGTCTTTTCTGCTCTTAAGTTTTTTCTTTCTGTTTTCACAAATTTGACTATAATGTACCTTCAAGAGGTTGTTCTTGTAATTATTCCTGAATGGATTTGCAGAGGCTCTTAAATATCAGCGTTTATGTTTTTACCAAATTTGCCAAGTTCCCAGCCCTTATTTATTATTATTATTTTTTTCAGTCTTCTGTTAAAGCCTTTATTGAGTTTTTATTTTCAGATACAGAATTTTTATTATTTCTCATTTTCTCATTTACTGGGAATATATTTTCCTTTATGCTCTTTAGCATAATTATAATCATTGTTTTAAACCCTAGTTCAAATTTCAATATGCAGATATTTAAGAATTGGTGTCCTTATTGTTTCTTTCTTAAAAGGAATTCACATTTTCCTTATCTATCCACCAACTTTGGATACTATATTGGACCTACTGCCATATGTTTTGTAGTCTTTGGATTCTGTTATAGTCTTCCTAAGGGTGGTGATATATTTTTTTCAAATGGGCCATTAACTTGCTGGAACTCAACCAAAAAAATCTGTCTCCTGAGTAAAAGATCAAATGAAAGTTTAGTTGTTTTATATTGAGTTAGAGTATATCTTGGGCATTCATGATTTACAGCTCAGCTAGATACCTGAACAAAGTTGAAATACCAACTATGGGACTTCTGCTCTTTTTCTCTTCCTTCTTGGATTTCTCCCTCAGTATCCAGAGGGTGGTTGTCCAGAAATCTGTTGTTTGTCTTTTCAGATAATAAGAACTGTAAATTTTCTAATAGCTTTTCCTTTGGCTAAAAGTTAAAGAAAATGGGTAAGAATGTTATTCCTGTCATTGGAGTGTCCAGTTCCACTTATACTCTGCCCGCTTTTAATAATCCCTCAGGGCCTTTCAATCACTGTCTTTTGCATTTTGACCATTATTTATAGTTGCTTTCTATGGGAAGATTAAGTCAATTAACTGCTTAATTGAATGACACTTGAAATGGAATTCCTGCAGCATGATTTTTGAAGCTACCTAAATCCTTCCATAGAAATAGAACAAGTAGAATGGCAAAATTAAGTAACAACAGACAATATTTACAAAACACTTGGTGATAAATCATCTACATGATGTAAAATAAGAGCAGATGGGGACAAAACATCAGTATCGGTAAGCACAACATGACATTAATAGCTCTGTGGGAGGAAGAAAAGAAAAGCCAACAGTGAACCCCAAAGTATCCAACAGGCATTTATCAGAATAGGGGGCAGGTCAATCTGAAGAAGCAGCTGTAATTGAGAGAAGTCTAAACACTTAATGTCGTGAGAAAATACGACACATAGCAAGGTGAGAAGGCTGAAGCAGTCTTGGCGATAGGAATACTTAAAAACTAAAGAGACACAAAAACCTAAACTCTTTTCCTGCACAGAGACACATACAAAAAATAAACTGCTGAGACTAGAATGTAAGTTAAGCAAGCTGGCAAGAAAGAGAGCAGAATAGAGAAAAGGCCCAGATAAAAGCTGTAAGGACAGAAAGGGAAGTAAACCTCACAAAGTGTTTTGATCTTTTGCAAAAACAACCAAATCAGGATTGGAAAAGACTCTGATGCTGGGAGGGATTGGGGGTAGGACGAGAAGGGGACGACAGAGGATGAGATGGCTGGATGGCATCACTGACTCGATGGACGTGAGTCTGAGTGAACTCCGGGAGTTGGTGATGGACAGGGAGGCCTGGTGTGCTGCGATTCATGGGCTCACAGAGTCGGACACGACTGAGTGACTGAACTGAACTGAACTGAAGTTCATGAAAATAGGATAACTATCCTGACCACTTGTTCCGAAAAGTTTAAGTAAACTAAACTTACGTAAAAATGTACAATGTAAAAGGAATCCTATACAACATTGTAAGAAGTAAGAAAATAATATTCTCATGGATAACAAAAGCATGCCCAAAAAAGTTCACACAAAACATAAAAATTGTAACCAAATATTTAAAAATAGGCAAAATGAAAATAAATAGAAAATGTGGGAAAAAATGAGAATTAGAAACAGAATGCAAGAGAAAAATAATCTGTAAAAAATGAAATGAAATTAAAAATCATTTCACAAAGGAACAAAGTTATACCATATGAAGAAACAGAAGAGTGAATAAACAGCAGCCATCTTAAGAGAAATAGAATGTGATAAGGAACAAATTTTAAAACCAAAGAAATCACATGCGGTACTTTGGCTATGGTGCTAAGTAGAGGTGAGTGAATCCACTTTGTGAGGAAAAATATATTTAGCTGAACAAACTTCTCAAAAATAACTATTTAACAGAATTTAAATAGACTAAAGATATAAAACACATCAAAAAGTATTTTTAAAAAATTGCTTGGACTTTGGTTAAAATAGCAGTAATTTCTGCCCCTTCTGTCTTCAAATAATACCACTCCCCCATCTCACCCCATACCCCGCCCCACACACATACGCACATTCCCTCACATTTCGTTGTTGAGATCTGTAGCTTTGCCAGAGGATATATATTGCTGCAAAATCAGCTGCTTTACTGTCAGAAAGATAGTCAATTTCCACTACATGATTAAAATTTCTAGCTTTGTCAGCCAAACCTGGCATTTCTAGAACACAACAAATTCCCACAGAAAATAAATGGGAAAACTTACAGTTGGGGTGAGTGGCAAACCAGCCAGAAATTTAAGAGATATCCCAGGAGAATATGGAAGACCCAGTTAAGTCCTACACACATCCCTGGCTGACTAGAAAACTCTGAACATATATATACAAGAGGACTCAAAGGAAAATAGTGGAAATTAAAAGGCAAAGAGATCTGAGGAGTAGATGAGCATTGAATGTACTCTTCAACTCATACACACATCCATCACAGCCTATGAACTTGAAAAATTTTTATACAACCTCTGCTTACATCATTGACTACCTCATAAGCCATGTAGTCACAGGACAAAGCAAAAGAATCCACACTTTAAAAAATCAAAATAAAAGAACTGAGCATGTATCAGCAATCACAAACAACAGGAGAAAGATGTCTACAAATAAGTGTAGTTACATTTCGAAAATAAATCATAACCACCTCCCCTGCAAAAAGCCAAACAACAAAAAGAAGTTAAGAAAAAAATCAATTTGAAGTTAGTAGCATATATCATCCAAACTGTTTAGATTTCAACCAAAAATCAGGAGAAATTCAAAGAAACAGAAACTTGTTATCCATATACTCTTCATTAGAAACTCTAATGATTTTAAACTCTGTACTTAGCAAACAAAGACTTCAAGGAAGCCATGTGTGTGTGTGGAACATTCTATAGGTGAATGATTCTTTTATTTTTGTGTTACTTATAAATAAGTTGTGTGATTTCAAATATTTGGAGATTTCCCAAATTTTTGTTATTGATTTCTATTTAATTCTCATTTATTTAGAGATTTTTTAAAAATAATATTTCATCCCTTGTAAGTTAATATTTAACATGGCTTATTTCATGCTCTGGCATAAGGTGATGAAAGTGTTCATAAATTATTGTGATTATTCAATAATTATGTAAATTTACTAAAAATGATGAAGCTGCACACAAAGTGGGTGAACTTTACAATATATAAATTACTTTCCACCCCAATTAAGATGTTTAAAAAGCTACAAAAGGAATAGCAAATTTCAAGAGAAAGTCACCGATACACAATGTAAGGAAAAAAGATGCAATATATGTACAACAGGTATCCTCAAAGAAGAAAACTGAAGCCATGGAAGAGAACTACTGAAATTTGCAACTCAAGGACTGCTCCTGAAACATACATATATATATATGTCACATATTGAAGTGCCTACCAAGGAGAATTCACTCAGAAAAACTGACAACAAAACACATTTTGCAGATCCAAATATGTATCATTGTTTGAAATAAGGCCAACAAAAAACCCAATCTATTAACTGATCAAATTAAGGGCAAAGGAGAGGAAACACAAATATTAAAAATGAGTGGAAAATAATTGAAGAATTTTTTAAGATAAAGAATATATTTGCACATCCCTTCAAATATACTTTAAAACCAAAATGAAACAAATTTTTTAAAAAGACATACACTGCTTACCTAGTTGACTCAGTGGAGACAGAAAGTCTGAACAGGCCAATCATCATCAAGGAAACAGAGAAAATCGTTTAAGACCTTGTTTCTCCTCTTCCAGTACACACAATAAATCACCACGATCAGTATTTCCACCAGGTACACTACCATACATTTATATACCATGTAATCTACATGTTACTTAAGCTATTCCAAAGAATAGAAAAGGAAGGAAACTTCCAACTTTTTTTTTTTCCTATTAAATATAACTATATAATTTGGGTAGACTACATTTCAACTGGGGCTTCCCAGGTGGCTCAGTGGTAAAGAACCCACTTGCCAGTTCAGGAGGCACAAGAGAGGTAGGTTTGATTCCTGAATTGGGAAGATCCCCTGGAGGAAGAAATGGCAACCCACTTTCTTGCCTGGGAAACCACATGGAGCCAGTCCATGTGGTCATACATTGTCGGACACAACTGAGCACACAGTATCAATTAAAAAACAAATTCTGTCTTTAACAACTTCACGGAGGTATAATTTTCATACCATAAAACCCACCTTCCCTGGTTGGTGAACTAAGATACCCCATGCCACAGAGCAAATCAGCCCTGCATGCCACCACAGGCACTGAGCCTACAGGCTCCAAAGCTGGTGTGCCACGTCTATAGCGTTCCTGCCCCACCACGGCAAAGAAAAGATCTTGCGTGACATAGCAAAGATCCCACTCGCCACAGCTTAGACCTGATGAGGCCAAAGAAGTTAAAAAAAAAAAAAAAACAACTTCGTTTTAAATGTAAAAGTTAATAATTTTTAGTGAATTGCCAAGTTGTGCTCATATCACCACAATCTGCTTTTAACATTTCCATCACTCCAGTAAGATCCCCTCACCCATTTGCAGCTAATCTTCATTCTCACCTCTAGCCCTAGGCAACCACTAATTTACTTTCCGACTCTAGAGAGTTGACTTTATTAGACATTTCATATAAATTAATTCATACAATAAGTTGCCTTTCCTGTCTGGCTTCTTTTATTTAGCATACAGTTTTTCAGGTTCCCCCATGTTGCAGCATATATCAATACTTCTTTCCTTTCTTTCAAATTAATTATGAAAAGGAAGTTATAATAGTGACTTCAATACATGACACAAAAAATAACCAAAAATTAAAACACAGGTCTACTTCACTTCTAAATATCAAAGTAAAATTCTCTACTAAAATATCTGCAAACAGAATCCCACCATCTTACTAACAGAGTTAAGACAAGCACCCTTTTGATTATCTTCATGGACACAGGAAAACATTTGAAAAAATTTAACACCAACAAAACTGGAATTGACGGATATTTTCTTAACATGATAAAACATACATGGTTTAACTCAGAAGTCAGTCCCTAAATGTGGAAATAATAGAGGTTTTCAAAGTAAAGCCTGGAACAGATAAAGATTACCACTATATTCACTAGCATTGTTTTAAAGATAC
This sequence comes from Bos indicus, assembly GCF_029378745.1. NCBI lineage: Eukaryota > Metazoa > Chordata > Mammalia > Artiodactyla > Bovidae > Bos > Bos indicus. The sequence continues at coordinate 53,415,020 of NC_091763.1, read as the reverse complement.
CAGCCAAAGCACTCAGAATCTTACAGATTGAAACTGGTATGACATGATCATTTTTTTCAGATGACATGACCAAATATATGCAAAACCTGAAAAGAATCAATAGCAAAAACACTGAAAACAGTAAGAAAATTCAATACATTTCAAGTGCATTGTATTCTATTGCTCCTGTAACAAATTACCAAAATATAATAGCTTTAAAACAACAACAATATATTAACTTACAGTTCTGGGTCTCACTAGGCGTTGGCAAGATGACATACTTTCTGAAGGTTCTAGGGAAAAATCCGTATCCTGGCCTTTCCCAGCTTCTAGAAGCCATTATTACTCCTTCTCTTGTGGCCCCTTCCATCTGCAAAGCTAGAAACAGCAACTCAAATCTTTCCCAGATCACACTGCACTAACAATTTTCTCTCCTGCCTTCCACGCCCGCTCTTACCTGATGCTGGTAATTACATTGGCCACACCTGTTTAACTAGGATAATCTCACTAAATTAAGGTCAGTTGGTTAGCAACACCTACTTCTATCTGCAACCTTAATTTCTCTTTCCATTTAATCTAACATACTCACGGATTCCAAGGATTATAATGTAGACACTTTTTTGTGCGTGTGTGAGAGGCGCACAACTTACTTACCCCTTTTATAACTTTTAGGAGGTTATAAAATGAACATACAGAAGTCAAATGTATTTGTGTATAAAAGCTGCAAAATTAAGAAGAAAGGGAGGAGGAGGAGGATGAGTATAAAGATAAGTACAAGGATGTGGGGAGAGGGGGTATGGAAGGAAAGGCTCCATTTATCATGTGTGTGTGTTTAGTCATGTCTGACTCTGCAACACGAGGGACTGTAGCCCACCAGACTTCTCTGTCCACAGGATGTTCCAGGCAAAAATACTGGCGTGGGTTGCCATTTCCTCCTCCAGGGGATCTTCCTGACCCAGGGATCAATCCCTCATCTTTGTGCCTCTTGCATTGGCAGGTGGACTTTTTACCACTGAGCCACCTGGGAAGCCCATTTGTCACAGCAAAGAGAAAAATTTCAGAAACATAGATTTAACAAGAAATATACAAAACATTTATCAGCAAAAGAAAATGAAAGTCACTCAGTCATGTCGGACTCTTTGTGACCCCAAGGAATTCTCCAGGCCAGAATATTGGAGTGGGTAGTCTTTTCCCTTCTCCAGGGGATCTTCCCAACCCAGGGATTGAACCCAAGTCTCCTGCACTGCAGGCAGATTTTTTACCAGCTGAACCACAAGGGAAGCACAAGAATACTGGAGTGGGTAGCCTATCCCTCTCCAGCGGATCTTCCTGACCCAGGAATTGAACCAGAGTCTCCTGCATTGCAGCTGGAATCTTTACCAACTAAGCTATGAGGGAAGCCCATCAGCAAAAGAAAATACTCATAAAAAGCTCAAAAGTAGACTTAGAATAAATGGGAAAATATATCATGGATTCAAATAGTAATATTCAATGTAAAGGTAGCATCTCTTAAGTTAATTTATATATTTAGAGAGAGAACTCAAACCTGAGATGGAAGCCATAGTCTTTCATTATCTAATCTCTAAACCGACATATCATCACTTTTGCCATACGCTATTGTATAGTAGTAAGCCACTAAATCCATCCTTCATCAAGGGTGGGAGAATTAAGCTTCACCTTTTACAAGAGCCGAGGACAGTATCAAAGAATTTGATTTAATTTTAAAGCTACCACATAAATGCAATAAATAGAAAATCCAGATTTAAAAACTGCATGTGTGAATTTAATATATATACTATATAAATATATATAATCTAAAACAATTTTATTTCTCAAATTGGCATAAAGGACATGAAATTTTAATAAGTAGTATTAGGGTAATTAGCTGTGAAAAGAAGAGGAGCGAAAGGCAAAGGAGAAAAGGAAAGATATACCCATGTGAATGCAGAGTTCTAAAGAATAACAAGGAGAGGTGAGAAAGCCTTCCTCAGCAATCAATGCAAAGAAATAGAGGAAAACAATAGAACGGAAAAGAATAGAGATCTCTTCAAGAAAATTAGAGATATCAAGGGAACATTTCATGCAAAGATGGGCTCAATGAAGGACAGAAATGGTATGGACCTAACAGAAGCAGAAGATATTAAGAAGTGGCAAGAATACACAGAAGAACTGTACAAAAAAGATCGTCACGACCCAGATAATCATGAAGGTATGATCACTCACACTCACCTAGAGCTGGACATCCTGGAATGTGAAGTCAGGTGGGCCTTAGGAAGCATCACTACAAACAAAGCTAGTGGAGGTGATGGAATTCCAGTTGAACTATTTCAAATCCTAAAAGATGATGCTGTGAAAGTGCTGCACTCAATATGCCAGCAAATTTGGAAAACTCAGCAGTGGCCACAGGACTGGAAAAGGTCAGTTTTCATTCCAATCCCAAAGAAAGGCAATGCCAAAGAATGCTCAACCTACCACACAATTGCACTCATCTCACACGCTAGTAAAGTAATGCTCAAAATTCTCCAAGCCAGGCTTCAGCAATATGTGAACCGTGAACTTCCTGATGTTCAAGCTGGTTTTAGAAAAGGCAGAGGAACCAGAGATCAAATTGCCAACATCCACTGGATCATGGAAAAAGCAAGAGAGCTGACTCATTTGAAAAGACCCTGATGTTGGGAAAGATTGAGGGTAGGAGGAGAAGGGGACGACAGAGGATGAGATGGTTGGATGGCATCAGTGACTCAATGGACATGGGTTTCGGTGGACTCCGGGAGTTGGTGATGGACAGGGAGGCCTGGCAGGTTGGAATTCATGGGGTCACAAAGAGTCGGACACGACTGAGCGACTGAACTGAACTAGGGTAATTGAATAGCCATGTAGAAAAAAATTGTAATAAGTTCATTTCTCCCATCACAAGGATGATTTCTAAATGTATCCGAAATTTAAATATAAAAGTAAATACTAAAAGAAAACTGGTTCACTAAAAGAACACATAGGTAAATTATTTTCTAATGTGAGAACAGGAATCATCTTACTAAATATAACCCAAAATACAGAAAAAAAGATTTTATATAGAGACCCATACATAATATAGTTTACCTGTTACATATATACAAGCATACATACATGTGCATATTATAAACTTTCACATGGCAAAAGGTATCACAAGCTAAAGAAAGAAAAATGAAAACTGGAGAAACTAGGGAAAATATTTGTAATATATATCCTGGTCAGAGGGTTAATATTTTTAAAATACATTTAGCTTTTACAGAGAGAGAAGAAGAACTCTATATAAAATGTGCTAGTGAATGAATAGGTTCTAAGAAAAGCAATACAATACCACTTAATTGTATTAAAAGAAACTTAACCTCATACAATTTAAAAGAAATGTAAATTAAAGCTACAGTGGGACCCCAATCCTTTTAGCTATTATATTGGCATGAATCTAAAAGTTAGTATTCATTTATATTGGTGAGGTTATGATGAGAAATATGTATTTGAATACATTATCAGTGTGTCTTTGGTAGCTGTCAATCCTTCTTCTAGGAGTCTATCCCATACATAGGCACACTGACAAAAATATGAAAATATATATGCACAAGGTTACTAATAATATATAAACAACTCCAATGTTTCTTAATAGGAAACTGAATTATTTATTTTAACTCCACACAATAATTATACTCTATAATCTATTAAGAAGAGATATATTGAACATCAGCAATTAAACAAGGTGGTGGTACAATACACATTTATTTTATCTAAGTAAATGAGCATATAAATATGCATTTAAGCATAAAAAATGGATAAATCATTAAATTTGGTCACCTAAAGTAGGAGGAAGAGAGTAGAGTAAAAGGGATAATGTTAAAAGATTATCTTCTCTGAATGTACTTGTTTTGTTAACTTTGTAACTCTCTAAATATGTTACATTAGTATAAAATTTAATTGAAAAACAATTTTTAAAAATTGAAAAGGAAATAAAAAAATGAACCTAAATGCATATTGAGTTGCTGGCATAACCACACTAACAGTAACTGTAAGTGATTTTAAAACACAGCAATTTGATTGTACATCCCTAGTAGGATATACAGAACTGTAACCAATTCTTACTGTTTTCAGTAATGATATTATTGGTCACAGCATTTCTATAGTCATTCTGAGATTGTTGTGTGCATATTATAAGATAATACTTTAATTCTATTATTCCTAATCTCATTGAGAACCAAGCTCTTCAAGATATGAGAAAGTAGGTATAGATAAAAGATCAAAGAAACTTTAAATTCCTGAAGTTCTGAATTTGAATTGAAAAATCAATGTGAAGTCATGATATATTTTACCTTAAAAATAAGAAGCAGCAGTACATTGAATCAGAGGCCATTAAACTAAGGAATGTGAATTAAAGTAGAGATGGGCAAATCACTGAGGCTAGTGGCTTGGAGACAGGAATCAATAAACTTTATATTTAGACAGGACATTTGGCTTTGGTTATTACCCAATGCACTTGATAGAAAGTAAATAGACTGGAAACCTTCTCAATAATAGAATTATATTATTTAAGAAACTCTAAGACTGAACAGACTGTAATTCCTAGTCTAAAGTAATTCTTAGGCCACCCAACTTGCTCCATTAGCAAGTTTCTTGCTAAGGCCATGTCACCTCCAAGAAAGATTTACTCCCCGATACCCAACTTATCGTGAGGTAAGCTGAGGTACGTTACCTCACCTTAGGAATTCCTCACCCAAGGAATTCAATGAACGAGTCTCTTAAAAGCAGACATAAAGGCTGTGAGATTAGATAAGGGACTCATTAATTTGCTAGATTATGGAGTCTTTATTAAACATCCAAAGGGACATAGGGACCCTTTTAATTAAAATTTGTAAACACTAAATAGTAAATCTCCAACTCAATGTCTATGACTTAATATAATGGTGATTTAGTCACTAAGTCATGTCCGACTCTTGCAACCCCATGGACTATAGCCTGCCAGGCTCCTCTGTCCATGAGATACTTACTCCAGGCGAGAATACTGGAGTGAGTTGCTATTTCCTTCTCCAGGGGATCCTCCTGACCCAGGAATTGAACCCATGTCTCCTGCATTGCAGGCAGATTCTTTACCAACTGAGTTACAAGGGAAGCCCCGTTGCTTGATATAATAGTAATATAGAATAAATTACTATTCCTTTGAAGCGACTTAGCAGCAGCAGCAGCAGCATAGGATAAACAATTACTTGCCCATGAAGGGAAGCATGTAGTGAAGATCAGAATATCAGTAAATCAAACATTAAAGCAATCATCAACCATACCTTAGAATTGATATGGTTCCATCTGGATTGCTGGTTCAGGAACACACAGGAAAACCTAAAGTGTAATATGAACAATTATGTAGAAAACAGGCTGTATACAGAGATATTTTTAGTATTTGAAAAAATTAAGGCACATATTTCAGGAACCAAAAACAGAGCCCACATTCCCATATACTGGTAAATTCTTTTTCACTTTAGTTAGTATTTAGCTTCAAGACAAATTATACTTTAGGACAATGTTTATTCAAATAGTTGAATGTTTATGCTTTAGTTTTTTTGTCTCTGGAATTACCTTCAGGATTCCAGGTAACTTATTTTTATGTCTTTAAAATGCAAACCAAGATACACATTAATATTGCTAATGAAATTTGGGAATCTTATATTTCTGTAGTTAAAGCTCCACAAAGCCAAAATCTTCAGTTCAAAACTACCTCCCATCAAAATCTAGATTATGTCTCTTGACATGAATCAATTACCCTGTAACTCTCTTGATTACATAAAACCTTGTTTACCTAAATGTTTTGCTGTCCCAGAACATTTCTGATAAACAGTGTTATACGATCTGATATGCACAAGTGTACCTTAAGTTACATGCATTGTGAATCTGAATCATCTCCTGCACACCTGTCACCTTGCTATTACTTGACTGTGGTATTGCAGTCAACATTCATTGGAAATGCAAACGGTTGCAGTGTAAAAGACTTGATTGTGCAGCTAGGCTTTTATTTGTTATTCTTTCACCTGTGAATGTAGGAAAGGTTTTATTTGGAGTCATACTTTCTATACATTGGAACCAATCTGACCCTGGGATCCTCAAGAAGCTCCATATTTGATCAACTGTATGAAAAGACCTGTTCTGTATTTTTTGTCCTCTTAGCCATGAAGGAGGTGAACGTGTGTGCATGTGTGTGCGGTAATTATGCTGTCGTTGTCATTACTCCTATAGGACAGTTGGTCAGTAAGAAAGTTATATAATTGAATTGTCACTAGGAAAAAAATTTTTAAGATATTCACCCCCTCAAAAAATATGTAAGAATTATAATTAATGGAAGAACAGAATCTGAGTAACCCATATGCCAAATCTTCACTTCAAAGGGATATTATAGTCAATACAATGCTTGCAAGATATTGCTATTTCATTATTTACGGCACTAGAGATTTTTAAAAAGGGATTCATAATAGTCTGGGGAGATTTAACCAGATGCTTCTTCAACAACTGAGAACAGAATATATAAATGTACACTCCTTCCTACAAATATTATTTTTTAAAGACTCTTCCCCATCTCTGTATGTTTCTTTCACTAAGGGAGCTATCATGACAATGAGATGTATTTCTTAACAAGAGAAATAAAATAGACATTAGAAACCTAGGTCATGAAGGAGTCCTGTTTATCAACATTAATGAATTAAAATATATTAGGAAAATAAAAAATGCTTCTAATATAAAAATTTAATTAAATGTTTTTTAAAGAAACATGCATACTAATTCATATATCCATCAATTCAGAAAACATTTAGTGATTATGTAGCAGGTATTTACTTTTCTCAGAGTTCCATTAGGAGATATATAAAATATATAATTTTATATTTATATGCATGTGCATGTTAAGTTGCTTCAGTCACGTCCAAATATTTGTGACCCTATCAGACTGGAGCCTGCCAGGCTTCTCTGTCCATGAGATTCTCCAGGTAAGAATACTGGATAGGGTTGCCATGCCCCCCTCTAGGGGATCTTCCTGACTCAGGGACTGAACTTGCATCTTCTGCTGCATTGCAGGTGAATTCTTTACTGCTGAGCCACCGGGGAAGTCCTATATACATACATACATATATATAATTTATTTCAAAGAATTAGTTTATGTGATTGTGGGGGCCTGACTAGGCAAATCCAATGTGTCTATAGGGTTGGCTGCCAGAAAGGGCATGCTGAAGACTCTCAAATAGGAGCTGACACTCCAGTCTACAGGGGAAACTTCTTTAGGTTTGTTATTAAGATCCTTCAACTGACTGGATCAGGTTCACTCATATTATCCAGGATAGTCTTAATGTAAAATTAACTGACTGCAGATGTTAATCTTATCTACAAAACACCTTCATGGCAACAAGCAGATTAGTATTTGATTTATCTGGATACTTGCAGTCTAGCCAAGCTGACACATAAAACTGACCATCTCAATACTGGATATATAAAAATGAATAAACATGGTCTGTGATCTCAGGGTTTACTAAAAGGAAAATATATTTCCTTTCAACATTTATGTGAGATATAGAACATACTTTAGAGTAATACAGGAACTTCTAAAATTTGCATAAATTTTATGCTACAATGAAACATAAAAGTGATATGATGTGAAAAATCCAGCCTATTCATGGCATGGGAACCAGCAGAGATCAGAGCAAAAAGCACTAAACAAGGACTTACTACTCAGTCTTCCCCCCCAAATGTGATTAGCTTCTTGTATAATCTTGAGAATTGACTTAACCTCTCTTACCCTCAATTTACCTATTAATACAAAAACAAGTTAATTATCAAGAGTCTCCAATAGCTAACTCAAATGCCTTCTGTGGACAGGTGGAAAACATAAGCAAGTGACACAGATTGGATATATGAATTGAAAAGTGAAAGTGTTCGTCACTCAGTTGTGTCCAACTCTTTATTAGCCCATGGACTGTAGCTGCCAGGCTCCTCTGTCCATGCCTCTAGGCAAGAATACTGGAGTGAGCAGCCATTCTTTTCTCCAGGGGATCTTACCCATCCAGGGATGGAATCCTAAACTGCAGGTGGATTCTATACCATCTGAGCCACCAGGGAAATAGATTGTATTTAAACAAATTTTCTAGCAAATCACATTAAAGAATCAAGTCACGAGTCTATTATACCTGTATCTTCCGTTCTCTCAAGTTCTCTAACTTTATTTTATAAAATATAGATTTTTAAAAATCATGCTGACATTTAGAAACATGGTTAAATACCTACATCCACACCAAACCTTTTATAACAAATGGCAGGTAGGTTTGGAAAGAGGAGTCTCTGTTTTGTTTCAGCATAAATATTATTTTTGTAATTAAAAAAGTACTTTTTAATTTATAATTAAAATGTAAAAGTGAGAGGAAAAAAGGTTACCTCATTGAGTACTTGAAGATAGACTTTAAACATGATAGTTTGTTATAGTTATTAAATATTACACATCATGATGAACATATGTGTTAATGACCTAACACCTTTTCAGGGAAATTAAATCAAGATATTTCTAACAAAGGAAATCTTAGTTGCACTTCTTAAGTGTCCAAATGGGGTGGAATTGACATTCACATGTGTGGAGAGGCTCACACTGAGGCCTCTTCTGACCTGCATATGTGAGAAAAGCCATCTGAAATAAGAGACCCATTGATTTTTAACCACAGATATCTGGGAGTCCTTAAGCAGCTACAAATCTCACCTCTGATCCTTATTGAAATTAAATTTTTGTGTTCTCCTTTCACACAACTCTTTTCCCAAAACTAATTTGCATAATTTGGTATACTTTGAAATGATTGACATGGATTGTTAATTGGGATAGATACTACACCCTTATAGTAGTTAAGTCTCGAAGGCAAAGGTTAGAATCCAGTAACTGGCAGTGTGAGTCGAATTATTACTAGTTTAATAATCTGTAAACTATGCAAGAAAATGTAATTGTTCTATATTACAAGGGTAGCAGTCCTTCCACTACACAGTTTATTCAAATGTATAATCTAAATAATTGAGTACCTCTGCATACAATAGAGCATTTCCTCATATGCAAACACCACTTAATAGACAGTTAAATCCAAACAGATGGATAAAATATGCCAGAACATAATTGGTTTGCTTTTGATTATTTCATTGATACCAATTTACTTAAAGAGCAAGTCTGGACAAGGTCAGATTTATTGTCACAGAATATCCAGTTAGAGAGGAGTCAAGGGCTTCAGCAATCCTCCAACCTGCACATGTGAAAGTCGGATAGAAATGAAATTCTGACCAAATGTCTGGCTTTGTCTTCCCATAGCACTGACTACTACAAACATTTGATAAAAGTGCAGTCTATCTTCTTGCTAGATATCAACCTACTGTAAATTCTTCTGAAGAGGTGGAAAACATCAGTTTAAAAAGAGAAGTGAAATAATCATTAACGACTCTTCTTAAAAAGTAAAAAGCAGCTATATTTCAAAGTCATAGTTAAATTACAATATTCATGTACTCTTGAATGTTTTCCTTAACTGTCCTAAATAAAATTTGAAATTTGAGGAAGCATAGAGGTGAATAAAATATTCATACACATATAGAGGTAGGGAAGCAAATGGCATCATCTCCATTTTACAAATAAGGAAATTATATTTAAGGTGATTGATTAGTTCAAAGCTGCAGAATTAACAAACAGTGAAGCCTGAATTTTTTTTTAACTTAATTAACTGAAGTATAGTTGATTTACCATTTGTGTTAGTTTTAGGTGTACAGCAAAGTGATTCAGTTATACCTATGCAGGTGCGTGCATGCACACACACACACACACACACACACACGCACATATATGGGTTTCCTATATAGCATGCAGACTTTTTACCATCTGAGCCACCAAGAAGCCATAAACACACACACACACATGTTCTTTTTCAGAATCTTTTCCATTATAGGTTAATACTCACTACAGTTCCCTGTGCTATACAAAAGGTCCTTGCTGTTTATCGACTTTATATATAGTAGTATGTATCTGTTAAGGAAAAGCCTGGATTTGGATCTATTCTGTCTCACTGTGAAGTCTGTGCTGTTTCAAAAGCAATACTTCCAGCACTTAATCCACAGGTTTGTTAAAAGTATCTTGAAGTATCTCTACCAGTAGCATCTTATAGATGAAGATTTTAATTATTATTCATTTTATTTTTGGTTAAGTAACTAGCTCAGGAGGTTAAATATAACTATTTGTTAATGGCTTATATCTGTCCTTAAAAATATGTTCTACTCTCTGTTGTAAAATCCTCTATATCTGATTGTGCTTAATTCCATCTTGTAGCCAGTTAGCACAAAGCTGAAAAATTGAAGGATTTAAAAGTCACTAAATGGTTCCTTGGATTTATGTTTTTAGCGGTTGTTGCATTTAAGCAATAACAAAAGTATATGGAGATAAAACATAATAATTAAAATAACTTTTAAAGTAATTCAAAGATCTCTTCTTTCCTCCCCCTCAACATGAATTTTTCTAACATTACATAATACAAACACAAATCTTCATATACATGTTTATATCAAGCAAGGACTTCTGTCTACTCCAAAGATAGAATCACTAAAGATCCATGAACTGCAAACCATGCTGATTGGAAAATGTGTGTTAACAGCATCTAGCTATTCCTAATAACTGTTCATTTCACTGAAAAAGCTGTAAAAGGAAATTCTTCACTTGTATGTATTCTAAAGTGTTTTTTACTTAGTCTTTTAAAAATCATACTACTTATCTTTGCAAACTTTCTTTTAAAATAAGTATGTCTTTATTATATAAACAAATATGTATATAATGTGCTTATATTTATCTATTGAGAAAAGTAATATATGTTGACTGTGTGAAATTTTAAACATGAAAAAATGTAAAAAAGAGAACAATACCTCATATATCAGAATTTATCATCCAATGCCTAATTTTAGCTGCAAATTCCTTTATTTGTTTAGAAATGTTTAGTGAACATTTTCTCAGAATCGTAAAGATTATTCTACAGCATCATTTCAATGGAGATATATAGTATTTTTATTATTTGGCTCAAATATAACAAGTCTAGCCAATTTTTTACTTGAGATATACAGAATTTTAATTGTTATATTTATACAATTAATAATTGTATATAAATTGTATAAAAATTGTATAAATAATTGTATAAATTGTATAAAAATAATTATATTTATAATTACCTCCTTTGGATTATTTTCTACAAGTAAAACTTTGGATTCAAATTTGTATTCGCATTTTTACAACCCTGCGTTCACATCATCAAATTATCCTCCAACAAGATTATATGAATTCACTCAAGTACATAAAAACTTAACTAAACTCTTGCCTACCTAGACTCTTCCATTTTTATTTTAGTGCTGATTTGCAACATGTCTTGTCTATGGTGCCAAAGTATTTACTAACAAGGCATTTAAAGACACAGGCGTGCTGAGGAAAGATGTATTTGCATACTTAATAGCCACACAATTCTAAAGACTCATTTCCTCCCTTTTGATATACAGAAAATAAAAATATTTCTAAGCCTACTTTTTGAATCAGCCTCTAACTGTATCACTGGGTTTACCAGAAAAACAAACTACAGGAAATTGTTTCTTTATGGTATTTCTATATCGTGCAATGTTTTGGGCTTTACGTGTATATGTTAGAGATTTGGGTGCTTGCTTGTGTATGTATGAGTCTGCAGAAATGTTTGTGGATGCAATGACAAGGTTAAGATCAAATGAATGGAAAATTTTCAGTTTTACTTTTTTTAACGACCAAATACAGTAAGTTACTCATATGTATACTATTTTATTGGTGAACTTATTACTGACAATTTTCCATCATGATAATTTTTATCTTTTCAAGGAGTTAGGTCTAACAACAACAAAACTGATTTTTTTTTTCCCCAGTGTTGTTTCTAAAGTTTCTTATGAGCAATTTGAAGGGCTTTTTTGGTGACAATGTTCAAGGGGGTTTATTACCATTAATCTTTTTTGAGGGTGTGTATAATTCATCTCACCAGCCATCAGAATTCCCAGAGGGTAAATTACTCTGGAGATCTCTGTGCCCTCACACTGTATCAAATTGACCTGCTTCTTGTTTGCCATTTTTGTGTACTACATTGCTTATTTAACAAGAAACAGAATGATTGTAATTCTGAGAAGGTCCTTTGATAGTAGTTTTGACACTCTGCCTGAATAATGACCCTCATTATGGTGCCTGTGACAGCCTCTGAAAGTCCTGATTTATGAATATATCACAGGTTCAGCATTAGAGCTCCCCCACTCACTTACTACTGATATAGACGGAGATATGGACAGAGTCCTTTGGAATAGACAGAGGCTGAGATAATTGCATGATTATGACCATTCAAATCATCTCTTCCCCTGATTTAACAAAGCTCTGCTATTTCATTTTGATTGTCTCTGAAGTTATTAGGAACCTTTGACAAAATGTTTATTAGAAGAATGTGTTTCAGAGTAACTGTGCTGGTGACAGAGGTGGAAGTTATTCCTACTTTTCTTTCCTCAGCCTCAGCTAAATTCCTATTGCAAATACTCATTAATGGTTGATGTGATAATAGACTGTTAGAAGCAAGATTAGCTAAGAGCAAAAAGTCTGTGTCCTTGATAAAACAAATTACAAGACACTCTGTAAACACTTTTTTTGTGCAGAATGTTGTTGATTTATTGTTTTCTCTATAGTGATTATTTAAATAAATGTAGCTCATTTAGTTCATTTGCCAAACTGTATAATTTTGTTCTTTGTGAAGGGGTTATATGTAAAAGCCTCAAGGAATCACATCCCCATTAATCTTTTTACAAGTGCAATAAATAAATAAAGAGACATGGTTTAATTTTGCCAGTTAGAAGATATTTAAATAGCAATGGTGGTAAACTGATTCCTATTTCTACTGTTTGAAAAAGGCATGTAAATGCACTTTTTCTTGTTCCTAGTTTAAATAAATACAAGAAAAACATAACAAAGGTGTTTTATCAAGGCCATAAGAAACAAAGTTCTTTTCAATTATCTACAGTCCTATACACTGACCCTTTTAAAAAAGTAATGCTCACTTCATGCTTTTCCACTTATATTTTGAAAATATCTTCAGTGTTTATAATGTATTATAAGGAAATTTTCATTTATTTCAGAAAAAAACATGAAACATGGTACCATACAATATAAAAAATAAATTCATGATTGTTTTCCTACATATTCTTTACTCACCAGGAATAAAGTGATATAATCTTCTTGTGGTTTCATTAAGAATAGAGGAAAGCTGAAGTCTTTCTAGGTATTCACAGCTGATTCCTTTGAGACTATCATCGTCAGATGACCCTTGAGATTAAAAATACATAGCTACTAAGGGCAGTGGTTGAAAGTTAATTTTAAATGAAGTCTGGTAATGACCTGGAGTAAATTTAATAAGAACCCTTCATTTCATAGCAAAAGCAGTCACTTAAAACATAATAAGATGATTCTGAAATTTTTAAACAAAGTGATCAGATTGAATTCCTTTTAGCAAGCTGAAGATTTTCAAAAGCTCTTTTACATCCACAAAGCCTTTATTCTTAATTCATTAACATATTTTTAGAAAGTCTATTTCTAAAGGGGAAAATGTTTGCCACCTCTGCAGTGGAGGTGTCATTAATGAAATGGATCTTCGAAAAACTTCCATCACCTGTTTCATTGTACAGATTTTGTAAAATTTCCAAAGGTGATTTCTCCTTCTTTTGCTTTCCAGCTAAAATAGGCCTCACACAGAAGTACGAGATGGTACAAAAGTATTTTAGAGCATAACAAAACCTTCTAGACCTTAATAACTATACATGACTGATCTGTCTTCTCTAGCAAGGTTAACCGTTTCTCCCAAGGAGTTAAGTGGCATATAAACTATTGTTCACACCATTTGTGTTAACAGGATAGGATGACCTCAGATAGTGTAGTGGCCATACATGGTACCTGCACAATGCATTCATCAACAAAGAGAAAAGGACCACAGGGGCAGATTTGAGTGTACGTGTATCAAGGATTCTATAAGGATAAATGCCTAACCTCACTCCATAGCAAAAAGTAATTACAGAGCCATTGTTTCTATATTGTTCATATTTTTTATGGTTCTTTAGAAATATGTGCTATTTAGTTATTGAGTTGACATCTGTACTGTATTATATTTTATACAAACCACCCAGACTACAGTGGAAAGCAATCAAATAAATGTGAGATCATTTTGCTCTTATAGGAAGTCAACAACAGATATAAAATACAGATAAAGGAATAGTTTAAATTCAGTAGTTAACTTTTAGACTTAAATTATCTAATTAACAACAGACGAAAAAGGCAAATTTTAAAACTTTATTCTTTTAAAAATTACATGCTCCATTTAGAGTGTATCTTTCTTTCATACATATTCACAGAGGCTTCTATTTGTATTTTTATAATGCATCAATTCTTTTTCCATGTATGCCTCCCTTCCTACTCTTAAATATTCTCACCTTATTCTATGCAACTTGGTTTAATTCACAGAGGTTAAACATAACAGTACAGATAAAATCCCAACAATTTACAAACATACAGGAGAGTCATGTTTTAAAGAGTAATTTCTTTTTTCCTGAGATAATGTTCCTCAAGTGCAAGCAAGATGCTGGTTTATAGAATTTGCTTTACACAAGAACATTTCTGTTAAGTAAAAGCAAAGGTGAACATTGGGGTACATGTGTCTCTTTCCCTTCTGGTTTCCTCAGGATGGGGAACACATGTATACCTGTGGTGGATTCATTTCGATATTTGGCAAAACTAATACAATTTTGTAAAGTTTAAAAATAAAATTAAAAAAAAATAAAAGTACTAGGAAAAAAATAAATAAAAGCAAAGGACAACTAGTTCATGTTTTCCAAGAATAAAAGGTGAAGGTTTTTTCTTTAATATGTCTGAAAGTATCTATTTGGGGATTTTCCTAAGCTATTTATGTAATTTTATTTGAACTTAATGATTTATATACTCCTTTCCCAGCCCAAACAGAATCCTAACAGTGTTGTGTTTGTATGATTATTAGATTTTGTTTGCCCAAGGATACTACTATACATTTTTTATTTTTTAGGCCCACACCTTTTTAAGCTGTTTCATATTGAAAGTTGGAATATTGTAAAAATTTTGTCAAAGATGTACTGTAGTGCTATTTGAAGTACCTGTAATGGAACACTTTTATTATCACTGCACTCTTCTTGTGGGAACTTTATAGGAATGAAAATAAACTGTATACATCATGATAAGAAGATGAAACATTAGATGTTAAATGATTTGCTGCATGCTCAAATTGTTAGTATTGTTGAGTCAATTACTTCGGTTTTCTGAAAAAAAAAATAAAGTTTTAAATATCTTTAAAAAAAAAAAGAAAGTGAAAGTTTCTCAGTCGTGTCTGACTCTTTGTGACGCCTTGGCCTACACAGTCCATGGAATTCTCCAGGCCAGGATACTGGAGTGGATAGCCGTTCCCTTCTCCAGGGGATCTTCCCAACCCAGGGATCGAACCCACACCTCCCACATTGCAGGTGGATTCTTTACCAGCTGAGCCACCAGGGAACTAAGAGAGAAATAGCAAAACATTTGTTCACACACACACACAGACACACACAGACACACACGTCGTTAAGATTTTGAGACAAATGCTAGTGATCATTCCAGCAAACACCACTGAGTAGCACACATATGAAAAGACTCTGACATGAAAGACAATATCAGGGCAAGTCAAGCACACATATGTGCATGTTCAGGCAGGAGTGCTGCTTAGCTTCACAGTCACAAGTTACTGCTAATTATCAAAAGATTGTGAAATTTGGCTTCTTAATTAAATCTATATCTTCCCCTCAAAGGAATCAGGTACTATCTATTCAGTCTTTATTCCCCCAGGTGAAGAGACAGTATCAGGAGTTGATAACTATGCAAGAAAATGGAGAACAACTTTCTGACCTACAGCTGCCTTTCAGGGACCCTAGAAATTTTCAGTGTGTTCAACTTATAGTAACCACTCTAGAATTTGGAGTTTACTGACAACAAGATATACAGTTTGCATTACATTAAACACTATTGATTGTTCTACTAAAACAGTATTCTGGTAAAAGCTGGATGTTCCAAAGTAAATGTGTATCATCTAAGTGTTGTCTCACAAATTCTGTGGCAACTGGTATTCTTATCTGGATGAGAGTCAAATGACAGAATTGTGATATGTCCTGGTGGATTATTGTTTAAATAGTAATTTTTATTATGAAATGGGTAGAAAGTTTAGGTAAGGATGAGATAGGGAATCTCTGAAATGAGACAGAATATAGTCTCCAAGAAAGTTTAGGTAAATTATAGGGTTTGTATCATTTGGAGACATTTTTACTTGTGTTTCTATTTCATGATACTTAAAAATGACTTGGGGATTTACATACATTTAATGGATTAGATAGATACGATGAAGATATGATGAACTCCATTAACAGCTTTCTGCAAAATAAGCCTTCACCAGTCTTTCTTATAGCAATTTACTCTTTTATTCAGTGCAGTATGACTCATTTTAATATTTTATTTAGCTGTTTTTATATGCAAGCACAGTGTTAAAATGAGAAGATACACACACACATCTGCTTTTGAAAAGGTAAAAGTCTGTTGTGTGTGTGTGTGTGTGTGTGCTCAGTCATGTCTGATTCTTTGCGTCTCCATGGATTGTAGCCTGCCAGGTTCCTCTGCCCATGGTTTTCCAGATAAGAATACTGGAGCAGGTTGCCATTTCTTACGCCAGGGGATCTTCCTGACCCAGGGACTGAACTCGTGACTGTCAGGCAGATTATTTACCACTGAGACACCTGGGAAGCCCCATACCATATGGCTGCTGCTGCTGCTGCTAAGTCGCATCAGTCGTGTCCGACTCTGTGCGACCCCATAGACGGCAGCCCACCAGGCTCCCCGGTCCCTGGGATTCTCCAGGCAAGAACACTGGAGTGGGTTGCCATTTCCTTCTCCAATGTATGAAAGTGAAAAAGTGAAAGTGAAAAGTGAAAGTGAAAAGTGAAAGTGAAGTCACTCAGTCGTGTCCGACTCCTAGCAACCCCATGGACTGCAGCGCACCAGGCTCCTCTGCCCATGGGATTTTCCAGGCAAGAGTACTGGAGTGGGGTGCCATTGCCTTCTCACATACCATATGGCAGTTGTCCCTTAATCAATGGATTACATAGCAGATGATTAATAAGATTCGGTTGACTGAATGATTGCAGTGAATGACTGAAGCAGGGTGATCACATATTGGGGCCCATCAATTAATGACCACATTCATTCTTGAGCAAGGCCTTTTGTTATGTCCTGGACTCTCTTTTCTTTAGCTTCAGTGCCATGCTGTTTAACAATTGGTCTTGTCAAACTGGTCTAAAGAAAGGACACACACTTAAAGCTATGAGATAAGGTCTGAGGATTGCATGGTATATATTGCATGGTAACTGTAGTTGATAACAGTAAGAAAAAAAAAGAGAGATAACTATATGAGTTGATGGACATGTTAACTAGGATGAGGAGTCCTTTCATAAGGTATACATAGATCATCATGATGTACACTTCAAAAATCATACAACTTTACCCATCATACCTCCATTAAGCTAGAAAAAAAGAACATTTTCAAGTGGCTATTTTAATGTAAAACAACTAATATGATAAAAAAAAAAAAAAGAAATAGGGGTTTACCATGTAAATAGAGATTTAAAAAATGTGCTGAAGTCACTACTAATGTCTTAGGGAGGAACCTGGAGAGTTGGTCTGTCTTAGAGACCAGGAAGGGAAAAGGTTAAAGAGAAGCTGTAGTAAACTTCACAGGAACAAGGAGTTGGCTTCAGGTGACTGAATAACTGTTTAGAAACCACCGTGATAGCCAAGCTCAGTGACAGTTCTCCTTTCTTAACCCAGGAGGCTATAAGGCCAGGGAGATACACTACTTTCCAAGGGACACAGCTGTGAAGACTGTGGTGATTTCTACGGGGAAATATGTTTTTGATAATGAAGAAACTGAAAGATTTAAAGAATATTTTGATGATACAAAAGAAAAATTTCAGCACTAAAATATGGTTTAGTGGAGACAGAAGAAAGTTTATGGAGGAGTTGCAGTGAGGTGCACATAGGCCCCTGAGTTAAATTGAAGTTGGATAAGGGTGGGGATCTGAAGCCTGATACCTGACTTGAGATGTGGCAGAAAAAGTCTTAGGATATAGGACATAGGAGAAAGGAGTCGGCAGGCAGTCCTATAGATCTTCTATTTAAAGAGAAAAATCAGAAATTCTATAATTGATGAAATGCATAAAGCTAAGTGACTGGTTCAAATTGATAGTTTGGTTGCTAAAACTTTACAGAGCTGAGTATTACTCCTTCATTACAGATCCCAGGTTTTTCTGAAGTGTGGAGTGAATGAAGGGGATGTATGGAGAATGAAATAAAGAAAAATAGTTTAACTGAATCTTAAAAAGATATTTCAAATGTGAAATTAATAGATAGCTAAAGGTCATATGAATTTGATTAAATATTCCATCTAGATTTTAGCTAAAAAGAAATTTCAAATATAAATAAAGTTTGTGGGTTTTTTTTTCCCTCTGTAATCACTACACCTTATGATTTGAGACCCTAGCTAAATTTTTCTCATGACTTTTGTATCAATTCAGGAAAATGAAAACCTGTCTCCTTGTAACAACATCTTCTCTTGCAACGCCATTAATGAAACACATTGGTGACTCATCATTTCACATTCTCAGCTTTCATTTATGTTAATAGAAAATTAACCTTCCTTCCCTGAAAGAAGGTTTGGTTGCCAGAAATCACGAGCTAAACATGGAATTTATTTTCTACCATCAGGAAGTGAGTTCTCTGCTCCTGCTCTTATCCGGACCTTGGATAATAGCTCCGTTACCCTTAGTGCTCACTTTGCTAGTGGCGGTGAAACTGCCCCTAGGGCTGCTGTAGGGTCAGCCTGCTGATGGCCTGTCTTTTTCTCCCAGGTGTTATTGATGCAGAATAATCCTCAGTTCCCTGTGATTAAAGAGTCAGAGTTGAGATTGCAGCATTTTCCTACTTTGTCTCTGGAACCCCCATAAACTGCATTAGAAAAAAACCCACAGCAATTATTTTAAAAGGGGGGGATCTTTTGAATGCATTTTTTTCCTTTTCCTCTAACAATAGAGTATAAATGTATTTTTAAAAAGATTCTTTAGAGATGCTGTATGTTGCACAATGACGTACATTCTTATATGATTCTTTCTTGGTAGAACTTTGTCCCCTGTACACATTATTGTTATTGACAGCAGTTCTAAAGCCTTTAAAATAAGAAGAAATTAAACAGTGAATCAATAAAGATTAGCTATTTACTGTAGATTACTAGCTTATCATTCCCATAATTACAATAATGGTTGCTGATGGAAATTCTATTTATGTGAATCATTTTATTCTTATTATTTACTATTATTAATGTTACCATTATTATCTTCTTACCCTTCAGTTCACAAGATGTATCTTCTCAGTGAATTTTAATTCCAGCAACTTGCTATTATACTGTACATAATCCTATCAAAGACTGTCCTTCATGCAACATTTTCAGTGATATATTATCATAGAGACCGTTAATGAATGAGCTTCATATCTTACTAATACTATTTTAGATACTATTTTTTATTAATTTTCCAAGCTGTAATTCTTCATAGACTACCTGTGCCTGTCTTATATTAAAGTTATGTTTTCCATTTTTTACATGGAGATTTCAAAGGAAAGCATTAACTTTGTGTCTTTAAAAATACATTTTACTTCATAGATTCTCAATGATTACATTATCATAATGCCCATGCTTTGTTCTCTTATACTTGTAACAAGTTAATTTTCACAATTTCCTTTACTTTGGATTCCAATTTTATGTTAGCAATCAAAATTAAAACAGTAACACTATGATCTTTCTGACATGTAACTGAGACAAGATATAACTTGAAAAACAAGCCAACTGCACTCTGTCCTTTGACAAAGATCCAGACACTATAGTCAAATAAAGGAAATGATTATGTCAACTTTTGTACATACTACCTCTAAGCATTATTACTTGAAAGTAAATACAGCCATCGTACAGAAGGTACTGTGTTCCTTGGAAATAATTTATTTCATTGAAATACCTTATTTATTTTATTTTAAAGAGATTAAGAAAGTGAGCAACAAGAAAGCTATTTGTTTAGCTTTGAATCAAGTCTTTTTCCCTTGCCATATGATTCTGATCACAGGCTGTTGCAATACAAAATAATTTGTGCTAAAATTTTTACTGTTTTCCTCACACTGGGAATTTGGTAGAATGGTATGGATTTCTTTTTATATGTTGCTACAGGAAAGGTCAAACAGAGAGAATGTAGATTAAATAAGCTTAGATTGTAGCTACATTCCTTTGTAATTACATTAAAACATTCTAACAGTATAAAATTAGTGGCCAATATTAAAATGTCCTTAAAACTATGCTATATGTAAATAAGCTTAGATCTCTTTGAAGGAAGATTAAATATATATGTGATATTCTGTAGTTGAGATTAATAGCTAGGGAGAAATGCATTATTATGGTAATATAAACTTATAATATATTTAGTATATAGCTATAGCATTCAAGATAAACAAAACAGATCCCTGTTGCTAGTTTGGGTTGATATGCTTCATTAATCTTTTCAGTGCATCTGTTTGTTTTTCTATACCTCTCCAAATTTATACAAACATAGCAAATACATATATACTAGGATAATTAGACAAGTGGCAATTGGAAGCAACTGGAAAAAAGAAGGAAAAGAGGAAGGAAGGAGATGCAAAGGAAAAAAATGTAGATTATACATAAACACTGAAATTAAACCCCATCTGCATCTGGAGGATCATCTGGGAGGAGGGCATGGCATCTCACTCCAGTATTCATGTCTGGAGAATCCTAAGGACAGAGGAGCCTGGTGGGTTGCAGTCCTTTGGGTAACAAAGAATTGGACATGACTGAAGCGACTTAGCAGGCATACATGCTGCTTGTCTAAAAGGAAAAACCAAAGTGCTAGAAAAGTTACCATTAAAAGACTATATTCCTAGCATATATAATCCACTCAAGACAATCTTTTGTCTAATATGGTGATGGTTTTGATATTGTGTCAGTGGGTACAGAAATATTTGATACTTCTACTTCCACAAGTGTAGTGGTACTAAGTAAAAAAAAAGGCTAACATTTAGTGACAGTTATTATATTCCAATAGTGTTTTCATCATTTTACCTTAGAAGTGACCTTATAAGATAAATACTGTGTGGGAGTTTGAATAGTGATCATTTCACCCCAGAATCAAAGTGAGCCAAAATAATAAACTGACCTCTTCCCATGTATTATATCCTATAACAAACGGAGGCAAATGCTGTCAAAAGCTCTGTTTGGTATATAGCTCCTCTACATGTTAACAACAGAAAAAATAGACCCTGTAAGTCTCTGGAAGCAGTTTAATGAATCCTTGAAATCTGAATTCAAATTTCAGGTTCTTGAAGTTCCATTTGTAAGAAAAATTCTAAAACTTTACTGGAAAGTTCATGATGCAAGTATGCTTTTGTATTTTTTGTAATCTTTTTCTGAAGACCTGTATAGACTGTATAGACTTATAATTTTTCTAAAGTGTACAAACAAACTATAAAGTTACATAATAACGTTTAGCAATATCATATAAAAGATCATTAAAATTGTAAAGAACATAATGCCTCATCCTTGACAAACAGTGTTTGGAAAACAGGTTAACAGTATCTTTACTAATCACAGCTACATAAACATGTAGATTTATATTTTGCACGTACCACTGGTGATAATGTTCATATATTACAGTTTCATGAGGTATCTTATATTTCAAGAGTCTAAGACAATACTGAGCACAGAACAGGCCATCACAAAATATTTCTTGAAAAAATAAGTAAAAAATTAAAATGATAATGGGACAATTAAGCTGAACTTTTAAAAACTGGCCTTTTCAAAATACATTATTATAATTGAAAAAAACTCCATTAACAGAAATTACAATTTTTAAAAATTCAGGGAAACCTCAACTTCTATATAAGTTAGAAACCTGGCATGAAGAAGTAGGTATTAAGGGAAAAACCACAGGTGCTGTTGTCCCTTCTTGGGCTAGTAACCTTGAGAGCCTTTAGTAATTAGAAGATGTTATTGAAAAGGATGGTGAGCAGTGCCAAGAGAGAGCCTGTTGGAGAGCCTGGCTCCACGGAGAGGGTCATCCTAGAGAAGCTAGGAGATTTGATGAAGGGACACAGCCAGTCACAGCCATCAGCAGGCAGGGAGTTGGGGCAGTGTATCCCAATCTCACTCTCCTTTTCTCCATACTCTTGAGCATGTTATTCATTGGCTGAGCACAGGTAAAAGCCACAGAGCGAGAGAATCCACACAAGTGGTATACACAAGTCAGCCAGCAAAGCCCAGGGTTGGAAGGAGAAAGGTGGAGAGTAAACTCAGAACCAAACAACGGACATCCAGCACAACATACAACACTCAGATTCCATTTTTCCACATCTCCTCTCCTTAAATTTTCAGATCTTGAATATATAATAAAATTATAAAGAACTCTGTTCACATTTCCTTTGCTTGGATTACTACTTGAAAACTTTCACCAATAAGATTAATGTATATGATACAGCAATATGCTGGCTTTACTCTATACCACCAATTGTTTTCTCAGAGAAATAACCAATATTTCCTGCAACCAACATAAATAACCATGATTATTTTGATACTTTTGTTAGTATTAGTTAGAAATAACCAATATTTCCTGCAACCAACATAAATAACCATGATTATTTTGATACTTTTGTTAGTATTATTCTTTTTAATTTTTAAAATAATGAATACATAATGGTTTGAATGTTAACTCTGACCTCTAGGAGTTCACATACTGCTGTTTCTATTTCCTTATCAATAAGGGAGGAATGTCCTAACATTCAAATAACCAAAGCAAATGGTGCCTTCTTATTGCTTTAACAACTAAAATTTATTGATCCAGCACATGCAGCTATCTGCTAATCTCTTAAATGGATTTATACTTCTTTTCTTACTAACGAGTGAATATTTTCTTTCATGTTTGTTTGTTGTTGTTGAAAACATTTTGTTCATATTACCTATCAATTATAATAAAGACACATTATCTTCTTATTGTGTGTTCTTCTTATATACACAGATACAATTAAGTGTTACACTTAATGAAAATATGTCCTGATATATCTCCCTCAATTTATTCTGACTACTGAAATTTTAAATTCAGATTTAGTAAGATATATTAAATTTTTGAGGTAGTCTTCTTTGGTTTTTCAAAACTCAGTACAAATACATATCTTAATCCCTTTGGACTGCTATGACAAAAATACTACAAACTGGGGGGGTTAAGTTACAAATATATTCACAATTTCGGAGGTTAAAAAGTCCAAGTTAAGGCACCAGCAGATTCAGTGTCTGGTAAGGGCCTGTTTCCTGTGTCAACAGCAGTGTTCTTGCTGTGTTCTCCCATGGTAGAAGGGGCATGGAGTACTCTAGGATCTCTTTTACAAAAGCACAGATCCCATTTAGGAGGGTTCCACCCTCAGATCTAATCACCTCCCAAAGGTTCCATCTCCCAATATCATCACATTAAGGATTATTAGGTTTTAAAATATGTATTTGGGGAGACACAGACTTTCAGACTATAGTGGCAGGTAAATAATTATAGCTTATTGCCAAATAGAGTCTTCTCTTGTATTGTTGGAAAAGGGTGTTTGCTATGACCAGTGTGTTCTCTTGGCAAAACTCTATTAGCCTTTGCCTTACTTCATTCTGTACTCCAAGGCCAAATTTGCCTGTTACTCCAGGTATTTCTTGAATTTCTACTTTTGTATCCAGTCCCCTATAATGAAAAGGACATTTTTGGGGGGTGTTAGTTCTAGATCGTCTTGTAGGTCTTCATAGAACCATTCAACTTCAGCTTCTTCAGCATTACTGGTCGGGGCATAGACTTGGACTACTGTGATATTGAATTGTTTGCCTTGGACACAAACAGAGATCATTCTGTCATTTTTGAGATTGCATCCAAGTACTGTACTTTGGAGTCTTTTGTTGACTATGATGGCTACTCCATTTCTTCTAAAGAATTCTTGCCCACAGTAGTAGATACAATGGTCATCTGAGAACTAAAGAGCCTCTTGATGAAAGTGAAAGAGGAGAGTGAAAACGTTGGCTTAAAACTCAACATTCGGAAAACTAAGATCATGGTATTGGGTCCCATCACTTCATAGCAAGTAGAAGGGTAACAATGGAAGCAGTGACAGACTATTTTTTTTTGGCTCCAAAATCATTGCAGATGGTGACTGCAGCCATGAAATTAAAAGACACTTGCTCCTTGGAAGAAACATTATGACCAACCTAGACAGCATATTCAAAAACAAGAGACATTACTTTGCTAAAAAAGGTCCATTCAGTCAAAGCTATGGTTTTTCCAGTAGTCATGTATGGATGTGAGAGTTGGACTGTAAAGAAAGCTGAGCACCAAAGAACTGATTCTTTTGAACTGTGATGATGGAGAAGACTCTTGAGAGTCCCTTGGATTGGAAGGAGATCCAACCAGTCCATCCTAAAGGAGATCAGTCCTGAGTGTTCATTGGAAGGACTGATGCTGAAGCTGAAACTCCTACAATTTGGCCACCTGATGTGAAGAACTGACTCATTTGAAAAAGACCCTGATGCTAGGAAAGATTGAAGGAAGGAGGAGAAGGGGACGACAGAGGATGAGACGGTTGGATGGCATCACCGACTCAACGGACATGAGTTTAAGTAAACTCGGAGTTGATGATGCTGCAGCCATGGGGTCACAAAGAGCTGGACACAACTGAGCAGTTGCAGAACTGAAATAATTTCAGCAGAAGTGAAATAATTATACACTCTGCTTATAAACGATAAGAATGTCAAATTTAATGGCTTCCTTTTCTAAAAAGCTTTTTTCTGGCAGATGGCTGTTCTGTTATTTTGATTTCTAAACTCTCAGATCACTTTGGTTTTACCTTTTCTATGATGTTTGTCATATATTTTCTATAATTTTAATTTTTTGTCTTTATGTACAATTGATACTATTAGTTTATTGGTTCCCAAAAGTCAAGGGGTTGTTTTTAAATCCCATTTTGAAAAAAAACAACAGGACTATGAAGTAAGCAGTAAATCATCTACAGTGATTATTTGAATAGTTATTCATAAAATTCTATAGGTTCACATTTCAGCTCCTCAAAATAATATAAAGCACAATATATGTACATAAACCCTCTTTCAACTCTTGACTATAGAATTACTTACCTGTTGTAAGCCTCAAAATTAATACAAACTAACAAAAATAGTTTTTTTTTTAAAAAAAAACTAATGAAAATAGTTTATGTGAACATTACATAGTTTATATAAGTGAAAAAGAGTTAATGTTTAACGGATATATATGCTGTATTCTGCAAAATATATCGTATTGTGAGCCATAACAAATATGTGTGTGTGTTAGTCTCTCAGTTGTGTCCGACTCTTTGCGACCTCATGAACTGTAGCCTGCCAGGCTCCTCTGTCCAAGGGATTCTCCAGGCAAGAACACTGGAGTGGATTGCCATTCCCTTCTCCAGGGGATCTTCCCGACTCAGGGATCGAACACAGGTCTCCTGCATTGCAGGCAGATTCTTTACCATCTGAGCTACAGGGAAGATCTTAACAAATATAGCATCACTTAATATTTTTAAAAAATTTCAAGTAAGGTTACATCAAAATAAAATAACTACCAATTATTATGCACTCACCATATACTGGGTTTAGAGTTAGGTGCTCTAGACATATATAGTCCACCAATAAGAAACTGATTAGGCCTGAGCAGAATCAGGGCTCGGCAGAACAAAGAGGAAGATTTTCAAATAATAAAGTCAGTACATTTAGATAACAAGGAATATACCAATTGTAACAACACCTAGAGTTCAGATAAGATGTCTGATACTTTCTCAAAAAAAGTAAGTGGGAAATTTCTAGTGGGGGATATTATGGAATTTTCTAAATTCCACAGTTTATTTTCTTGCTTGTAGTAGAATTAAAAAGAAAGAAATATTAACTATAAACACATGAAAAATGTTAATTAAATATTATAATTAAATGGAAATATTCCACATAAACATATGGAAAATTGTGCTCTAGGAAGCAATAGAGATGAATGATTTTGTTTTGTGTGTGTGTATATATAAATATATATGTGTGTGTGTGTGTGTGTGTATATATATATATATATATACCCATATGCTTTATATATATAAACTTGCAGATCATTTTAAGAAAATTCAAGTTAACACAAGTTTTGCTTGACCTAGAAAAAGGAATTTACTAAAATAATGTATTCTGAAAACTGAACTGTTGACGATTTCCCACATCAAATGCCTATCATAAATACAATTATTTTTCACAGCTCACTCATTTTCATTTAGAGTGCTATTGTTAAGTTTTCCTGATTGTTTTGCTTAAGAAATCAGAAAGGCTGCTTTAGGCTAACTGGAGGTTATATGTTCACAATAAATCTAGACATGAAAATCAATAGAAACATTTAAACCTGTGATGCTGGAGAAGTGCCTCTCAAAAAAGATCAAATGCTAAGAATCGAATCTCATAGACACTATTGCACATTATCACTACAAGTGAAGGCTTGTTGACAACTATTCTGTTTATGAAGCATCTGCAATACAATTTGAAAAACATGACACTGTTTAAAGGATCTTCAGGCTTATTAGTGAGGTCTCGTCGACTGTGGGAGGATGCCAGTACTGCAGACGTGTTTCCTTAGCCACTAAGGGCACTGCCTGGGTTAGTCTTTGAACTCACCATATGTGCCGAGAGGATCAGCAGTGAAGAAGGTGAATGACAGAAAGAAGCGCTTTCCATATTAGGGAGGAAATGAGGCATCTGAACAGAAAGGAGTGGGAATACATAGATCGGGATCCATGAGAAATGAGAAAAATTCACAGATGTATCGAAAAGAAACCCCTGTACTTTCTTCATCTTCTCAGATGTCTCTTTTCCTGTTAAAGGAGTTCACAAATCTTTCAAAGTTTTCCTCCCATCTGAGAGGCCAACCATTTTTTTAAGCAAGTTCCTGTTATTCTGAAACTTTTATTTCCTTTCAGTGAGTTTTTCTCTTGGCTCCCCCAGATATATTTTCTGCTTGTTTTCAATTTGTATGGATCGTACAGCACAGTGTAAATGGGAGCAGCAGCTATGTCAGCTTTACCACTAAGCTTTATTCTAAAGGAATCTGTGCCTTATGGGAAATTATGAGGTTGGGAACTACCTTCTGCACCTATGAGAAATAGTAAATCTTCATGCTTTATAAACTAGCATTTACACAGGTATGCACACATACATTCACACATACCTTTCAATCTGAAACTTTCTACTCTGCCAGCAATTCTCAGTGAAAGATGATTCTGGTAAGGAGAACAGTAAGCAAAACTAAGCATTTAAGGATGCACATAATGTGAGAGTTGTGAAGGGTATGTTTGTGTGTGTGTGTCTGTTGTAAGAAAATTGGAAAACTCAAATTAACAAGCATAAATATGCCAAAGAGCAATAACAAAGTATTCTACATTACTGAGCAGGAAAAAATAAGATAAAATATCAATTTTCTCAAAATGAATTCATAGGTTTAATTCACTCCAAATTCTTACTGCAGAATTATTCAGAAATGCATGACAATAAAATAGAGTATTAAGAAAAAGAAGAGCTCTTTAAAATGGTAAAGTCTGTTATAATTTAATAACAGTTAAAAGTGATGATGGCATTAAAAACACAATAAGAAAGTAAAGAAAGTTCACTGTTTGCTTGAATTCTAAATAAGAAAAAACAAAGAGACAAAAATAACAGTAGGATAATATGACAGAGCCAAATGCCACGTTATTTAAGACACTACTAGACCTTCAAGTAAAATTTAGGATAATATAAAATTATAAAATAATAGGACAAGAATAATTTTAAAACAAAAATTAATCCAACATTTTCAATGGTGGTAACTTTCCATAGCATATACATTCTTCCCTGTCATTAGGAAGATTTGGGACTCTCAGTGATATTTTACAGAAGATAAAATTGAAGTTCAGATATACTGATATGCTACTATTCCTTCTATAATGCCACACTATCCATCAATATAAATTCATTATATCTTAATCAGTCCTAGTCCATAAACTAAAACACATTTCAGTCTTGGACTACTCTTTTTTTCCTCAAAAATTTTATTGGGTTCAGGAGGATTTTTAAAAGTTGATATACCATTGGAAGGACATTAAAGATTTTATATAAAGATAAACAATTAGAGCACTTTACAATATACAATTTTAAGTTTTATTTGTCAATTAAAATTGAAATTAGTACAAACAGTGACACAAAAATTTAGTACCATTTTAAAGGTATATAAAGCTAAGGACATCTCCCAGTTCAATTTGAGATCTTCAACTAGAGGCTACGCAGAATTAATACTAGACCACTGCTCCTCCACATTCAAAACCTGTGCTCTTTCCAGAACTCCATATATCCCACCTCCCTAATATTAACTAAAGATGAGGATGCAAAGAATGTTAAGAGACTCAAAGCAGGCCTTATTGGAACCTGATTGGGGTGTCCAGCTGGTCATTAAAATCCAAATATAGGTTAAGATTTACTTGATCCAGGATAATGGCAAAAAATGAAAAATGATTCTGTTATCACAGTTTTTTCTCATGTTTTCCTTTTAGCTCCATTTCTTCACACACGTGTAAAATAAATAAACAAACATCAGCCATTTAAAAAATATCAAAAACACAATGTTTTCAGAGATGAATTCATAGGAATTGGAATTTAATAGTGAGATATTCATTTATTCATCCCTAAGGGTGCCTCCCTTCAGTTTGACTGAGGAAAATAGGTTCAGTTTTCCTTATATAATATAAATAACACTGGAGGAAGATTGCATCTGTCATAGATGAAAATACCATATTTATGTCTTCTTATAATCCATTCATTGCTTTATGGACCCAAAGTCCTCCAGGGAGTGTCACAAATCCACATAATGTTCCTGAGTGTTACGTTTTGCATTTGGATCTATGATTTAGCTGACAGATGTGAATAAACACTTAGAGTCCAGGAACTCTCTGATAAGTGCACATGTGGAGACCAAAGAGTATAAATTCCTTTAAGGTCACATTAGCTCTTCCTTGAAATCCCCTTCTATGATTACTTCTTTGCTGATGATAAAATAATTTTCCACCAATGAATCAACATATATTTTCAAAATTTGCTATGCTGTGTTTTATTATTTTTCCATCAAAATTTTAATAAATCAATTAAAATGAGAATGTTTCAATTTTTATAAAGAAACAAAACCCTTGAATCCTACAATTTTGATATATATTCTCTAAGAACAATGAAAATCCCACTATTTTTCTAATTGTTTTGGAGAACAACTCTAGACATTGTACACCAACATTGTTTCAAATTTTAAGCGATTAAGCACTGATGCTGAAGCTGGAACTCCAATACTTTGGCCACTTGATGCGAAGAACCGACTCATTGGAAAAGATTTGATGCTGGAAAAGATTGAAGGCAGGAGAAGAAGGCGACAGCAGAGGATGAGATGGTTGGATGGCATCACTGACGTGATGGACATGAGTTTGAGTAGACTCCAGGAGTTGGTGATTGACAGGGAAGCCTGGCATGCTGCAGTTCATGGGGTCACAAAGAGTCAGACAAGACTGACCAACTGAACTGACTGAAACAAAGTTGAAATACCTCACTGGATAACTAAACAAACAATTTAGTGATAAAAAGATACTCTGCATATATATTTCTATTTAATATTATTCAATGCTTTTTACAATCTCTGATCCATCAACAGCAAACTCTCTCACAGCCCACAGGTTCTTTAAGGAACTTGACTACTCCCTTTTTTTGGCTTTAATTGAAACCTCATCTTTCCTCAAGGCTAATGCCTTTTTGCAGAGTTCTGGAAACTGTGACTCCTCTTTCTCTCATGCCCAGCATGTTACAAAGACAGGATGTTGTTGACATTTCCCCATTTTCACACCTTTCCTTTGAAGTAAATGACATAATTCATATACCATCCTATATATATATTTTCTACCACTCAATTCTACTAAATTTTAGTCACTTTTCCACATTCATCCAGTATTCTGAAGTCCATCTTACTATTTGCAGCCAACAAGATCCATTCTATTATACTATGGAGGACATCTCAGTTCAGTTCAGTTCAATTCAGTTGCTCAGTTGTGTCCAACTCCTTGTGACCCCATAGACTGCAGCATGCCAGGCCTCCCTGTCCATCACCAACTCCTGGAGTTTACTCAAACTCATGTCCATTGAGTCGGTGATGCCATCCAACCATGTTTTTCCTCTGTTGTCCCCTTCTCCTCATGCCCTCAGTCTTTCCTGGCATCAAGGTCTTCTCAAATGAGTCAGTTCTTCACAGCAGGTGGCCAAAGTATTGGAGCTTCAGGTTCAACATCAGTCCTTCCAATGAACACTCAGGACTGATCTCCCTTAGGATGGACTGGTTGGATCTCCTTGCAGTCCAAGGGACTCTCAAGAGTCTTCTCTAACAACAAAGTTCAAAAGCATCAATTCTTCAGTGGACAACATCTCACATCCATGTAAAAAATATTTTTAATACTCTGGCCTCATACTTTCCTGACTTTTCTTCACTCAAACTCTCTCGTCTGCCTCCAAGGATCTTGTCATCATCTGGAATTTCTCTGTCACTGAGTAAACCAGTATTTATTCAGAAGTATGATAGCTGTATTATATTTAGCAAGAGTTATTTCAGAATTTTTGAGAACAGTATATATCAATGAGGGGCTTCCCAGGTGGCACTAGTGGCAAAGAATCCACCTGCCAGTGCAAGAGATGCAGCTTCAATCCCTGGGTCAGGAAGATCCCCTGGAGTAGGAAACGGCAACCCACTCCAGTATTCTTGCCTGGAGAATCCTATGAACAGAGAAGCCTGGCGGGCTATAGCCCATGGGGTTGCAAAGAATCAGATACCACTGAGTGACTGAACACACACAGACACATGTATTGATGAGAGGCAGTCAAGGGTACATTAGTGTATTATCCTATTTTCTGAAATTTCCCAGCAGCTTAAAAAAATTAAAAAAAAAAAAAAAAAAAAACCTTTCTGTTTTGAAAAAAAAATTGAGCCTTCCATTAAGTTACAAGAATAGCACAGCATTTCACTTCATATCTTTCCTGCAGTTTGGAGTATATTCTTGGAAGCTTAGTGTTGAGCTTTGTTCTTTTCCCAGTGAATCTGTGAGCTCCTAATGTCTACATTAAAAAACTCTTCTGGTGAATCAGCCAGAATCTGCTTCCTTCATTTGAAATGAAGCACTCTGACTTAAATCAAGTCAACTTGTTTCTAAAACTTTCTCTCTTTGGAGAATTCTCTGTGGCCTAGGAGCAGAAAAAGAGAAAGCAGATGATTAGGGTGATTTACATAAATTCAGTATGTTAATGATGCATTCTTATCTAAGTAGTAAGGCAAAGCTAAGAAAATCCACCTGACAAAATATCCTAGCAACAATTTTATTTTTTTAACTAATAAAATAACGCTAACCTAACAATAAATGCAATTAAGGAAGAAAATATGCTCACCTTTAATCTTATCACCATAACAGAGTATTTCATTGGTTATTGTCTTTCCTTCTGATCTTTAACCTTATATACATTTGTATTAAAATGATCATAGCACATAGAGTTTTATTTTACATACCAGCCAGGGACCAAGGAAAAAAATAGATGAGAAATTTAGGGATGACAATTGAGAAATTTAGAGATAGCTCAACAAAGGGACAATTTATAAAGATATAGGCTAGGTGTAGTGGAACCAAAGAGGTGAATACAGTACCCATGAGGTAGTAACCAGGGTGCTGTTCCCAACCCAAGGACTGAAGAGACAAGAATTGATAATGGTTACTCAACCCAGAGAGAGAAAGTGCTCTGTGTAGAGATCTGGGTGATTGGAGTCCTTACTTTGGGCTCAGTGACCCATACAGCCTGAAATGATCCTGCAAAGAGGGAATTTGTAGAACATATATCAATGCCTTGCTCTCCTCCTGCCTCTGATCTCCTACCTGTGTTTCTCATGACTGTGACCAGATGAAAAGGAAACCTGCTGATAAAGTCCAA
Organism: Bos indicus; assembly: GCF_029378745.1. Classification (NCBI taxonomy): domain Eukaryota; kingdom Metazoa; phylum Chordata; class Mammalia; order Artiodactyla; family Bovidae; genus Bos; species Bos indicus. The sequence goes on along the minus strand of NC_091763.1, from coordinate 53,382,762 downwards.
GCAGGTCAGCCTCCTGTGGCACAGAGCAGAATCTGAAAGGTAAAAGTAATACATCCAGCACCACATGATGGTATAATATTTTATAAGGATAACATATCATTTCTTGCTTAATTACTCTTCTATTACAGTCTTTATGCTTTTCCTGTTAAAAAGAAGTGAGCAATATTTTTATAAATACCTTAATACATATTACATTTTTTCTTTTGAATAATTCATAAGAAATGACACCAAAAATTGTATGACTAGTTCTCAAGAAAAGAACATTTTAAAATGAGGAATATATGTTTTGTCCTAATTTGTCCTTATCATTTTTAAAGTAGTTAAGCTGTTTAGTTCAGTTCAGTTCAGTCGCTCAGTCATGTACAACTCTTTGCGAACCCATGAACCGCAGCACGCCAGGCCTCCCTGCCCATCACCAACTCCCAAAGTCCACCCAAACCCATGTTCATTGAGTCGGTAATGCCATCTAGCCATCTCATCCTCTGTCATCCCCTTCTCCTCCTGCCCTCAACCTTTCCCAGTATCAGGTCTTTTCCAATGAGTCAGCTCTTCACATCATGTGGCCAAAGTATTGGAGTTTCAGCTTCAACATCAGTTCTTCCAATGAACACCCAAGACTGATCTCCTTTAGGATGGACTGGTTGGATCTCCTTCCAGTCCAAGGGACTCTCAAGAGTCTTCTCCAACACCACAGTTCAAAAGCATCAATTCTTCGGTGCTCAGCTTTCTTCATAGTCCAACTTTCACATTTATACATGACCAATGGAAAAACCATAGCCTTGACTAGATGGACTTTTGTTGGCAAAGTAATGTCTCTGCTTTTGAATATGCTGTCTAGGTTGGTCATAACTTTCCTTCCAAGGAGTAAGCGTCTTTTAATTTCATGGCTGCAGTCACCATCTACAGTGACTTTGGAGCCCCCCAAAATAAATTCTGTTGCTGCTTCCATTGTTTCCCCATCTATTTGCCATGAAGTGATGGGACCAGATGCCATGATCTTCGTTTTCTGAATGTTGAGCTTTAAGCCAACTTTTTCACTCTCCTCTTTCATTTTCATCAAGAGGCTCTTTAGTTCTTCACTTTCTGCCATAAGGGTGGTGTCACCCTGCATATCTGAGGTTATTGATATTTCTCCTAGCAATCTTGATTCCAGCTTGTGCTTCATCCAGCCCAGAATTTCTCATGATGTACACTGCATATAAGTTACATAAGCAGCATGACAATATACAGCCCTGACATACTCCTTTTTCTATTTGGAACCAGTCTGTTGTTCCATGTCCAGTTCCAACTGCTGCTTCCTGACCTGCATACAGGTTTCTCAAGAGGCAGGTCAGGTGGTCTGGTATTCCCATCTCTTTCAGAATTTTTCACAGTTTATTGTGATCCACACAGTCAAAGGCTTTGGTATAGTCAATAAAGCAGAAATGGATGGTTTTCTGGAACTGTCTTGCTTTTTCAATGATCCAGCAAATGTTGGCAATTTGATCTCCGGTTTTTCTGCCTTTTCTAAAACCAGCTTGAAGATCTGGAAATGTTAAATTTGTATATGGGAAAATGTTTTCAGTGTTCTTAGAATATATTTGTCACATAGGAATCACACATAATCAGGATAGTAGAAAGAGAAGGTCATTTTCTTTTGGAGATAAAGAAGTTAAGGCTCAGGAAGGTTTGTTCACAAGTCACATGGCCAGTTCTAATAGATTAAACTGTGGGCAGAAGCTACTCAAGTCTCATATACAGGCTAAGCTGCTTCCCTTGTGACAAAGCTTTACCTGTTTAAATTCCACTCAACTTCATCACCTCCAGAGCATATACAAAGCAGGAAAAGAGAACAGCAGCAACTTTCTACCTAACAGCCATGACCAGAAGTTACATACATCACATCTATTAATACTCACAGTCCATTGGCCAGATCTTAAACACAAGCTTTTACCTATTTTCTAGGATGGCTGATAAATGTAGTCTCTACCTGACCACTCATGTTCTACCAGTAATGGTTCTATACATAAAGCAGAAAGAATATTGAGGGCACTGATAGCTACATCCATAGTGATGCCCTCTGGTCATCCATATATCCATTATTGTTGTTTAGTTGCATCTGACTCTTGGCGACCCCATGGACTGTAGCCCACCAGGCTCTTCTGTCCATGGAATTCTCCAGGCAAGAATACTGAGAGAGGGGTGCCATTTCCTTCTCCAGGGGATCTTCCTGACCCAGGGATTGAAACCACATCCCCTGCATCTCCTTGCGTTGGCAGGTGGATTCTTTACCAGTGAGTCACCAGGGATATCAAGGACACTAGCAGTTACGTCTATGGTGACACCCTCTGGCCATCCATACAGCCATACACATTTTTATTGCTTACATAAAACACATTTTCACTCTTCCCTGAGGGAAAGAGTGCAGAGACAGAGCCAACAAAAACGTCACACATCTGAGTGAAGTACAGTACTTTTCAGCACAGAATGTGGTCCTGTGACTTATAAACTAAAAGACATATGCCTTCCACATACTCCCTCAATATACAATGCTCGGATTGGAACAGTAAACTGCAATAAAAACCCAAATTCAAAAGAAAGAACAAGGGGCAACCAATCATCAAATCCTGCTGATTGTGAATTTTGAAGACCTCATGCTGTGTCATTCCCTGATTAGCCCTACTCTTTGCCATGGTTTCTGGAAATAACTCCTTTGTCCAGTGTTCTCTGTAGTCCTTCCTTTACCTTTTTGTAATTGTTTCTCTGTGACCGCAAATGGAACTGGGACTGAAGAGTATCTCCTTGCAGCCTTATGCTGCTGGTGTAGACCTTAGGAAACAGAGGTTGTTTGAGAGGTTCGGTAGCCACAGGCTCTTGAAGTGCAGCCTTGTGGTTACCCAGCAATTCCTTCCATCACTTTGATTCCAGCCAGCTCCATTTGAAGTAACCCAAGTGAAAGAATCTTCACTGGGTATAGCTTTTTATGACTTCAGACTTCCATTTATATAGTAGTTCCTGGGCTCAGGCTGCTGCCCCTCCCCACCTCAATTTAATGGCAATTACCTTAGCAGCATGGATAGGAGATAATATTATTAAACTGACCTTGGAAGCTGGTTGCTCCAATTTTCTGAGAACATTTAATATGGCATCTTCTAGAAAGGCTCTCGGCAGCCACCTTCTTTTCTGCTGTTTGTGGTTCACATATATTTGGTTTTACTAATCTTGTAAGGTCCCAATTACTGAACTCATAATCAATATAGATTGACTTTTTTGGGGGGTAATGTAAGGCATTTGTCTCACTTATAATCTGAGTGTTTTAACGCTGATTTGTCATACAATACACATTAATACTTCTTTTTAACCAATTTGATATACCCCCCCTTTTCAACAAATTCACTCTTTGACAATCAAATTACCCCAAAAGCTAGCAGGTGAAAAGACTGAACAAAAATTACATTTCCAATCAGTCTGTTCTCTCAATGTGAGATGGCCTTTCTATTCCTAAGCCAGATAAAATCTTGACTTTGAAAGATCATTATTGAGAACTCTTCAGTGACTGCTGACACTGGTTTTATGACCAAAAAAATAAAAAGAAAAAACACCTTCCTCTGAAAAAATATATCTTGATATTTTAGGATCTGTGCTTATTTTGATTAATAGAACAGAGTACTCCATTAGACGGGTTTTGTTTCTTTCAGTTTTTTGCTTGCAAACTGGCTCATAATTAGCTAAATCTCTCTCTCTCCTAGTTACTAGAAGTAGAAAGAATCTACTAAAGTATACCAACATTTTTATTTTTTCTCACCACTTACCCTAGAGTTGAAGTTCCAGGAAAGATGTGCATATCTCTAAAATTATCACAGGTAACAGTTTTATACTAAATGTTTTTTCCTTAGTATAGCAAGAGTCACTAGCTTGCCAGACTACAATATAGGACCCCTGGCCTTCCACTGCCTGACTACAAAGCCTATACCACATATATTGGATTTTATCATGACAATATCCCACTATCAGATACCAACATTTACATTTACATTTTGATTCTGACTACGTTACTATAACAAAGAGACAACAAGATACAATATTTAAATGACACAGATTTAAAACATATGATTTAAATCATATAGATTTTAAAACATATCATTTAAATAACACAGGAAGAACAAATTTTCTTTCATTTCACTGTACAGAAGAAAATGATCCAGGCCCCTTGTAGCTGGTAAAGGGTAGAGAATCTGCCTGCAGTGCAGGAGACCCGAGTTTGATCCCTGGGTTGGGAAGATCCCCTGGAGATGGAAATGGCAACCCACTCCAGTATCCTTGCCTGGAAAATCTCATGGACAGAGGAGCCTGGTGGGTGGGCTGCAGTCTATGGGGTCACAAAGAGTTGGGCACGACGGAGCGACTAACACTTACACTTACTTATATAGGTGGATCCTGCCATTCTTAATGCATAGTTTTAATCTCTAGATCCAAGGTAGTTTGTCTGCTTATACCCATTTTCCCAGCTAGCAGAAAAGGGAGAGAAAAGGAAGTGGAAAATAAACACTTTCCCTTTGCAAGACGTGATTTCAGTTGGATATTTCACTTTGGTTTACATGATTTTGGTCAGAAGTAGTTAGACTATCATACTTAACTAAAAGGAAAGCAGCAAAATGTACAGTTGAACACTGAACAATGCAGGGTTAGAGACTCTGACCCTCTAAGTAGTTGAAACTTATCTTCTAGTCAGTCCTTCATATCCACAGTTCTGTGCCCATGGATCACAGTGGATCATGTAGTACTGTATGTAGTACTTACCAGCAAAAAAATCTATTTGTAAGTGGACCTGTGCAGTTCAAATTCATGTTGTTCAAGGGCCAACTGTGGTTTGGCCAAGCAGCCATCTATTCTACTAAAACTCGAGTATTTTTTTAGTAAGAAAAAGAGAAAGAGAAAAATGAGAAGCTTCTGTACACTAGAGTCATCCCTCAGTGTCCATGGGAGACTGGTTCCATGACCCCCAGGAATACCAAAATCCTTGGTTGCTCAAGTCCCTTATATAAAATGATGGAGTATTTGCATATAACCTACACAATTTTCCCATATACTATAAATCATTCTCTGTATTACTTAAAATATCCAATATAATGTAAATACTATGTAAATCATTGTAAATACAATGTAAATGTAAGATAAGTCATTGCCGGCAAGCAGCAAATTTGTTTTATTTTTTGGAACTTTCTGGAATTTTTAAAAATATTTTTGGTCTGTGGTTGGTTGAATCATTGATGTGGAACTATGGATACAGAAAGTCAACGGTCCTGTACTGTGGGGCTTTTCCCACTAAACTGACATTAAGAAATAACAATCCCACTTTTTAGAAATTTAAACTAAGGGAGAATTTAAATAAGATTCATTTCTGGGATACAGGGTATGAAAAGATATATTTTTTGTAAATTCTTCATTAAGTCAAAACAGCTGAGAACCAAAATACTAAATTACAGACCTAGAAGACGTCATCTTGCCTTAAACTTGTACCAATGCTAAAAGACCATGGCAAAATGTTAGCCTGATTTAGGCTTCTGAAATCATTGAAGAAGATCTTTAGTTTTTTGGCAATATTTTCTACCCTCTAATTTTGAGAAAGGACAGCCATGAAATCCCATAACCTATTCTCAAACTCCCATTTCTGCATAATATGGTATCGTGTGGTGGTAGAGACGGTGGGCATACAGTCTGGACTGAAATCTAAGGATTGCAAGCCCTTCTGTTTACCAACTTAGAAATCCAAGAAAAACACTCAATCTTTCTAAACCTCAGGTTCCTAATCTATAAAAGAAAGATCATATTAAGTGTATAGTTAAGTGTATGTATGCTCAGTCATGTCAGACTCTTTGCAATCCCATGGGCTGAACCCCGTCAGGCTCCTCTGTCCATGGAGTCCTCCAGGCAAGAATACTGTAGTAGGGTGCCATTTCCTACTCCAGGGCATCTTCTCAACCAAGGGATTGAACTCTTATCTCTTGCACCTCCTGCATTGGCAGGTGGATTCTTTACCACTAGCACCACCTGGGAAGCCATCAGTTTTGAACCCACTTATTATGGGTATCCAGAGAAGGCCATGGCACCCACTCCAATACTCTTGCCTGGAGAATCCCAGGGACGGGGGAGCCTGGTGGGCTGCCATCTGTGGGGTCGCACAGAGTTGGACACGACTGAAGCAACTTAGCAGCAGCAGCAGCAGCATTAGGAGTATCTGGGGCATCCCAGGTGCACACTGGTAAAGATTCCAATTCCATCTGCAGAGATGCAAGAGACAAGAGTTCAATCCCTGGGTCAGCAAGATACCTATGAGTAGGAAATGGCACCCCACTCCAGTATTCTTGCCTAGAGAATTTCATGGACAGAGGAGTCTGGTGGGCTACAGTCCATGGGGTTGTAAGAATCTGGCATCACTGAGCACAGCACAATAGGAGTATTTAGAGGACTGAACAGCTCAAAAATGTGTAAAGCATTAACAGCAGTAGCTGGCACTTGGTCAATTATCAATGAGTAACAGTTACTACTATCTCCTTGTATCATTTTTCAGGTTGGATCAGATCAGAACAGATCAGTTGCTCAGTCGTGTCTGACTCTTTGCGACCCCATGAATTGCAGCACGCCAAGCCTCCCAGTCCATCACCATCTCCCGGAGTTCACTCAGACTCACATCCATCGAGTCAGCGATGCCATCCAGCCATCTCATCCTCTGTCGTCCGCTTCTCCTCCTGCCCCCAATCCCTCCCAGCATCAGACTCTTTTCCAATGAGTCAACTCTTCGCATGAGGTGGCCAAAGTACTGGAGTTTCAGCTTTAGCATCATTCCTTCCAAAGAAATCCCAGGGCTGATCGCCTTCAGAATGGACTGGTTGGATCTCCTTGCAGTCCAACGGACTCTCAAGAGTCTTCTCCAACACCACAGTTCAAGAGCATCAAGTCTTCAGCGCTCAGCTTTCTTCCAGTCCAACTCTCACATCCGTACATGACCACAGGAAAAACCAAAGCCTTGACTAGATGAAACTTTGTTGGCAAAGTAATGTCTCTGTTTTTGAATATGCTGTCTAGGTTGGTCATAACTTTCCTTCCAAGGAGTAAGCGTCTTTTAATTTCATGGCTGCAATCACCATCTGCAGTGATTTTGGAACCCAGAAAAATAAAGTCTGACCCTGTTTCCACTGTTTCCCCATCGATTTCCCATGAAGTGGTGGGACCGGATGCCATGATCTTCGTTTTCTGAATGTTGAGCTTTAAGCCAACTTTTTCACTCTCCACTTTCACATTCATCAAGAGGCTTTTGAGTTCCTCTTCACTTTCTGCCATAAGGGTGGTGTCATCTGCATATCTGAGGTTATTGATACTTCTCCCAGCAATCTGGATTCCAGTTTGTGTTTCTTCCAGTCCAGCATTTCTCATGATGTACTCTGTATATGAGTTAAATAAACAGGGTCACAATATACAGCCTTGACAAACTCCTTTCCTATTTGGAACCAGTCTGTTGTTCCATGTCCAGTTCTAACTGTTGCTTCCTGACCTGCATACAAATTTCTCAAGAGGCAGATCAGGTGGTCTGGTATTCCCATCTATTTCAGAATTTTCCACAGTTTATTATGATCCACACAGTCAAAGGCTTTGGCATAGTCAATAAAGCAGAAATAGATGTTTTTCTGGAACTCTCTTGCTTTTTCTATGATCCAGCAAATGTTGGCAATTTGATCTCTGGTTCCTCTGCCTTTTCTAAAACCAGCTTGAACATCAGGAAGTTCACGGTTCACATATTGCTGAAGCCTGGCTTGGAGAATTTTGAGCATTACTTTACTAGCATGTGAGATGAGTGCAATTGTGTGGTAGTTTGAGCATTCTTTGGCATTGCCTTTCTTTGGGATCAGAATGAAAACTGATCTTTTCCAGTCCTGTGGCCACTGCTGAGTTTTCCAAATTTGCTGGCATATTGAGCACAGCACTTTCACAGCATCATCTTTCAGGATTTGGAATAGCTCAACTGGAATTCCATCACCTCCACTAGCTTTGTTCGTAGTGATGCTTTCTAAGGCCCACTTGACTTCACGTTCCAGGATGTCTGGCTCTAGGTCAGTGATCACACCATTGTGATTATCTGGGCCGTGAAGATCTTTTTTGTACAGTTCTTCTGTGTATTCTTGCCACCTCTTCTTAATAGCTTCTGCTTCTGTTAGGTCCATACCATTTCTGTCCTTTATCAAGCTCATCTTTACATGAAATGTTCCTTTGGTATCTCTGATTTTCTTGAAGAGATCCCTAGTCTTTCCCATTCTGTTGTTTTCCTCTATTTCTTTGCATTGATCGCTGAAGAAGGCTTTCTTATCTCTTCTTGCTATTCTTTGGAACTCTGCATTCAGATGCTTATATCTTTCCTTTTCTCCTTTGCTTTTCGCTTCTCTTCTTTTCACAGCTATTTGTAAGGCCTCCCCAGACAGGCATTTTGCTTTTTTGCATTTCTTTTCCATGGGGGTGGTTTTGATCCCTGTCTCCTGTACAATGTCACGAACCTCATTCCATAGTTCATCAGGCACTCTATCTATCAGATCTAGGCCCTTAAATCTATTTCTCACTTCCACTGTATAATGATAAGGGATTTAATTTAGGTCATACCTGAATGGTCTAGTGGTTTTCCCTACTTTCTTCAATTTAAGTCTGAATTTGGCAATAAGGAGTTCATGGTCTGAGCCACAGTCAGGTTGGAAGATGCCCCTAAAAGAAATAATACTGTGACTTAAAAAAATCAGCTAACATATTAATTGGAATTGAAAGTATGTTATACTAATACAAATTAATTGTAAAAATAAGACAACATTTTAAGGTACCTTGGGTATCAATTCAGTATTAGTTCAGTCACTCAGTCATGTCCGAATCTTTGAGACCCCATGAACCGCAGCATGCCAGGCCTCCCTGTCCATCACCAACTCCCAGAGTCCACCCAAACCCATGTCCCATTGAGTTAGTGATGCTATCTAAACATCTCATCCTCTGTCATCCCCTTTTCCTCCTGCCTTCAAGCTTTCCCAACATCAGGGTCTTTTCAAATGAGTCAGCTCTTCTCATCAGGTAGCCAAAATATTAAAGTTTCAGCTTCAACACCAGTCCTTCCAATGAACACCCAGGACGGATTTCCTTTCGGATGGACTGGTTGGATCTCCTTGTAGTCCAAGGGACTCTCAAGAGTCTTCTCCAACACCCCAGTTCAAAAGCATCAGTTCTTCAGCACTCAGCTTTCTTTATAGTCCAACTCTCACATCCATACATGACTACTGGAAAAACCATAGCCATGACTAGATGGACCTTTGTTGGCAAAGTAATGTCTCTGCTTTTTAATATGCTGTCTAGGTTGGTCATACCTTTCCTTCCAAGGAGTAAGTGTCTTTTAATTTCATGCCTGCAATCACCATCTGCAGTGATTTTGAAGCCCAAGAAATAAAGTCAGCCACTGTTTCCACTGTTTCCCCATCTATTTGCCATGAAGTGATGGGACCAGATGCCATGATCTTCATTTTCTGAATGTTGAGCTTTAAGCCAACTTTTTCATTCTCCTCTTTCACTTTCATCAAGAGGCTCTTTAGTTCTTCTTCACTTTCTGCAATAAGGGTGGTGTCATCTGCATATCTGAGGTTATTGATATTTCTCCGAGCAATCTTAATTCCAGCTTGTGCTTCATCCAGCCCAGCATTTTTCATGATATACTCTGCATATAAATTAAATAAGCAGGGTGACAATATACAGCCCTGACACCCTCTTTTTCCTATTTGGAACCAGTCTGTTGTTCCATGTTCAGTTCTAACTGTTGCTTCCTGACCTGCATACAGGTTTTTCAAGAGGCAGGTCAGGTGTTCTGGTATTCCCATCTTTTTCAGAATTTTAAAGCCCAACAAATCTTTTAAAGTACCACTTTAATGGGAGGTTTTTACATAAAACATAAAGCTATACTAATTACAAAATAATTTTCTAAATTTTTTTAAATATTCAAAATAAATTTCTACTGCTACTGCTACTGCTGCTAAGTTGCTTCAGTCGTGTCCGACTCTGTGCGACTCCATATATGGCAGCTCACCAGGCTCCCCCGTCCCTGGGATTCTCCAGGCAAGAACACTGGAGTGGGTTGCCATTTCCTTCTCCAATGTGTGAAAGTGAAAAGTGAAAGGGAAGTCGCTCAGTCGTGTCTGACTCTTAGTGATCCCATGGACTACAGTCTACCAGGCTCCTCTGTCCATGGGATTTTCCAGGCAAGAGTACTGGAGTGGGATGCTATTGAATTCAAAATAATTTTCTACTAATTACAAAATAATTTGCTTTAAAATAATTCTTTAAGCACTTTAACAGTCTCTAAAATTACACTCAACTTCAACTTCCAGTGTTCTTGTTCTTGAAAACTATTACAAATGAAAGTAATAACCTAGAATGTTCTTTTTTCCTGATTATAAAGATAACGTAATTGAAAAATCAAGAAATATAAAAAAGTATAAAAAAAGAAAAATTATCTGAAGTTCTTCCATTGAAAAATAATAACTACTTTAATGAATATCTTTCTAGATATTTGATGAATATCTTTCCAAATATTTCTTTGTTAATTACTATAAACAAAAAACAATAAGACTGCTCTGGTAATGCTAGGCAATCCTATCCTAATTAACTAACAATTATAAAATCTGGACAAAGTTATTAAGACTAACTATTTGAAGGCACAGGGAATTATAAGTCATGTAGAATCTTGAGACTAGTTTACTTTCAAAGATTGCTACTGTATCAGGTGAGAACTGTGAGTCTGTGGTCTTCTTGCCTTGAGTACTTCACAAGCTGCCCCACATCTAAGTAGGTGAAGAATCATGGTCTTAAGCAGCTCGTTGTGGCAAATGATAAAGTACAAGCAGCAGACCAGCTGGGTATTTAAGCAAAAAATCCTGTAAGCAAAATAGCCAATATACAAGGACTAAGATTTTAAAATATAAACACAAATTCTGCTCAGTATCCTGGCTGTCTATAAACTACATATGAGCATGGGAACCTTCAGGGCCAGGGGGTGGGGTGGGGGGGTGGAAAGTAGGTATAAACTACAAGGAGACTAACCTTTGAAAAAGAAATCAGCTCTTAGTGGGATTTGCAAGTACGCTCCCCTTTGCATTCCCCATAATACTTGCAGCCTCAGAAGGCCAAAAGCTTTACTGGCTTGAGGTATCCAAGGATAAAATTCAGGGATAAGAAAGATACTGGGAAATTTACACCTACCACACAATCCAGCATCTCACTCAAAAGAGACAGAAACGTCCACACAAAGACTGGTAAACATATGTACACTGAAGCTTTCTTCATAAAAACCCCAAACTGGAATAAACTCAAATGTCTAACAACTGCAAAACAAGTTTTATATATCTTTAAAAATGAAATTCGTTCAGTAACAAAAAACAAAATGTAAATATAAAGAACATGGGTAAAATTCTATAATGCTATGCTAAGTGAAAAAGTAACACACACACACACACACACACACACACACAAAGACTCCATATTTACATTTACAAGAAATCCTAGTAAAGGCAAAACTTCAGGGACAGAATGAAGACCAGTGGGTGCCTGGAGCTGGGAGTGGGAGGAGGATATCAGTTTCAAAGTGACAAGAGGGGTTTTTTTGGGTGATGGAAATATTTCATATCTTGGTGATTTTACCACCCTATTGAGCCTTCCCAGGTGGCGAAGTGGTAAAGAATCTGCCTGCCAATACAGGAGATGGAGGAGACCCTGGTTCAAACCCCTGGGTCAGGAAGATCCCCTGGAATAGAAAATGGCAACCCATTCCAGTATTCTTGCCTGGAAAATTCCATGAACAGAGGAGACTGGCGGGCTACAGTCCATGGGGTCTCAAAGAGTTGGACACAACTGAGCACGTGAGTGTGCGCACATGCATACACACACACACACACACACATTAAACTGTATGTTTAAGATGGATACCTTATTATTGCATGAAAATGATTTCTCAGTAATGCAGTTAAAATAATAACACTTAAATCTTATATTTTATCTCCCAATCCCCCCAGATTGCTTCTAATACAATAAACTGATCAAAGTGCTTCTGAAAAACAGAATGAGCTCTCAGCTTCTCCCTAGTTGTTGAGCATCCAAGGATTTTAACTCCCTGAAGAAAGAGACTGAAGCTAATCATTGCTTTAGATGCAAGAAACAAATTTTGATATATTTTTTTTTCATCTGGGTCAAAGTATTTTTAATATTCATTATGTTTTTACCTTTGACTCATGAATCAGTTAGAAACATATAATTTAATTTCCAAATATTTCGAAGTTTTTCAGGTACTTTGTCAGAGACTTCTAATTTACTTCCATTTTGTCACTGAAATACTTTTTTATGATTTCCAATTCTTTTTTTCTTTCAGATTAGTCTTTAAGTTCAGCAATATGATATACTTTATGAATGGTACATATGAGCCTAAAAAGAGTATGTATTCTGCTGTTATTGGTTGGAATGTTCTATAAATCTCAATTATCTCAAGTGAGTTAATAGAGTCATTCAAGTCTTCTAAATCCTAATGGATTTACTTCTTGTTTCCCTTCTTTCATTTGTTCAACTAAATTCTACTGGGCAAGTCTCCTGATTATAGCAATTAACCATACTGTATGTTAATTCTTTGTACTAGACTGATTTTCCCACTATACATGGACTCACAGCAGACAAAAATAATGGCTTTTAATCTTCATAACTAGAGCACTAGTCTACTGCCTGACATATAAGAAGTTGTCTACAAGTGTTTGATGAGTGCATAGGTTACTAAATCAATGAATCAAACAACCTATAATCAAAATCCTTGTCATTAGTAGAGTATAAATTACAAATGTATAGAACTTAGAGTGCTATAGATTGCGTTGTATCCCTCACTCCCAACTCATATATTGAAGCCCTAACCTTCAATATAATTGTATTTGGATATAGTGCTTTCAGGAGGTCATTAAAGTTAAATGTCATTGTAAGGGTGGGGTTCTAATTCAATAGGATCGGTGGCCTTATAAGAAGAGGAGGGATGAGAGTTCCCACTCTCTGTCCATGCAGTTGAACTGAAGAAAGGCAATGTAAACACACAGAGCTATGATGGCACATAGAAGTCAAGAAGAAAGGCTTACCAGAACCCTGCAAGGCTGGCCCCCTAGTCTTGAACCTCCAGAACTGTGAGAAATCACTTTTTGTTGTTTAAATCACTCAGCCTATGGTATTCTATTATGACAGCCTGAGGAGACTAAGGTTACATTAGAGATATCTTGAGTAAATCTTGTTCAGTTAATATACACTAACAAATTTTTTACAGCTTTCTAATATATAGTCTTCAGAAACTGTTTCAAGAATCAAGATTTATAAAGCAAACATAAAATCTTTATAAAATAAAATAGTTTATTAAAATGCTTTGTTAAAAATAATAAGCAAATTAAAGGCTAACTGCAAGAAAATTAAATGATATTATAGACAAGAAATGAAACAGTATAGGATAATTAAGACAAGTAATTTCCAAGGAAACTAAGTTTACCAAGTATAACATCAATTTCTCTGCACTACCCTATCACTAAAAGGCTCCAAACAAGCTCAGAAATAATTCTATTTGTATTTATAGAATATACAAGTGAGAATAACTATTGAGAAATATGATCAAGACTGTCCTAGATAAACACTCTAAACCCAGGTTAAATATACTGTAATCCCCCAGTAATATTTTGTTTGAAGTATGATTGATATCTTCATTATCATTTAATAAGCTAGAGACTGAATACATACCCCAATCCACTCTCTGAACAAGTATGCAATGAAAGTAATATTGTAAATATTATAGTAAATACCTTTACTAAAGTTAGGATTCAGGAGCTGAGTGAGCAGAAACTACCAGTAACCTTGTAATTAAAAGGAGAAAAACATAAATCCTTTCTGTAGACTCATGCAGTTTCCCAGTGCCTCCAAAAAAACACAAAACTTTAAAACATTGTAGGGAAAAAAAGGATGTCAGAAAGTGAAGACTTGCAGACTTTCCCATTACTTGTCTGTAGATTTGGTTCAAACTCAACACAGTCAATTCACTGGAGAGGGACAGAGAGAAAGAAAAAGAAGGATCCTAAATGGTCAGTTTCAATGAGCTTGTTTTCATGGAAGGGCAGATGAACAGTGTATTGTTATGTCTGGTGTTCATCAAATACCAAAAAAAAATCTCTATTTTGAGAAAAGAATATTTTATATTAAAATTGTACAGAGCCAAATCATCAGTGGTTTTAACTCCTCAGTTTTTACACAAACATTGTAATATGGATTATAAGACCTTACTCGAACCTCTACATAGGGTTAAATAAAATAATTGAAAACAGGAAAATGCTCAGCTACAGTACCTGGCATGGTTAAAAATGTAACTGTTACACTAGATAAGCTGGAAAGGTTGGGGTATGGCCAGCCCCCATCTGCCTTCCATGTAGACACAGACCTGATCAGGAAGTTGCTATATATACCACAGCCTTCATGACTACCTTCCAGTCTGGAGAGAGGTGACCACAACTTTGGGAGCCATGTGTCATGTGTCATGCTTTGCAGTGATTATTCCTTTGCCAGTGTCAACCTATCTCTGATTTGAGATGAGCAGAAAAGAAAACCAACAAAGTCAGTAAATCAATAGAAAGTACAGTTAGGACATGAGGAGTGAGAGAGGAATCTTGGCAAAAGTTTGAAACAGTCTATCTTGATAAAGTGAGAATTCTTCCCTCCTGTCACTTAACTGATAGCATAACTTGTCATCTCTTTTATTACAAGCAATTGGGTATTTTTGAGCATACACTATTGCAATGTTCAGTAACTGGTAATACTGTAAATATACCTACAAAGAAGTATAAGGCATGGCTATTGACCTTAAAGAACTATAAGTCTTACAAGAAAAAATAAGCTCACTGATAACTTGATGAAGCAGTAATGTGCTAAATCTCTCAAGAGTGGCACAAGGAAAGTGCTAAAGGGACACTATTCCTCGAGGTCTAAGGCCCCAGGGGTGTAATTCAGCTAATCAGGAAAGCAGAAATTTTAACTTTGTTCCACTCCACATGACAGGACCAGAAGTCTACTCCCATTAAGATCTATCGCATTCGCTATACGAGCAAAAAAAAAAAAAAAAAAAAAGACATTCTCTGACAACACAGACTCCTATTTGGCTTGGTTAACCTGCTCTCACTTCCCTTAGGAAGGTAATTGAAGTCAAGAAAGTTGCACATAGCGATTTAGAGGTTTGCAACTAGGAAATTCTTAGATTTTGGGGGCATATGTAGCCTTTCATGTACAAAGTTCTCATTTTAACCTACCTCAGGCTAGCCGGCTTTACTGATTTACAGTTAATTAGGATTGAGATTTTCATTGAAAATTCGAATACTTATATGCTTTTTTGTATGCATTTCAGATCCTGTTGGCTGAAGCAAATAATTGTAACAGCACTCAAGAAATGAATGAATACCACAGGGAAGAACTTCAACCACCCCTATCCTTGACAACCTGTAAGTAAATCCTGCTGTGTTCCCTGTTCACAGAAATATCTTGCTGACATCACTTGTGATAGCTGAAAGATTTCTTTTCCTATCAGCCAACAAAATCCCAAAACCATTTCCTCACTTTTTAACCATGTCTTGAAATCCCTTAAGAAAGTTCTGCTGTTTGCTGTTGGACTTTTATACTAGACTTAAATTCTTTGTACCAACCAGAGGCTAAGTTATTATATATGTGTACAAGTTCCACTGTGATAAATGAGCATTATTTGGGCATAAGATTACGAGAGGAAATCTGTATTAACCATGGTAAAGAAGGCAGAATATACTGTTCTCAGAATGATTTAATAAAATTATACCATTGTGCATGCAAAGCATTTGATAAAAACAGAATTCTATTTTTAAAGATTCTTCATTCTTATTTTAAGGAAGGAAGAACCTAAAAGATTCATTTGCATCATTTAAACATGTCAGTGAATAGTTGCCAGTGAGGCAAGACTTTCTTCATTACTAATGGTCAAAAACAACAAAATAAAATCAAGTCTAACCTTCCCACAACTGACAATTTGTCTGTAAACCTTTCCAGGATACAAAAGAAGAGACAGCTTTAGAGAAATAGTTAAGTAGCCAGGCCCAGAGATGAGTCTTATAAGCTATCAAATATTTTCTGTCTCTTCCTTTGCGATTTGCTGCTACATGCTGTTTATGAAAATACTTTATCTACTAAAATGCCTTCAATGAAAATAATTCTATTTTACTATTAGAAACTACATGAATTCACCTGTTATTTCAATCATCAAATCAGTCAAGAAAATGCTTAAGCTAACATCTATAATCAGTGCATTTATTATTTTTAATTTTAATTTTTGATTTCCATATTCTTACTATTAAGATTCATTAGGAAAAGATGCAGCCTGAAAGCTACCTGAAAGGTAAGTTAAACTAGATGTTTTGCCTTTCAAAAGCTGATATCAATGAGGCTTCTTAGAAAGTAATCTTCCTGATTTTCAATACCATCTTTTATCTTCTTTTGGAAATTCATTAATTTGGAAGTTTATTAGCATGCTACCATAAATACTGGGCCAATTGAGGAATCACAATTTAATATGCTTTAATATTACCATGTTTCATAGATATCACTAAACCTGTTAACTTTTGTTTCATCTTCTGAAAAAAACCTCAATTGTATTTATACTTTTCTTCTATTCATTTAACTCTTAATTTCTCAGTGAGACATGGCCTCTACAGATGTATCAAAATGGGTACCTAAATATCACTGAACATTAACTTAATATAGAGAATTTTCCACTTGAAAGGTTGCCTTTTCTCACCAACTTGACATTTCACCTCTTAAGATTTATAGTTCTTGACTAAAACTGGAAGTAATTGTTTTGTTAACTCCAAGAGAAAAATCGTGCTCTATGATTATGTGAGAAGTCAAGAATCTCTATTTTCAGTTTCTGACTTAAAAAGATATTTGAAGACTAAAGATCCATGATTGGTTCAGCTTCTCCTAACTGCTGATACTTTAACTGTATGACTGCCTGTTACCTGTAGACAGTCAAAACACACCTCCCAGCACACATATTCACGTATATGCAGGCGTGTGCATGCACATGTGCACAAACACACACACACACACACACTATTTTAAATAAAAAGCCTGAGTCCTGTGATCAGTCATTTCCAAAGATTAAGTTGTACAACTCTGGGCAGTAGGTTAAAAAAGAGAAGATGGTAAATGAAATCATTGTATTTTTTATGAGTTTTATTTTTAAACCCAGGATTAAGCCAAACATTAAAATAGGCTACACATGGTGCCTTCTAACCCAGTGGAGTTCCATGAATCACTATGGTATTCTTTCCTCTGTACTAGCAAAACAGCGATTAAGTAATTTGGCTTCCTTTTGACAATGATGATGAGAAGTCTATTTGGTTATTATATCTGAAACGTAAGAATCAGCTTCCTTCAAAGGTCACCAGGGACCACGAGGTCCTTGGCGTTGTCGGCTCCTAAAACCTGAGTTCTTAATTCATGATTTAGCAACTACCATGATATCTTAAAACTATGGGGGACTCTCTCCAGCAGTACTGGGAGTGCTTCTGCCACTTTTCTGGGACTTTCAGGGGCCGTGGTGACTCCACTCTAGCTTTGTTTGAAACAATTTCTGCATAGCACGTCCAGCGACTTCACATCCTATCATTACAAACTTTTAAGACAACTGCTTTGCAGAGTGAAGAGATACGTAAAGCAGGTTATATTAGGTCTATTCTTGAGGCGAGAGAGATAATTTATATTGTTTTTTAAAAAGTTATCTCTTGTCCATGTGTCTTAAGGTTCAATGTCATCACATTCTCTTGGTAAGTGTGATAGTTATGATCACAGGCTTTGGAGTCAGAAAGGCTTGGGCTTGAATTCCGAACCAGGCACTTACTGCTCTGAGATTATGCAACTATCTGAGCTTTTTCTGTAAAGCAGGAATAATTCCTACTCCTTAGTCATTTTACATTTCACAAATACATGCAATGAAGAAGGAAATCGCAACCCACTCCAGTATTCTTGCCTGGAGAGTCCCATGGACAGAGGAGTCTGGCGGACTGCAGTCCATGGGGTTGCAGAGTCAGATACATCTGAGCGACTAACACAGCAATGCATGCAAAGTATTTAGGACAGTGCCTGACAGAAAAGGTGTGTTCAAAATGAGAATAATGTTGTTGTTACTGGTATTACTAACGAGTCTTTTATTCCCTCCTGAGAGCAAACTTTGAAAAGAAAATAGGGAGTATGAATACAAGAGTGCTGGGTGATGGAGGAAGCTTGCCCTCAAAGGGTAAAACAATTGTAGAATATGGAAATTTTAATCTGCTACAAAATATTCCCGAATTCAGGGGTGAGAAATGCCATGTTAATACTTCCACCCAGCCGCCAAGGCAGACAGAACTAATCATTGTAGCCCTAATGAGCTTGGGCATGACCTCAGATTCCTTCTAATCTTCAGGCTTCAGGTGGGCACCACACAATGATTAACATCGTCCTCAATACAAAATCTAATTTACCATCTCTGGCCCAGGTTTAGATGAACCTAGACCCTTAAAAAATCTGGATGAGCAATGGGCACATTATAGGGATAAAAATTCACAAAATGAATTTAAAACTTTAATTTAAGTCATGGTTACTATAATTCCCTGTCCTACTTTATTAATGAATCTCTAAAATTCTTTCATCAGCAAATAACTCAAAATTAGTTGAGTAACTCAAAAATCAGTCTTACAATAATACTGCAAATCACACTATGGGGCATTCTGAGATGCATTCATTAATCTAACCAAAATGTATTAAAATTTTGTATTTTACAGTCACTGTGATATTAAAAATACAATAAAATCTTTGACACACTTCTTAGAAGGAACTTTTTTGTAAATCTGGATAATATTTTGTAGTAAGGAAGAAATGCTTCAGAAATGCTGACTCTGTACGTAGAAACATTTCTCAGAGAACTACAAAATCAATGTGGATGACACTGCAGATATTATATTTTTTTATGGAAAGTCCAAAACGTGTTTCAGCATCTCACTCTTATCTGAACAACCCAGGGGCAATGCTGACAACGGAGTATGGTGTAGAATGATCCCTTAAAGGCTGCTTCAGAAAGGCAAAGTCTTCTTTAGAATAAAAAATAGTCACAATTGAATGAAATAAAGGGTAATTTGCAGAATCACAGTTTGTAAGGATGAAATATCTGAACCCAGTTTAACCTGTCTACACTCTTTTGAAACAGAAATTACATCTTCTAAAACATCATTAATTTATCACCCTCATTAATAAAGTTTCAGCTTGCAGAGAATGTTATCTCTTGTATTTCACTTCCTAATACATGTGTATAAGTGAGTGAATAGCATATTTGATATTTTGAAATACCTCTTAGTGGATTTAAAACAGATTATATTACAATTGATTAGATGTAATTATCTAAAAAGACATTTGCATTGTTTTATAAAATTATAAGTAGAAACTTACCAAATTTGAAGTTGTTTTAATAGTTGAAGTGTGATTATAATGTACTTTCTTTTCCAAAACTAACTGGAGGTTAACTACACAGCAAATCAAATCCTGATTTTTTGACAGCATGTTTGATAAGGATATTTTTAATGAAGGTATTTTAGAGCAGTGATCATGGGCTTGTCAGATTTTGATGGCAGCTGTAAAGTGATTGAGGCTGGTCAGGTGATAGGAAATGTGTGAATACGCCACCTCCATTTTGCTAGAGTTAGGTTAGAATTAGTTATAGTAATGAATGTCCTGGAGTGTAATTTCAAACGTAATGAATGATATGTGAAAAAAAGAAAATGCTGCTTCTTCTTTTTTAAGCTTTTTAAAAAATAGAGCATCAATTAAATGCTAAAACTGTTCATTATTATATGGTTTAACTCAACAATTCTCTGAGGTTGGTTCTGTTGTATGTATTTTATAGCTATGGAAACACAAACAGTAAAATTTGAAATTTATCCGACTTACAGAGCTCATTTTCACAAGATTCTTTTCCTGATGTGCTATGTCCCTAACACTACCTGACTTTCTGTCACTCTCAAACAGTGAACTGCTCTCTCTCACTGCCTGGCGCACCCGGCCCTTAAGTAAGAACACAACAGGTTCACTCCCAGCTTTAGGACTTAACGCTCACCTCCTCAGAGAGAACTCCTTTGACATGTTATTTGAATCTTCCCACCAGTTCACACCAATTATTTATAATATCACTCTAAATTCTACCTTTGGAACCTTTTCTTACTCTTTATTATGGGTTGAACTATGTCCCCCACAAAGAGCACATGTTGAAGTCCTAAACTCTATTACTTCAGAATGTGCCTATATTTGAGACAGGGTTTTAAAAGCAGTAAAGTAAGTGTTAGTTACGCAGTCGTGTCCAACTCTTTGTGACCCCATGGACTATAGCCCACCAGGCTCCTCTGTCCATGGAATTCTCCAGGAAAGAATACTGGAGTGGGTAGCCATTCCCTTCTCCAGGGGATCTTTCAGATCCAGGGATCGAACCCAGGTCTCCTGCATTGCAAGTGAATTCTTTACTGTCTGAGCCACCAGGGAAGCCCTTTAAAACAGTGACTGAAGTAAAATGAGGTCATACAAGTTGGGGGTCCTAAGTTAATATGACTGGTGTCCTTATGAAAAGTGGCAATTAGGATACAGACATACATGGGAATGAGATCATGAGAAGACATTGGACCATTTACAAGCCAAGGTGTTAGGCCTTCAAAAGAAATCAGTGCTGCCAATACCTTCATCCTGGACTTCTAGCCTCCAAAACTGTGAAATAAATTTCTGTTGTTTAAGCCACCCAGCCTGTGTTACTTGGTTATGGCCTAGCTAATGAATACACTATCATAGTCATTGATTTATTTTCTATTGCCCCACTTCTAGAAAATAAAAATTTCATCAGGGAAATAGAGGTCAGGAGTGCTATAAGTGAGGGCTGCACAGACTGAACACAAGTGTGTCGTCAGGGTACATGGTAAGGAGAATCTGAGATATTTTATATTTATATATTTTAAACTAGTGAGAGAATTAGCCAAGAGATGTCTATACAAAGAGCATTCTAGAATGAGTAAACAGCTGGAGCAAAAATCTCTGAGGTAGACACTCACCTAGTATGTTCCAGAACAAATAACTTTTGTGAAAACAAAGGGAAATCATGTCTATGTGGGCAGCTTGTTAGCTATGAAGTAATGCATTAATATAGACAGTGCCATAAGTAGTTCCGCTCTGTCACTGACTATCCATAGTAACTGGGGCAAGTCACTTTCTATTGACTGCGTTTCTTCTTTTAAAGGAGGGTCTTGGAAGCTAAAGTTGAACATAAAAACTCCATGACTAAGTGTAATTTTGGCCTTTCTTTTAACCTTAATGTTTTTTGTATGCACCTAATATAATAAAAGAGAACCAAGTAGAGATGAAAATGAATATAAGAATTGAGAGGGGAAAAGAGTTTAAACAAAAAGTCCTTTATGTAAATAACTATTTAATCATTTAGCCCACAGATAAAAATCATGTTATTTTCCAGGATCATAAAGGCTATAAATGTTCAAAAATATTAAAGTAGTAAAAAACAAGGAAAGAATGAGAGAGTGTCAAAGGCTGTAGGAGGGTAGGAAACATGACAGATGCATTGTGGTATCTTGGATTTGATCCTGGAATAGAAAGACTCGCAAAATCCAAATAAGTCTATAATTGAGTTAATAGTACTGTGATTGTATTAATTCAGTAGTTTTGATAAGTGTACCATGGTTGGATAAGATGTTAACATTAGGGAAAGCTGGATAATGGGTAAATAGGAACTCTCTGTACCTGTTCACAACTCTTTGTAACCTAAAATTAATTTTAAATGTTTTCTTAAAAAGCATGGAGGGGAATCCTGTCTCTTAGTTCTCTTTGAATCCCAGTAGTCTTTGCTTATTTTCAATTATTGGAAGAAAAGTAAAAACAAGATATGAATAGCTTCACTAATGTATAAAAAGTATATTTTCTTTAAAATACCATTTTTGTTTAAGAAATGTAAATGAATACCATCAATGATCCCAAAGGGAGGAAAAATACAAGCTATGAAATCACTGCTCAAATAAAGTCATACAGAGAAAATGCTTAACTGCAAAATGCAAATAGTAAAATGTTAGCCTCCTTATGCTTAGAAATAAAATCATAGGAACATGATTTAGTACCAAACCTCATACATAAAAGGCAAAGAGTATGTATTTGTTCACTGGATGTAAAATCATAGTTTCATCTGTATCAGTCATTAAAACCTGCATACATTTCTGGTGAAAAGTTTTAATGACAGTAAGGCTGCCTGCACTGATATATCCCCAGCTATGTTTCTAACAGGACCTGGCGTAATCTCTCTGTTTGCCAAACCTCTTCCTTGACAAAAGCCTATGTCTTGTAAAACAAAGTTGGCAATGCCTGTCCTTGACTTTGAGAGAGCATTACAAGAATGACTCAAATAATGTTTGAATATAACTATGGGATCTCAGACAAAGAGGACCCTGTCACTGCCATGAAAGGAAAATAAAAATTTGTCTTTTTTGTTGTTGTTCTTGAAGCTGGTAATGATTATAATGACTAATACATAGATCTGTCCCAAAGCTCAGTGGCCATTTTTATGTCTAATGAAACAACTGGCCTACCTCCAATCAATATATCTTATTCTCCATCAGTACACAACTTCTTGGCAGTGAAGTGCAAGGAAATCATGCATAACTGGTCAGCCAGCAGGAAGCTCTAAGTGCTATATCATTGGCAGGATGTTCCAAGTTTGGAACAACTACCAAATCTGAACCAGAGAGCTCTCTACAATTTTTCATATGTTCTGATTTGTGTTAGCATAAAATACTTAAGCATATGAGGCAAAGGCTACATGTAGGCACGTCCAGTGTGATACAGTCAGGGTAGAGAGAAAGGAGGGACAGTTTATTACCTGCTTGTATAAACAGCCCATCAGAGAAAGTGGAAACAATTAGAAAAAAGTAAGTAAATTTTGACTATCAGCTGAGCTTTCAAATAGAAGACTTTTATACTTTGGCCACCTGATGCAAAAAATTGACTCACTGGAAAAGACCCTGATGCTGGAAAGATTGAAAGCAGGAAGAGAAGGGGATGATAGAGGATGAGATGGTTGGATGGCATCACCAACCCGATGGACATGAGTTTGAGCAAGCTCCGAGAGTTAGTGATGGACAGGGAAGTCTGGGGTGCTGCAATCCCTGGGGTTGCAAAGAGTCAGACATGACTGAGTGACTGAAATGAGCTGATAAGCAACATTGCCATGAACACACGTTTTCATGCAGCAGGAAGAAGAATAAAACCTTTGGCATTTGAAAAGGATAATCTTTCTTCATAAAATGGAAATATGAAGAATGCCAAAACAGAAAGTATACTGAACAAAAGTGGGAAAAGACATCGCAGTTCTGCATGATCCTCATTCATACTTGAAATTCAGAATATACCCTGAATGGAGAATGTAACACAGAAGTTCCTGAAGACTTTGAAAGGCTTCCTCAGGGATGTCAATATATTTCCAAGATGTAGCATTTGTCTTTACTTGACATTGAGTCCAAATATCTCGAAAGATCTAATCAACCTGGAGATATGAAAAAGACCTGATTTGCTGGTCACTCTGAACTCCAAGCCTTTCCTTTATGTTCAACTGTTCTCTTGGCCTAAGCACACACTTGAACAGAGAGAGAACAGAATAAAAAACATATTTTCTAGGGTGTTTCTAATTGGAAATAGCACAAAGAGAAAAAGAGGCTTTATCACATTATTCCCAAATGAAAATGTTCTCTGATAGCATTCCCCAGAATATATTCTATTGGCATTCATAGATGGGCACTTGGTAGGGAGCCTTGGGCTACACATTGTATGGTGAAGAGCATCACTGACGTCTAACTCAGTGATCTCGGTCACAGCTCAAATATTAAATATTTTCCCACCAGAATGCTAGAGCCATGAACTGCTTAAATGGTCCACTGAGGTAATGTATTGGCTCTGCTCTTGGAAATAGAGGTTCTCACTAGTGTGTGCAATAGATAGGGGAGTGTACAAAGCAAGCTGGGTTTGTTACTGAGAGATCCTAATGAATACAATTTTTGGTGAAACAAAAAAGAAGGGAAGGGAAGGAAAGGAAGGAAGGAATAAAGGAAGGAAAATATGATGGGAAGGTGAGAGAAAGGAGGAAGAAAAGGGAGAGACAAGGGAAGACAGAGGAGAGACGGAAAGAGAAGGAAAAAAGTGGCTTTCTATAGGAAGAGATAGGAAATCTGCATTTTGTAGGCTGTCAGTCTCTCGTTAACAATTAAACTAGTGTCTCTGGGTCTGCCACTTGATCATGTATACGGTTTCAGTAAAAAATGCTAGTTGTAGCAAATACTCAAAAATTCATTGAAGTAAAAGTCAGGGTTTATTGCTTTTTCAGCGGCAAAGACGTTTTCTACAAAGCAGAACAACAATGATCAGTTTAAAGAATAGTTGATTCTCTTCCTGAGTAACATTTTATTCAGAGGACTTTATTAAAAACTTTATGTACAAGAAGAGGATAGGAGGATATTTCAATTCAACAAAATAAATTTTAAAAGTTTACTGAACTAGAAATCATAAATTAATAATACTATTTTTATTTTGAAAATGCTTTTAAATATAATTGAAGCATTTAAAAAACACTGACACTTCAACCCCACCATACCTCCCCACACTATTATCATATGGTCTAAATAAATCTATTTGTTCAAGATAGAAAATTTAAATCATTCTACTCTGCTATATTAAGGAGCTGACCAGAAAGAACTAGGCAGCTGCCTGTCCACAATTTGTAGTATTTTGCTGGTTTTTAATCAGCATCAGACAAAGAAGGCCATCTTGATTTTCAGAAACAGAACATGTAAACAACTATTCTGCTCTATTTTATTTTTACAACAATGCATGTATCATGATGAATTACTAACTCAATAAAGAGCAATATAGTATAATGGGAAGGACCAAGGGATTTAATGTCAAAAGACCTTTTTTTTTGAGTCCTGGCTCTGCAATTTACTAGATATGTGACCTCAGGCAATTGATTTAATCTAGCTGAATGCATTTCTTGCTGTGCATACCTCTTGTGGGGATAAAATGGGGTAATGTCTATGAATGTCTATTCCGCCCGACAGTAGGCATGGAATGGTCAAAAGGCTGTCCTCTGAGCTCCAGCAGCCAGGGAGAGTGTTTCAACAGCATCACACGGGCGTGTCATAGTGCCGCATAAAGGAGGAATCAGTTTTCAACTTCAGCCTCAAAAAGAAGTTACTTTTCAGCCCAAGAGAGTACAAAATAATCCTCCCCATGCCTCAGTATGGGAGAAAGAACACTGCAGATGAGAGATGGAATACAGACATAAAACAGATCACCTTTTCTCCTAACTGTAGAAAGAAAAGAAATACCACTCCTGAAGCATTAAATTAATACAACAGACATAATCCAATACAGATGGGAAGAAATAAACTACTACAGAAATCAACTTTTAAAAGAGTGGGTACCAGAATAAAATGTCAACAATGGCAACAGAAAAGTCTGAGATAATTTTACATACACTAAGGACTGGGATAAAATAAAATAATCCTTGATATATTAATATATGGATGAGGAAATAATCATAGTAGTTAAGTATTAGGTACATTTGAAAGATAAGAAATCCGTATCATATCAGAAATATGTATATACATACATATGTATATCAACATGTATACACATATATGTAATATATTAACACACATAAAATTTATTATATACTAAAAGAATTACAGATTTCATTCCAGGGTTCAATCAATCTTACCTGTTACATTGGCCCTCCCCCAAATTTCTGAGTTAATTAAAGTATTCTCTGGATATTGTTATAATATATAACTCTACTTAGAAGGCAAAGAGTCTACCTTAGAATTTCAGATAGGATATTAAACCCCAGTTGCAAAATTGTCAGTAAACAACTTCATTTAGTGAATTCTGGCTGTTTCTGTTTGGAGACGCTACACACGATATTTAGATAAAAAATAATCTAGAAGCTTGCTTGAAGGTTTAGTTATCCCAAACCGTATCTCAGCTACTGAAACATCCTTGACCAAAAGTTATCCTCCACTGTCTGGCAATATATTTGAGAAAAAGCTCTGAAAGAGATGCCCATGAAAAGGAAATCAAATTTCTCTTAAGCAAATATATTTACATCTGAAAAGTGAAAGTGTTAATCTACGCTCAGTCATGTCTACTCTTTGCCATCCCATCGCCTGTAGCCTACCAGCCTCCTCTGTCCATGGAATTCTCCAGGAAAGAATACTGGAGTGGATAGCCATTCCCTTCTCCAGGGGCATATTTACATATACACATATATAAAGTATGGGCTTCCCAGGTGGCACTAGTGGTAAAGAACCTGCCTGCCAGTGCAGGAAAATAAGAGATGCAGGTTTGATCCCTAAGTCAGGAAGATCACCTGGAGGAGAGCACGGCAACCTACTCCAATATTCTTGCCAGGGAAATCCCAAGGACAGAGGAGTCTGGTGGGCTACCATCCACAGGGTCACAAAGAGTTGGATACGACTGAAGCAGTGTAGCACATATGCATATATATAAAGTATATTTACATTTATTCCTGGGTGATATATTTATACTTGTTAACTATGAGCCTAATAACATTTGAAAGCAAGAAAAACGTTTTTAAGAAATACCCTTTAATGTAATTTGGTTTCTTTTTGTGTTTTCAGGTGAGGAACTTTTTTCTACAAAGAATTCCTGTCAGAACTTTTCAGAAGACAAATGAAAGGGCTGATTAACCCAAATAGGACTGGTCTTTTTCCAGGAAGTCAGTCAGTTCAGCTGCTGGGTTATGTCTGACTCTTTGCAACCCCATGGACTGAAGCACTCCAGGCTTCCCTGTCCATCACCAACTCCCAGAGCTTGCTCAATACTTCCTTCCAGGAAGTATTCTGTGACAGTGACTCCAAAAATCTACCCACTTTGGACATGAAAAGAATTACTGCATTCTTTGTGTCGGAAATAGTAAGAAAGCTTTCCTATTTAGTACCTGAAGAGGTTCTTTCAATTTCTATTTTATAAAGACAGTGTGGTAAGAAGAATTTCCTTGTTCTATAAAATAAATTGTATATTGCTATCAATAGCTAACATATCTATAAATGCTATCTGGAAGACAATGAATACATGTGCCTGGTTCTAATGCTTATAATGCTGTGATCCCCTCTTCGCTGAGTAATGTGAACCATTCCCAGAAGTGGCCAGTGCTGCCTCTCCAGTTCTGGCCTCAACTTCCTTTCAGCCTTCCTATTTCGTGTTCTCGGCCTTTATTGCTCCCCTCTATGTTTCACAATTATCAGGTTTTTTTTCTAAAATCACTGTTGATAAGTAATTACAGAGCACAAATATCCACTCTGTCTTCAACTGGTCATGGCTCTATTCAGAGAGCATATGTGGACATCTACAGTTTTGTTTTGGTTGTTTCAGCCTCAAACAGAACTTTACATTTGTGTTTTCAACTGCTCTTGTTTTTTTGCATGTCTGTTCATAATTGATATTTCATCAATCTGTACAAATTAGAACTATCAGTAAAATTCTTTAGGACTTTCCTCTAGTGTAAATGCACAGAAAACACACAGATCTCTTTAAATGGTTTTAAAGAGGAATTTCCTTGCCTAACCACTATGTGGAAATGCTTTTCCATGAATAGGAATTATTAACACTTATTGGATGATTACTATGAGCCAGACACTCTTCTAGGTTTTTTTTTTTTTTTTAACGTATACACTTCATTTTAATACACATAATAGGCCTATAAAAGAAATATTCTCTTTCACAGGTAGGAAACCTAATGCCTAGAGAGGCCATGTGGCTTGTACAGGATCATACAACCAGACAGGGCTGGGATAAAAATTTGAGCTCAGGTGCTTGGACTCTAGAGTCCCCATTATAATCTGTACATTGTCTTGAAAGCATTTGTCTTATGCACTTGTTTCTGATGCTCCCTAACAAGTGCCCTCCAGTGAAACAACTTGCTTCTTGAGCTGAAATTAAGCCTAGCCAGCTGATCCAGTTATTTGCTCTTTAATTGTACTTGCCCACAACATTTACACAGATCTGATAAAGATATTGATCACTTAAGGCCCATGAATATCCAGCTCTTTTTCATGTGGCACCATGTAGCAGTTCTTTTTTCTTTCTGCCTTATACAGAAGTCTAAGTTGATATTAAAAGGTTATGGTAGCATGAAACCTGCTTTCAGACAATCAGCTTAAGTCACTGGCTCTTCAGTGTTATCCTATTTATACCAGTTCATTATATTGTACTTAATATGAAATTACAATGACTCACTCATAAGTGCAGCTTTCTTAGACTTAATTAGACACTGAAGAATTATTAAACATTTGACAGCATATTGTACATTTGATCTCAGTATTGAATTCTCATTGATATTAATGCACACACAATGTAATATAACATGTTCATCTGACTATGAGCTTATGTAATTTTTCTCAATTTAACAGCTTTTCGGATGCCCGATTCTTTTAGATATTTGGCACATAAATGTCTTCTAACAAGTTTGATGGTACTCTTAATTAAAGTTAAGACAATTTTACCAAGTAAAGAATAGCATAAAGACCATTTCAATTAGGGGAAAGTCATCTGTGTTCCAAATTTCAAGTCTTCCTCTAACGATATGAAATATTTTAGGTGTTACTTAATTGTGTAAGTTTTCTCATCTCTAAAAATCAATTTATTAAACAAGATAGTTCCTATCCTATTTTAATGCTAAAATACAGTGATTTAGCAAATGGTTTTTGTAGATGCCATCATACAAAGAGTCATCTTATTTAATCAGAGGTCTGGTTTCACCAAATTCCAGCACGTCAGAGCCCTTGTCAATTGTTTAATAGGCAGAAGATATGAATTCCACTTGGGTCAGTCTTATAATATTTCTTTCTTATTTATTAACATCTTGAAAATACTTATTTGCCAAAAAGACACAACTGAATAGGAATATGGATAAATTGGAATTAGATAGCACTTTACAAGAATTAAGATCTGTGTCCAAATATTTTTACTCATAAATAAATAATTATTTCACTGTGGAGAATATAGTTAAACAACTGTATAAGTGGCACAGAAATATGTAAGTATTTAACTTGGCTCATACACAGTGTCAGCAGTATCACCAGCAGGACATATTGCCCTGTGGAATGAATCTTTTAGTTTAAACATGTTTTTAACCTTCTTGGATTTATTAGATCTTGAAGAAATGATTATTAGTAGGAAAAAAAATGTTAACTTTCTACAGTCTAATATGCAATCATATACAAATGTAGCATAATAAGCTGTTTTTATTACAATTTCATCATCTGAATGGAAATTATAGTGTTAGCACTTCCAAGAGATGGTTCTATCTGCATGCACAGTGAGGAAGAGTTGGCATAATGGTCTGTAAGGCATATCAAATTTATTCTGGGAGGTAGTTAAAGGTCTTTTAAAGGTCTTACTCCACTTGTGGAATGAATTTCTTATCGTGTATGAATTCTGAGGGTAACACATCCAGCTCCTTGAAGTGGGGTTTGTTTTCAATAAGAAGATAATAGCTAAAGAATTTCACTACTGTACATACAGGAGAAAGATTTTTAAATAAAGAAAAAATATACCTTCTATGATTATCAGCATTAGAAACAATATATAGAAAAGCATTTAGGACAAATCACATACATTTATCCATAGAAAGAAGGAAATATAAATGCTGAAATTTGACCATCAGGAATAAAGCTACATTTAGACTTTTAAGAATGATGGGAGAGGGTGGGCACAGTATTTTTCTCTCTCTGGAATACATGTGAGAGATACATAAAAAGATGTACTAAAAGCACATTTTCTTTTGCCGTGAGTTCATCATCACCAAGTTTTCATGTATAATATTGTTTTAAAATATATGTTTTATGAGATTAACACACTGAACTTCTTATGCCTGTATCATATGAAGATTTCTAAAGACAGTATTGGTTAAACTTCACAACCATATCAACATTGTTAATACTATTATTGTTATCATTATAGGTGAAGATACTGAGGTATGTAGAGGTTGAATAGTTTACTTGTTTAGCAGATGTTATTGAATTTCTACTATGTGTCATGTTCTTCACTAGTCCCATAATGGGGGAGTAACTGTCCTCAAGCAGATAAAATACAGAGGAAAAAAAAAATAAGCCAAAAAATATTAGCAATTAAAATAAAATTTGATATTCTAAAAGTTATGATCCCAATACTAGACATTTTATAAACATAATTGAAATATTTTAATTGTTGATATAACAACTTCACACTTCTTAATATACCAGAATATAATCACCATGAAGTACAGGGGTTTGTTTCATTATCTGCTATGCTCACAACTCCCAGGTGGTACCTGGCACATAACAGATCCCCTTAAATATTTGGTTGGATAAGTTAACAAAATTGAACAAAATTTACTACTTTTTCTTATGTTCTTATTCCCCTCTACCCATCCATCCTAAAAAGAAAAATCTTCAGTTTTGGCATTACATTTTGCTCATAAGTTTAGTCAAGAGTTGCTGAATACGTAGGGAAATAAATAAATCATGAATAATTGAATGTTTATGACCAATTCGGAAGTATTACAAAGTATTACAATCAATCACAAAGATTGATAAAGCTTACAGATGAAAGTACTTTTATACTCATTTTTATAATTTAGTTTTATTCCAATGATATAAAACTATGTCTTATACACAATTCTCTTATTTTCTGGGTTTCAACATTGTGTCTTGTTTAATAGTTATTTCAGGTGCCATCATATTGCAACTGATATTGTCCTCACACCTTGGTTTCCTATCATGCTTGGCAGCCCTGTACTGATGAAATAGATCAACCAAATTAAAACACAAACTAATGAAAAGGAATAATAGCAGAAATGCTACCAAAGAGGAAATATGCCTCAGAAAAATATTATTACACCTTCAACTACAAAGATAGATATCATCTGCTTCAGACATTTATATATTCTCTCAAAAGGTAAAAAATCAAATCGAAGAGTGCTTTTTAGTTTCCAACTGTTTAAGATTAGAGCTCTGGTAAATTCCCTCCATTAAAGAGGTTAAATGATGGAAAATTTGAATTACTTATCCATGATAATATAGCTAGGAATAAAATATAATTCCTGTTTTCTTAATTTCACGGTGTAGCTACTACTCTTACCTGCTGCTGCTGCTGCTAAGTCACTTCAGTCGTGTCCGACTCTATGTGACCCCATAGACGTCAGCCCCCCAGGCTCCCCCGTCCCTGGGATTCTCCAGGCAAGAACACTGGAGTGGCTTGCCATTAGGTTTGTTTATAAAACTGTTCCAGTGAGTGAAAGATGAAACTGCCAACTGGAAACATAGGGTTTTCTTTTCATTATCTGATGTCTGGCCTCTGACTTATGCTCCCTGGAGCTATTGAATATGTGAGTCAATCAAAGTAAACACTTTCAATTTTAAAATATTTATCATATCATGAATGAGTGCTGTTAGGAACATCCCATTTGTGTTTCCTTGTATGCCTGCTGTGTGTTCCTCTAGAGAATACACCGAGAATTGGAATCAAATATCAATACCCACAAGCTCATCCAGAATGGCTATTCCAATTTGTATTTCCATCACATTCTTTCAGAGTTATTTCTTTTATCCTTTGCTAACACTTGATTAATACACTTTCTCTTTTTTACAAATATGACATTTAGAAAACATCCATTGGTTCTTTAATTTGCATATACCTGATTACAAATAAAGATTGGATACTTTTTAATATATATCATATTTCCCTTTTCTGAAAATACCCTGTTCATATTGTTTCTTTTAACATTTTTTCTTTTTTCTTGTAATTAGTAGGAATTCTTTATATCATTTAAATGTAAACTGCCTTATTTGTTCGAAAAGTTCCAAATATTCTGTCTCATCTGCTACTTGTATGGTATTTTTATTGGGAGGTATAGTCACATGTGTGACTATTTTTCTTTTTGCCTTTTGTGTCTATGAGACTTACCACTCCAAGTTCACAACATAGCTTCCTATATTATTTTCTAAGAAATTATAGGCTTTTGAAAAGGTCTTTATCCATCCTATATATTAGAGATTTAAATTAGTACATATTTTCATGTGTGTGAACAACTTTTCCAATACCATTTATTATATAATACAGTACTTTATCCACTGACTGTCAGGCCATGATTATAAAGTACTAAAATTTCCCTGTGTACATAGGTTAGTTTCTGTACCACATTCCTGTATAAATATTACCTAGTTAATTTTTAATCATGACTTATGTAACCCTACATTTCACTTATTACTGTATTTTTCAATGCTTTTGCATCTTGATTCTGTCTGCTCCAACTGTATTTCTTTGTTGAAATATTCTGAGAAACCTGTGGTGGTAAGCTTTCTGAGTCATGGTAGGCCTGAAAATGTCTTGATTTCAATCTCATTGAATGGCCATTTGACATTTGACTGGGTTTAAAATGCTAGTTAAAATTCCCTCCCAACTCATCCTACCCATTCCTCTTCTGTTCAGTGTCATTGATGGGAATCTGATGGCAATTTGATTCTCATACATTTGTGGATAATATGGGTATCTTTCCTTCTGTCTCACACTAAAGAAGTTTTAGGGTTCCTCTTTTAGGTCTTCTCTTACTTGCTGTTGTTTTTAGGAAATAGCATTATGAGTTTACTCACAACATTTGTTTTCCTGAGTTTAAAAAAAAATTACTTCTACTTAATGAAACACTTCAATCTCAGAACTTGTGTCACTCCTGAGTTTTAAGACATTCTACTTGCTTTCTCTTCATTGTACCTATTTTTTGTTTCCAAAAGTGTTACTGAATTGATTTTGTGAATTCTCAATCCATCCTATGTAAGTCTTTCCTTGAATGTTGTGTTTATTTTTATATTTTATGCTGCATTCTGAGAATACTTCTTGTCTCACTCAACCAACAAACTAATTTTCCCTCACCTAAATCCATTCTGTTATTCATCTCAACAATTTAAGTTTTATTGCACATCAATAATCAAATCGTCCATTTCAATAACTTCTGCTACTTCTTTTATTTCTGTCAGAATGTAAATACAATTTATTTCAAAGCCCTCTACAGCTTATATTTATTAACTCTGCTTACTTGGATGTGCTATTTTTTTGAGTTGACATTATTCATTCATGATGTTGGCTTTCCTTGATTCTTATTAGTTTTTTTTTTTTTTTTTTTTGGTACACATTTTTTCAGAGTTGAAGTGTTTTTCAAGGCTCCATTTCTATGGTCCACTTAGAAATGGTCCACATCATGCCTTTTGCTTTTGTATGTTTTAGTGAGAGTAGTTCTGGGGCATGCCCACCCACGGTGATAAGCCTTGTGGCTTGCTTTTGCCCTTCACTTCTCACAAGCATTTGCTATCTACCTGAGCCAGTATTCATTCTTTAATTCACTGCCCTACTTCCACCGCCCCCACCTTAAGGAAACTCAGATATTCCACTGTTGCTGTTTGTCTCAAGATGTACAAGAGATTTCTGGTGACTCAGCCATAACAATTCCACCAATCTCACCATTATTTTCTCCTGTGCCTTCTCTCCCTCCAAGTACCCACCATCCCTGGGAAGACACATTCCTACTATCACTACCACTTTTGCTATAGTACGTGAGTTGCTCAGCTGTGTTCACTCTTTGCAACCCCATGGACTGTAGCCCACCAGGCTCCTCTCTCCATGGAATTCTCCAGGCAAGAATACTGGAGTGGGTAGCCACCCTTTCTCCAGAGGATCTGCCAAACCCAGGGATCGAACCTGGGTCTTCTGCATTGAAGGGTTCTTTACTGTCTGAGACACTAGTGAAACCCTTCTATAGCAGCATCCTTCATAAATCTTAAGCTACGGTTTTCTTCTTTAAAACCATCTGCTTTTAAAATCTGTAGTATTCTTCACAACTTATAGTTTACCTTAGAGTCTCCCTGTTTTCCAGAAATGATTATGAATATTGGAAACAGGTGGCACTAGTGGTAAAGACCCGCCTGCCAATGCAGGAGACATAAGACACTGCTTTGATCCCTGGGTCAGGAAGACTCCCTGGAGAGGGGTGGATGGCAACCCACTTTAGTATTCTTGCCTGAAGAATCCTATGGACAGAAGAGCCTGGTGGGCTAAAGTGACTTAGCATGCCTTGGAAACATATATTTTCTCCCATTTATATCGATTTGAGGAAATTAAGGGAGGCAATAGAGTGTGCTCCATACATGTTCCTTTGTAGGGAACAGATGTATTTTTTAACTTTCTCAGAAGAGCAAAGAATAACTCAAATTCACAATAAGATGTAAATAGTTGATATCACCAACACAAAGAGAACAGTGCCTTACTTATTTGATATTTGAACTTAAGCAACTTGCCTTACTACTCTAAGACTATCTTTCTCATATATAAAATTATGATGGTTGCTCCACTGTAACAGCTCTTCCCCAACTTAGAATCCTTTGGAAACCCTCTCAAACCATCTGTGGGAAAAGACCAGTTTGTTGTTGTCGCTCTTTGTTTTTAATTTCTAATATCTCTCAGACTGATTAGTTCGGTAGCTCAGTCATGTCCAACTCTTTGCAACCCCATGGACTGCAGCACACCAGGCTTCCCTGTCCATCATCAACTCCCAGAGCTGGCTCAAACTCATGCCCATTGAGTCAAAAGCATCAATTCTTCAGTGCTCAACTTTCTTTATGGTCCAACTCTCACATCCATACATAGACTACTGAAAAAAACATAGCTTTGACTAGATGGACCTTTGTTAGCAAAGTAATATCTCTGCTTTTTAATATGCTGTCTAGATTGGTCATAACTTTTCTTTTAAGGAGCAAGCATCTTTTAATTTCATGGCTGCAGCACCATCTTCAGTGATTTTGGAGCCCCCAAAAATAAAGTCTCTAACTGTTTCCATCGTTTCCCCATCTATTTGCCATGAAGCGATGGGACCAGATGCCATGATCTTAGTTTTCTGAATGTTAAGTTTTAAGCCAGCTTTTTCACTCTCCTCTTACACTTTCATCAAGAGGCTCTTTAGTTCTTTGCTTTCTGCTATAAGGGTGATATCATCTGCATATCTGAGGTTATTGATATTTCTCACGTAATCTTGATTCCAGCTTGTGCTTTTGTTAAATACATAGTCATACAGTTGTATTTCCTGGTGATGCCAACTGTTATTAAAGTTTCTAAATGCTCACTTTCACCTTTTCTACCTAGCTCACTGAGAACCAGGAAGACACTGTGCAGGCTGGCCTCAGTATGCACTTTGTGTGGGACCATTCTCTTAGCTAAAGGACTGTCTTCTTTCAGTGGAAACCCAGGCTGCATCTTCTGCTGTGCTCTAACCTCCAACACTGTGCACTATCTGAGGCTCACCATGTACTCCTGGTGCTCAGACGATCTGCAGGTCCCAGAGCAAGCTCTGGGCCCCTACCTGATTATGCACATGTACTTACTGGATAAAATTGTTTGTTAAAGCAATAATCTCCCATACATAATTTATCTTTTTTAAAAACTGCACTAAGTACCATCTCATTTTAAGGACTTTGTGACTTTCTGAGATAAAGATATACCCTCTTCTCTGTAGTCTCACTCATAATTTTCTTTACCTACTCCTGTGATACCTCGTGTCTTTATAGTTTTTAATCTGTATACTTGCTTGTTTGATCTCTTTCTATCAGAGGATTAGTTTCCCTTTACTGCTTGTGAACCTGTTCCTTTGTATCTTGAGAGCAATGGCATAGTTGAAAATGTTAATTATGTGTTTAGAAATAAATATAAGTAAGTATGAACACTATGTTTTATATTTGCTTTAGAACATAAATATACACTGCCTTAATTTTCCTACTATAAACTTATTCGTATAAACCTGCTTTTTCAACAAGATGACTCCTGTTTTTATTCAATTCTTAGAAACTCATCTGTTACTCTGTTATTGTCTCCTCCCTTGTCTCTATGGTCATTCCTCCGGAACATATATTCAACATATATTGAAGTTCATCATTTATTCTCTGAGTTTTTTAAAACTCATATTTATTTTCTATTTTTTTATACTTTGTTCACCAATATGCTTGATTTCCTTAGTACACTAAACTTGTCTTCTAATTTTTTTCCAATTTTTAATTTTATTGACTACAATTTTTCATCTCCAGACTTGCTATGTGTAATACAATCCTGTTATTATATGATAAAAAAAAGTGTTCAAAAATGCAATCATATTAAATATGGGACTGGGTTATTTCAAGAGAAATGTGTCATAAACTGTTGTGTCTAGTACAGGTATTAAAGCCCTCTCCTAGGTCCAATACCTTCATAAACCATTCAGTTAAACTTCTCTTCATCAACTCGAATTTGAAGTGCTTCTTTATTTCCAGCATTCAAAAATTGTTCTTTCATATTTTTAACATTTGTTAAGTAAATAGTAAATTGTTACATGTTCTACCTTATTGCTGTAATGTATGTGGGTTTTGTATAGAAGAGTTTATCACGTCAATTCTCTTTACCAAATTAACTAGAAGTTCTATTTTCTCTCCCCATCATGTGGACTATCATGTATTCTAGGCTGGAAACTTATCTCCTGTATCCTGTTCACCATAAGGGCCATAGTGAAGCCGAGTGTTCTGAACAAATACGTGCAGACTTTGACGTAATAATTCTGTACAAAGACATTCATTTGATGCCTGCAGTAACTCTCTTCTTAATTTGACTCGCTCATGAGATTATTTAAGTGTAAACATCAGAGTCTTTTCCAATGAGTCAACTCTTCGCATGAGGTGGCCAAAGTACTGGAGTTTCAGCTTTAGCATCATTCCTTCCAAAGAAATCCCAGGGCTTATCTCCTTCAGAATGGAGTGGTTGGATCTCCTTGCAGTCCAAGGGACTCTCAAGAGTCTTCTCCAACACCACAGTTCAAAACCATCCATTCTGTGGCGCTCAGCCTTCTTCACAGTCCAACTCTCACATCCATACATGACCACAGGAAAAACCATAGCCTTGACTAGACGAACCTTTGTTGGCAAAGT
Organism: Bos indicus; assembly: GCF_029378745.1. NCBI lineage: Eukaryota > Metazoa > Chordata > Mammalia > Artiodactyla > Bovidae > Bos > Bos indicus. Next base: position 53,345,587 of record NC_091763.1, on the reverse strand, counting down.
AATGTCTCTGCTTTTCAATATGCTATCTAGGTTGGTCATAACTTTCCTTCCAAGGAGTAAGTGTCTTTTAATTTCATGGCTGCAGTCACAATCTGTAGTGATTTTGGAGCCCAGAAAAACAAAGTCTGACACTGTTTCCACTGTTTCCCCATTTATTTCCCATGAAGTAAAGGGACCGGATGCCATGATCTTAGTTTTCTGAATGTTGAGCTTTAAGTCAACTTTTTCACTCTTCACTTTCACTTTCATCAAGAGGTTTTTGAGTTCCTCTTCACTTTCTGCCATAAGGGTGGTGTCATCTGCATATCTGAGGTTATTGATATTTCTCCCGGCAATCTTGATTCCAGCTTGTGTTTCTTCCAGTCCAGCGTTTCCCATGATGTACTCTGCATATAAGTTAAATAAGCAGGGTGACAACATACAGCCTTGACGTACTCCTTTTCCTATTTGGAACCAGTCTGTTGTTCCGTGTCCAGTTCTAACTGTTGCTTCGTGACCTGCGTACAGATTTCTCAAGAGGCAGATCAGGTGGTCTGGTATTCCCATCTCTTTCAGAATTTTCCACAGTTTATTGTGACCCACACAGTCAAAGGCTTTGGCATAGTCAATAAAGCAGAAATAGATGTTTTTCTGGAACTCTCTTGCTTTTTCCATGATCCAGTGGATGTTGGCAATTTGATCTCTGATTCCTCTGCCTTTTCTAAAACCAGCTTGAACATCAGAAAGCTCATGGTTCATGTATTGCTGAAGCCTGGCTTGGAGAATTTTGAGCATTACTTTACTAGCATGTGAAATGAGTGCAATTGTGCAGAAGTTTGAGCATTCTTTGGCATTGCCTTTCTTTGGGATTGGAATGAAAACTGACCTTTTCCAGTCCTGTGGCCACTGCTGAGTTTTCCAAATTTGCTGGCATATTGGGGGCAGGAGGAGAAGGGGACAACAGAGGATGAGATGGCTGGATGGCATCACTGACTCGATGGACTTGAGTCTGAGTGAACTCCGGGAGTTGGTGATGGACAGGGAGGACTGGCGTGCTGCAATTCATGGGGTCGCAAAGAGTCGGACACGACTGAGCGACTGAACTGAACTGAACTGAAATGAAACTTGTATTAACGCTGTTTAGGTATTTCCTATCCCTTCCTAAATATATTGTTATATAATATTTCGAGAACACATTTTCATTGCAGTAAATTTACCAACAGTTGGCAATCACGTATGTTAGAATTTCTGCTTCTGCAACCTATTTATTTCATCCACAAATTTTGTTAAGTGAAAATTTTGGATATCTGCTATCTTCGACAATATTCCTGATATAATAAATGAGAGTTTCCAATAAGAAAAACATAATTTACTTCAATGGTGACTGTTTATTTGGAATTAATATAGTTTCCTCATTTTACTTTTTATTACATATTAAAATGGTACTGCAGTAACTTTGGGGGAATAACAGGAAGATTATAAAGGATTCTTTCTTTACATTTAAGAAGAGTAACAAAAAATTTCAGTAAGAAAGTAAAAATGTATAGCAGTATTTATGGTGATAGCATGCTAGTGCATATCACATGCTATGAATGAGCAATCCAGTGATACAGAGGAAGAAGAGATCAAAAATCCACAAACAGCTACTATTCTACCCTAGAAGCTATGTAGAAGGACAACAACTAAACATTATCTTGAAAATACACATTGATATCCTACAAACAACTTAAAAGGAAACATACTGAGAGGTATAACTAGAGGATTCAGAAGAAAATGCCATTAACTTGAAAAGAATAGAAACCCACCAAAACCAGGAAAGTTACCAGGTCTCATCATTATTCCTGGATGGAAAGAAGGTGGAGATAAAACAATGCATACTAAATCAGCACTATTAGTTTCTCCAACTTTAAGTAAGCAATTATAAAAACAAAACAATAAAGCAAAGCAAATGAATAAACAAAAAACAAGTTCCTGAGAGAGGCAAATTAAGTATGGAGAGACTCACATAGAGTCCCAGATCACAGTGCACTCTTCTAAAGAGAAGTATTGATGATATGAACCAAAAGATTTACTTTATCTGCTAGAAGGAAATGAGAGTTAAAGATTCCTACAATAGTAGAAATGAAGGGATATTTTTTTCATTGATAAAGATTGTCACTTGGGGTCTTCTGAGAAACAACACTAGGATCAGATTAAATGTAGAAAGATTTAGTTAAATATCTCTATGAGAGATGATAAGAAGAGAACCAGGAATCTGGGAGAGGTGTCAGATCATGAGGCAACTCAGACTTTGAGTAAACGAGAGATGAAGAGAAGATTGTTAGTAGTATCCCAGACTGTTAGGCAGTTTAAGGGAGATTCAGAAAGACTATCAGGGAATCCTTAAGCCAAATATGGTCATCACTGGGATCCTATATCTTCCAGAAATGACCTTACCTTAGCACCCTTTCATGCTCAGTCACTGGGTGAAAGAAGCAATGGGAAGCATGACCCAGACCAAACATAGTGATGAAATTCAGATCACAGCAGCTGGGACACTTGGCCAATTTTCTACCATTTCTTATAATGGGAAATCTGCAAGGTGCATTTTCATGACTACCAAAAAGGGTATATGCAAAACTCTGCAGCAAATGTCATATTTGATAGTTAAAAAAGAGACATTCCCTTTAAACTTAAAAGAAATAACAGTATACTGATGATCTTAGCCAATGCAATATGACAGGTAAAGTAAGAAGGAAAAAATGAGAAATAGAAGACACAACTGTTAAAATTTATAGACAATATGGTTGCCTAGCTATTAAATTCAAGTGAATGCATTTTTAAATTCTTAAATCTAATAATAGAATTCAGTAAGTTAACTGGCTAAAAAAAGCAGCATGGAATAATCCTGTATAGAAACATATCCAAATATAAAATGTAGTAATAAAATAAGAATTTTACAACAGTAACAGAAAAAAAAATGAGTAATAATTCTAATAACAGAGATCCAAACTCTCCAACAAGAACTGCAAGAGTAGAAAACAACTACAAGAAAAATATTGCATAAAATCACAAACAAATGGAAGCTAAACAATATGCTACCAAATAACCAATGGGTCCTTGAAGAAATCAAGAGATACCTGAAGACCAATGAAAATGAAAACATAAATATAAAAAAACTATGGGATGGAACAAAAACTGCTCTAAGAAGGAAGTTCATAGTGATAAAAGTCTAACTCAGGAAACAGAAAAAAGTCTCAAACAGTCCAACTTTACACATAAAGTAGCTAAAAAAAAAAAAGAACAAAAAACTCCAAAATTAATAGAAGAAACCATAAAGCAGCAATAAGTGAAATAGAGACAAAAAATCAATGGGAAAGATAAATGAAACTAAGAGCTTGTTCTTTAAAAAGATAAAATTGACAAACTATAACCAGACTCATCAATGCAAAAAAAAAAAAAAAAAGGGCTCACATCAATAAAATTATCAATGAATAAGGAGTCCCAACCAATACCACAGAAATACAAAGGAACATAAGAGATTATTATGAACAAATACAAGCCAATAAAATGGACAACCTAGAAGAAATAGATGAATTCCTAGGAATGTACAAGCTTCCAAAACTGAACCAGAAAGAAATAAAAAGTACAAACAGACCAATTATCACCAATTAAATTCAATCAGTAATAATAATAATAAACTCTCAACAAACAAAACTCTAGGATCAGATGACTTCACAGATGAATTCTATGAAACATTTTAAGAGTTAACATCTGTCCTTCTCAAATTATTCTAAAACACTGCAAAGGAAGTAACCCTTCCGAACTCATTCTGTGAGGCCAGCATCACTTTGATATTAAAACCAAGATATCACAAAAAAACAATTACAAAACACAGGTAAAAATGATGAATATAGATGCAAAAATTCTCGACAAAATTTTAGCAAACCAAATACAACAATAACAATATATTAAAAGGATCATATACCATGATCAAGTGGAATTTATCCCAGGGATGCAACAATGTTCAATATCCATAAATCAATAAATATGATATATCACGTTAACAAATTGAAAAATAGAAATCATATAATATCTCAATAGATGCATAAAAAGGTTCTGAAAAAAAATCAACATCAATTTTGGCAAACACTCTCAATAAGGTGGATATAGAGGGCATTCACCTCAACATAATAAAGGACATATATCATAAGTCCAGCGTTAACATCACACTGAACTGTGAAAAGCTGAAAGCATTTCCTCTAAGATCAGGAACAAGACAAGAATGCCCACTCTTGTCACTTACTCAACATAGTTATTAGAAGTTCAAGCCACAGCAATCAGAAAAAAAAGAAATTCAAATTGGAAAGAAGAAAAAAAATAAAACTGTCACTGCTTGTCAATAACATAGAAAATCCTAAAGATGCCACCATAAAAGTACTAGAACTCAACAATGAATTTAGTAAAGTTACAAGATACAAAACCAGTATACAGGAATCTGTTGCATTTCTCTACACTAGTAATAATAAGCTACTGCTGCTAAGTCACTTCAGTCGTGTCTGACTCTGTGAGACCTGTCCCTGGGATTCTCCAGGTAAGAACACTGGAGTGGGTTGCCATTTCCTTCTCCAATGCATGAAAGTGAAAAGTGAAAGTGAAGTCGCTCAGTCGTGTCTGACTCTTAGCGACTCCATGGACTGCAGCCTACCAGGCTCCTCTGTCCATGGGATTTTCCAGGCAAGAGTACTGGAGTGGGGTCCCATTGCCTTCTCCAATAAGCTACTAGAAAGATATACTAAGAGTATAACACCACTGTCACTCTTCTCGTTTAAAAGAATAAAATATTCAGGAATAAACTTAAGTAGGAGGTAAAAGACTTGTATTTGATAAACTATAAAACACTGATAAAGGAAACTGAATATAACACAAATACATGAAAAGATACACTGCATTCATGGATTTGAAGAATTAATACTATTAAAATAACCATACTACCCAAGGCAAACTACATGTGAAAAGCAATTTCTATCAAAATACCAATGGCATTTTTCACAGAACTAGAGCAATCAATTATAAAATTTGTATAGAAACTCAAAAGACCCTGAATAGGCAAAACAATCTTGAGAGAGGAGAAAATTGACACTATCATGCTCTCTGTTTTCAAACCATATCACAAAGCTACAGTCATCAAAACAGTATGGTACTATTAATAGCACAAAAACAGACAAGTAGGTCAATGGAACAGAATAGAGATCCCAGAAATAAGTCCACACTTTTATGGGCAATTAATCTATGACAAAGCAAGAATATACAATTGGGAAGAGAGAGTCTTTTCAATAAATGGTATTGGGAAAACTGGACAACTACATGCAAAACTATCAAACTGGACTATTATCTGACACCATACACAAAAGTAAATTCAAAAAGGATTACAGACTTATACCTAAGATCCCAAATCATACCATTTCTAAAAGAAAACATAGTATGCTCTTTGACATAAATTTTTGTAATAGTTTTTTAGACATGTCTTTCAGGAAATAAAAGGAAAAATAAACAAATGGGACTACAGAAAACGAAAAAGCTTTTGCACAGTGAAAGAAATTATTAACACAACATAAAGACCACTTACTGAATGGGAGAAGATATTTGCAAACAATAACAACACAATGTTAATACCCATAATATGCAAAGAACTCATAGAGCTAGACATTAAGAAAACAAACAACTGGATTAAAAAAATGGTCAGAGGATCTGAATAGACATTTTTTCCAAGGAAGACATCCAGATGACCAATAGGTACATGAAATGATGCTCAAAACCGTTAATCATCAGGGAACTATAAGTCCAAAACTATAACGACATATAGATTTACACCTGTCGCAATGGTTATTACCCAGAAAGCAACAAATAACAAGTGTTGGAGATGATATGTAGAAAAGGAAACCATGTTATACTGCTGGTTGGAATGTAAATTTGTGCAACCACTATGGAAAACAGTATAGAGATTCCTCTAAAGTTAAAAATAAAACTACCATATAATCCAGAAATTCTACTCCTTTGTATTTATCTGAAAAAAAAAAAAAACTAACTAGAAAAGATAAATTCACTGCTACATTCATTGCAGCAGTATTTACAATAGCCAAGATAAGAAAGAAATGAAAGTGGCCATGAATAGATTAGTGTATAAAAAAATGGTGTATATACATTCAATGGAACATTAGCCATAAGAAAGAATGAAATCTTGCCATTTGTGACCAGCGATGGACATAGGTATTATGCTAAGTGAAATAAATAAGAAAGAGAAAGATAAATACTGTATGATTTCATTTATATGTGGAATCTAAAAATCAAAACAAATGAACAAACATTACATTACAGAAACATAGTTATGGTTACAAAGAAGAAACAAGTGTTGGTTAAGGTTGGGTGGAGCAAAGATAAGGTAAGGGATAGGTAAGGTAAGATAGGTAAGCAAAGATAAGGTAAGATAAGGTAAGGGAGAACAAAGATAGGTAAGGGATATTAAGAGGTACAAGCTTCCAGTGCAAGATATTAAATGTACTATATGGGGGAACTATAGCCAATAACTTTGTACTATCTTTGTATAGTGACAGATTGTAACTGGAGTTATCATCATGATCACTCCAAACTGCATAGAAATATCTAATCACTATGCTGTTCTTGCCTGGAGAATCCCAGGGATGGGGAAGCCTGGTGGGCTGCCATCTATGGGGTCGCACAGAGTCGGACACGACTGAAGCGACTTAGCAGCAGCAGCATGCTGTATAACAGAACTAACATGGTGTTGTAGATCAACTATGCTTTAGAACCTAGAAAACAAACAAATTCATAGGAAAAATGAGTTCAAATTCATGGTTACCAGAGACGGGGCATTACCAGAGGATGGGGAATTGGATAAAGCCAGTAAAAGAGTACAAGTGTCCAGTTATAAGACTCTGATGCTGGGAGGGATTGGGGGCAGGAGGAGAAGGGGACGACAGAGGATGAGATGGCTGGATGGCATCACTGACTTGATGGACAAGAGTTTGGGTGAACTCCGGGAGTTAGTGATGAACGGGGAGGCCTGGCGTGCTGCAATTCACGGGGTCACAAAGAGTCGGACACAATTGAGCGACTGAACTGAACTGAGGGATGTAATGCACATCCCTGTAATGCACATCCCACATATTACATTACATTACATTACATTATATGTAATATGACAAATAGAATTAACACTGGTGTACATTACATATGAAAGTTAGAGTAAATCCAAAGAGTTCTCATCACCAGAAAAACTTATTTTTTTCTATTTCTTTAATAATGTATCTATATTAGACAATGGATGCTCACTAAACTTAGTGTGATAATCATTTTATGATGTATGCAAATAAAATGTTTATGCTGTGCACCTTGAATTTATACAATACTGTATATCAATTATATCTCAATAAAACTGGAAGAAAAAAGAGATGTGAAACATTTGAAAGCTACTAAGAGCACAAAAGAAGATTTGAATTCATAGAGTGATACGGCATAGATAACATGACTAAAAATTGTAAATATGTCAATCTTATTTCAATTAACACATAAACTAAATGCAAGAAATATCCTAACAGAATTTGTTGAATTACAGAAAATAATTCTAAAATCAATATGAAAATGCAAAGTTATAAGGATAAATAAGATAATTTTGCAGAAAATCAACAGGACCACAGGTCATACTTTATCAGATTGGAGGTAAATAGAATAGGCATGTTACAGGTGCAAGATCAGCAAAATTCACAAAGGCTAGAATATTGTAAAGAGACATAATGCAGGTATATTAGAATTTAATGTATATGAAAGGGTCAGCATTATAAATTCAGGAATCAAGAGTATATTTTAGTTTTTTTAAATAGAATCAGAATATGAATTTCTATCCACATAAAAAGATAAAATTAGAATCTGAACTCACTTCAAACAAAAACAAAATAAATTATAATCTTAAATACAGAAATTTTAAAACTTTTAAACACAGGTAACAATATGCAGAATCTTATAACCTTGGAATAGAAAGATATCTTGGAAACTTTTTATAAGATCAAAAAATCCCCTGTAACAATGTTAAGATACAGTAAGAGTTTGGGAATAGCCATTTACAGTCTTAACAAAAGATATCTATCTGAAATATTAAATTTATTGGTCCTCTAAATGAAAAACAAAAATATGTAATTCAAGAGAAGGTGTTGGCTAATATGAGAAGATGAACAACCACTCTGGAAATCATGGAAATGCAAGGTAAAACAACAAAAAGAAACCATTTGCACACACTCAACTGGAAAAGAAAAAGTCTAACATTTCTAACTATTGGTAAAAGGTTTTGGGTAAATTTAAACTTGCAGCATGCTGATTAGAAGGTAAGCTGGTACATTCACTTTGGGAAGCAATATACCCATGGGCAGTGAAGCTGAAGCTCCAATACTTTGACGACCTGATGCAATGAGCCAACTCATTGGAAAAGACCCTGATGCTGGGAAAGATAGATGGCAGGAGAAGAAGGGAACAACAGAGGAGGAGATGGTTGGATGGCATCACCGACTCAATGGACATGAGTTTCAGCAAGCTCTGCTGCTGCTGCTAAGTCGCTTCAGTCGTGTCCAACTCTGTGCGACCCCATAGATGGCAGCCCATCAGGCTCCACCATCCCTGGGGTTTTCCAGGCAAGAACACTGGAGCAGGTTGCCATTTCCTTCTCCAATGCATGAAAGTGAAAAGTGAAAGTGAAAGTCGCTCAGTCGTGTCCGACGGGAAGACAGTAAAGAACAGGGAAGTCTGGCATGCTGCAGTTCATGGGGCTGCAAAGAGCCGGACATGACGGAGCGACTGAACAACAACTCACCTGATCACAAAAAGATAATAAAATTTGAAATTGTAGCACATTTATATCTGCTGTGGCATACTATGGGGCAGTGGGGCAGGGGAGAACAGTGAGATGTTTTGTCTGAGTGTAGGCAATAAGGGGAAGCATTGTCTGTAAAGAATTTAAAGACAGCAATAAAACACAAAGTCAGCAGTTCTAAACAAATCACTGATGAAATCCTCCTCCCTATGTGTACACAGTTTCCACCCATCATCTGCTTCTTCCTCTGTCCCCTCCACCTTAGTTTACCACTGCTGCTGCTGCTATTGTTGCTAAGTCGCTTCAGTCGTGTCCGACTCTGTGCGACCCCATAGATGGCCTCCTACCAGGCTCCCCCATCCTTGGGATTCTCCAGGCAAGAACACTGGAGTGGGTTGCCATTTCTTTTTCCAATGCATCAAAAACACAGCAATTCCATAAAGGAATATGACAAGGAACCATTTCTGGATATTTGTTTCATAAATACACTATAAAACTATAACATTGTAGATAGCCAAACTAAATACCAATTTCCTATTAATAGAAAGTGATAGAAGGGAATGAGACAGGGAAAGAACACAAAGTGACCTCATCTGAATTTATAATGTGTGATTTTAAAAAATGATCTGGAACAAATAAGACAAAACTGTGTGTGTGTGTGTGTGTGTGTGTATATATATATATATATATATATATATATATATAAAAGATCACTTTCACATATTTTTTATGAAATTCACATTAACTTCTAAACATAATGTCTATTTCAACCTTTTTCTCCCCTGATCTATATTTTTAAACCTGTCCATTTGTTTTACAAAAATTAGTATTGGACATAAAGTGAAAAAAAGAAGCAAACAACAGTTCATGGCACCTGAATGCTTCTGCCATGATTATTATTAATACTATTTTTCACTTTTCTAGGGTAACTAGGAACTAATTGATAATTATCACTTCCACCCAAAGATATTCTTTTAACAGATTGTCATACAGTTACACTTTTCATCAAAATTTGCAAGCAAAAAATAATTAGTAAAAGCATGTTTCATCTTATTAGACATTGTAGATGAATATTTTTGAAACCATTACAAACTCATATCTAGAAAAAACTTTTTAAGATACATAAAAATGCAACAGTGTTGCCCTGAATGTCCAAAAGGGAAGTTAATATTTTAAAAACTACAATGAGATGTAGTTTTAAGTGCTAGAAGGAGAGAAAAACCAATAATATTTTGCAAAGTTTCCTTTTATGACATAGATAAAATTACAAACCTATGGTTACTCTGAAGAAAAGTCAAGATATTATCCTTTTTCAAACAGAAATATATATGAACTACCTGATACTTTCCATTATTGTTTTATTTAAATCACATTCAATTAAATGGTAGATAGCAACTAGAGCTTTGTATTTTAATTAAGTATTATTAAGTTCCATATAATGAAATTGGCAGATGCTCTCTGTTTGGGGGAGAGTGATTAGGAATTAAAGCAACAGAGAAAAGCAATGAGGAATCAAACATGAGGTAAAAAGCATCATATGACATCTATTATTAATCCATTGTTTTTCTAATACTGCACTTATAAACCTGAATACTGACATTAAAGCTAAACTAATAAAATTGAGCAGAGTAATGTCTTTTATCAGGAATTCATTTTGGCAGAGATTTTTTAATGAAAGAAGCTTTTTAAAAATTCTAAAAATGATATAATGCCATCTATACACAGTTATTTCAATTCTCAGATTTTTAAAAATCCTTAGGGTGCTGTTCTTTAAAATACTATGCCTATTCTTTTTGTTCTCTTCCATCAGATAAAAGGGACCTATTCTCAAATGCAGGTAAAACAAAATAGAGCACTGTCTTTTTTTTTTTTTTAATAATGCAGAGTAGATTTAAATTTACTGCAGAAATGCTGCCAAAGTTGATTATTTAGAGAATGAAAAGCTACAATCTCCTTGTTTAGTTTTATCAGAATATTCTTACCACTAAAATGTTAAGAAAATGTATTTAATTTGTTCTTTCAAGTGCTAGAAAACCTGTTTTCATGGTGTATTTTCTAAAAATTGCTGTCATCATCATGATTTTTCCTAAAATATCTCAGTGCATGGTCACATAAGACAGAAAGCTCCAATGTCACAGTTTCTATTTGCTGCAGAAAGAGGAATATAAATATACATAATGCTAAGCTCAGAAAAAATTATGGAGTCAGTAAAGTTTGTTTTTGTCATCTTCAGTTATTCCCACTCTGGATTTTAAGTGTCAAAGAGGTACAAGCCATTCTCCCTTCCTCTAAAGGAAAGAGAAACATTTCCTTTGGACTGACCTTACATGTAGAATGGAGCCAAGTTCAAGAAAACAGTCTCTCCTCACCCCTACACCATTCCTATACCACTCAATGCCCACAACACTCAAAGGTAGTGAGGATGAGATTTGGCTCTTTGTCACCTACACTTAGAGAATATCCTTCAACGGAAGAATATTAGTGATGAAAGGTTTAAAATGTAAATCCCCAGGACATTCTATAAAAATGAGTTTCATTCAAAATGCTATTAACAAGCTGGTAGTCATTTTCTGCTGCCTTAAGCTCACAAGCAACCAGGGAAATTAACATGAGTAGAGGGGATCCACTAAAGGACCCCTCAGGGGGCTGGAGAACCATGGGAATGGCAAAGTGGAAGATCATGAATAGAGCACAATCATAAAACTAAGGGCACTCATAAGAATAGGAGCTAACACAGGGTGCTTAATTTGTGCTATGTATTGTTTTAAGTACTTTGCACATTATGTTATTTAATCCTCACAACAATTCACTGAGGTATGAAGTATGATTATCCTCATTGTACAGGTGAGAAACTGAGGCACAGAAGAGATGATTAACTTGCTAAAGATTACAGCTTGTATTTCTGTTTCAGTGGAAGCCTATGGAGACTGAAGGAAAGTGAAAGTGAACGTGTGAGTCGCTCAGTCACTCAGTCATGCCTGACACTTGGCTACCCTGTGGACTTGAGCCTGCAGGGCTCCTCTGTCCGTGGTATTCTCCAGGCAAGAATACTGGAGTAGGTTGCTCTTCCCTTCTCCAGGGGATCTTCCCACCCAGGGATTGAACCCGGGTCTCCTACACTGCAGGCAGATTATTTACCATCTGAGCCACCAGGGAAGCCTGAAGATGCCAATGATTCATTCCAATTAAACTTTTTTTTAATTTAAATAAAATCACTCTCTATTTTTCAATTTCTGTTATGTTTATGGAGGATAATGATGATCACTAATTAATATATGATTTCAAAGAAGATTAGAAATAGTAACAGCTAACACTTATTGGGAACAGACTATATGACATATGCATTTCATTTAAGTGCTTTTCATTTAGACTAGGATCTAATTCAATCCCCATGGCAATTTTTAAAGGAAAATAATATTATCATCTCATTTTTATATATGAGGAAACAGGAGATGGAGATTAATGACATTGCTCAAGGTCACACAGAAGGCAGAAGATCCAGCGTCCAAACCCAGGAGGTGCAGTTCCAGAGCGGCTCCGCACCACTATGCCACGGGTTAGATAAACTGGACAATAAATAAAAGCCCAATGTATCTAATTGCATGAAAACACTAGCAATTATTATAATTTATATGCACTGATTATTTCTCCTTAATTACTAAAAAGAATCAGGACAATTATGTGTACTAGTTGATTAATTTTTCCATTAGATTTTTTTGATGAACAACATAAAACACTATTTGTGAAAATTCAGTCCTTATAGTTTGCAATTCTTCCTATTTATAATACAGTTTCTAGAATCTGAGGCATTCTTCAATAATAATGATATTTTCAAATATTTTAAAAGTAACTTGGATCAATCCTATCCATCTGCAATAGCTATTTACAGATAGCTAGAGTCCTTCTGACAGAGAAGGCAATGGCACCCCACTCCAGTACTCTTGCCTGGAAAATCCCATGGATGGAGGGGCCTGGTGGGCTGCAGTCCATGGGGTCGCTAAGAGTCGGACACGACTGAGCGACTTCACTTTCACTTTTCACTTTCATGCATTGGAGAAGGAAATGGCAACCCACTCCAGGGTTCTTGCCTGGAGAATCCCAGGGACGGGGGAGCCTGATGGGCTGCTGTTTATGGGGTTGCACAGAGTAGGACACAACTGAAGCTACTTAGCAGCAGAAGCAGCAGCAGCAGAGTCCTTCTGAAGCAAGAAACAGTTATTACTGAGTAACTCAGGTACTCTTTTCTACTTACAACAATTCCTAATTATTCTGCTTCATATTGTTACCCCATACTTGAAGTCACAGAGCAATTTTGATAGTTATTTTTCACGTATAAATCTAGTTTCTTCATTATAAACTCTTTAAGGGAAGAACATATGCCTAACACATCAATATTTCTCCTCTACTAGTCTTAATAAATTGAATTCTACATAGTTGCTGCTCCTGCTGCTGCTAAGTCACTTCAGTCGTGTCCAACTCTGTGCGACCCCATAGACGGCCTCCTACCAGGCTCCTCAGTCCATGGGATTTTCCAGGCAAGAGTACTAGAGCGGGGTGCCATTGCCTTCTCCATCTACATAGTTGGGGAACCACAATTTTTTTCCATTGATTAACATTTAATTGGTGAAAAAGGGAATCATAGGCTACATGTTCTAGGTTGAATTATTCTAGTTATTTGATACCCACTATTGTTCTTAAATTTGACTGTGCATAAAATTCTTATTTAATTAGTTCAGGATGGAGTTCAAACATAGGCATGGTTTCAAAGCCACTAAGGTGATTTTAATGTTCAGGCAAGTTTTTAATCAAGAATTTGAGGATCTGAAAATCACTGAATTTGATAGCTGTTCAGTTCAATTCAGTCACTCAGTCGTGTCCAACTCTTTGAGACTCCATAGACTGCAGCATGCCAGGCTTTCCTGTCCATCACCAACTCCTGGAGCCTGTTCAAACTCATGTCCATAGAATCTTTGATAGCTGACCTGTTCATATACTGTAAGTGGGATTTACTTATCCCTTGAACATTACATTCCTAATGTATAATCATTTCAGGTTATCAATGCCCTGCTGAAGCAATAACTCAAATGTTAGCCAAAGTACTCTGTTTCTTGAGATCCAAATAGTGTAGCTCAAAATCCGGTTCATGTGCAATGAGATCCATGCATCCCCAGATCTCTTTGGAGATCATCAGGGCAAAATGTCTCTTGTTTTCCTAGTTATCACTGGCTCAAAATTCCTGCTTCTGTCATAGTCTACACTTATTGACTTCTTCACTTAGCATCTCAATATAGATCCAAGACATTTTTGCTTAATTTATGAATAATGGTACCATCACCACTTACAGAAGGCAATGGACCTGCAGTGTGGACTACACAGGAAATTAAGGAAGGCCGGAGGAACATTGTATTATGACAAAAAATATGATTTGCGATTTAAAAAAAAACATGCCTCTTTTTAAAATGCCTCTAAATCATTTTTCTCCAGCTTTCCCAGACTCTCCCTGCTTTTCTTTACTTCTTTGCCTCCTAGAAGATGAGGAGAAAGGGACAACAGAAAATTAGATGATTGGATGGCATCACTGACTCAATGGACATGAGTTTGAGCAAGTTCCAGGAGCTGGGAATGGACAGGAAGGCCTGGTGTGCTGCAGTCCATGGGGTCGTAAAGAGTAGGACACAAATGAGTGACTGAACTGAACTGAATTTCAAAACATATTCTTCATACTTTCTTAGAGTATCATGTCTGATAAATGCAGCTCCACTCATTCCTTTCATATTCAAGGTAGATTTAATAAACTTATCTAAACAATAGGCTGTCTTCTATGACTCTTACTATTCCCCTCCCTCCTGTCTATAAACAGGAAGACAACGGTACAAATGCATATTTTCACAAGTTTGAGGTGTCACATATGGCTCTTCATTCCCATCCTATATGTCAGCATGAAGAAATGGTTACATTCAACTTTGGAATAAATAAGAGCTTAAAATAAAAACCTCAATTAATATGCTACCAGTTATGTTTCACATAGCCTTCAATACTATCAATGATATTCTCCTTTGAAATAAGTAGTAAAATTTGGGAATTTTTTTTTTCTTCACATCATATTTTGCAGTTAATAACTGTGACCTCTAGTCTCAGTCATTTGTAGCTCTTTCATTTGTAATAACTAACCAGCCTTAGCTCATCTGCTATCACTAAGTGATATCTAAAACAAGTATGTCTGCTTGCTAAAAGAAGCAAACAAAGAGTACAGAAAGTCATCACTGCTTCATAACTGTAGGTTAGGGAATCTGTATCCAACAACCTAAGGTGCATATTGGAATTTTCTAGCCTTACCATGATGATGAGTAACCTTTGTATAAGGAAACCCTGTACAACTGTTCTCTCTGTTCCTCTCAGCACTATTTCCTAATAGTGCTATAGGAAATAGCACTAATAGGAAAAATAGTAAAAAAAAAAAAAAAAAAAACTATTTTTTTTTTTAATTTGGAATCAGTTCAGTTCAGTCGCTCAGTCGTGTCCGATTCTTTGCGACCCCATGAATCGCAGCACGCCAGGCCTCCCTGTTCATCACCAACTCCCGGAGTTCACCCTGACTCACGTCCATCGAGTCAGTGATGCCATCCATCACATAATTTGGAATACAGAAAGCTAAAATACCATTATTCTCCCTTGCATTACTGCAATAGGCTCCTGATGGGTCTCGAAATTTCCACTCTTGCACCCTATTCTTAATTCCAGAGTTACGATCCATTTAAAACACATCAGGTCTTGCTACTACATTGCTGTGCATGATCCAATGGCTTCCCATCTCACCCAAAGTAAAAGCCCCAGTCACTTCCCTCTTCTTTTAACTCTTCTCCCTCCACTTTCCCTTCTGTTGTAATTACTCCAGCCAAACTGCCTCTTCATTTCCTCAAAAGTACCAGCATATTTTTAAGGGATATCTGTACATTAATTATTCCATCTTTATAAGGTTGATTATATTATTTGCAGCCAAAGATGGAGAAGCTCTATACAGTCAGCAAAAACAAGACCAGGAGCTGACTGTGGCTCAGATCATGAATTCCTTATTGCCAAATTCACACTTAAATTGAAGAAAGTAGGGAAAACCACTAGACCATTCAGGTATGATTCAAGGAATTAGATTGGATAGAGAAAGTGCCTGAAGACTTTTGGACAGTGGATTGTGACAGTGTACAGGAGGCAGGGATCAAGATCATCCTCAAGAAAAAGAAATGCAAAAAGGCAAAATGGTTGTCTGAGGAGCCCCTACAAACAGCTTTGAAAAGAAGTGAAGTGAAAGGCAAAGGAGAAAAGGAAAGATATAATCATTTGCATGCAGAGTACCAAAGAATAGCAAGGAGAGATAATAAAGCCTTTCTCAGTGATTAATGCAAAGAAATAGAGGAAAGCAAAAGAATGGGAAAGACTAGAGATCTCTTCAAGAAAATCTGAGATACCAAGGGAAATTTTCATGCAAAGATGGGCACAATAAAGGACAGAAATGCTATGGACCTAACAAAAGCAGAAGGTATTAAGAAGAGGTGGCAAGAATACACAGAAGAACTATACAAAAAAGATATTCACTACCCAGATAACCACGTAGTGTGGTCACTCATCTAGAGCCAGACATCCTGGAACGTGAAGTCAAGTGAGACTTAGGAAGCATCACTATGAACAAAGCTAGTGGAGATGATGGAATTCCAGTTGAACTATTTCAAATCCTGAAAGATGATGCTGTGAAAGTGCTGCACTCAATATGTCAGCAAATTTGGAAAACTCAGCAGTGGTCACAGGACTGGAAAAGGTCAGTTTACATTCCAATCCCAAAGAAAGGCAATGCAAAAAAGTGCTCAAACTACCACACAATTGTGCTCATCTTACAGGCTAGCAAAGTAATGCTTAAAATTCTCCATGCTAGGCTTCAACAGTACATGAACTGTGAACTTCCAGATGTTCAAGCTGGTTTTAGAAAAGGCAGAGGAACCAGAGATCAAATTGCCAGCATCTGTTGGATCATAGAAAAAGCAAGAGAGTTCCAGAAAAACATCTACTTCTGCTTTACTGACTATGCCAAATCCTTTGACTGTGTGGACCACAACAAACTCTGGAAAATTCTTAAACAGGTGGGAATACCAGACCACCTGATCTGCCTCCTGAGAAATCTGTACATAGGTCAGGAAGCAACAGTTAGAACTGAATATGGAACAGCAAACTGGTTCCAAATAGGAAAAGGAATACGTCAAGGCTGTATATTGTTACCCTGCCTATTTAACTTATATGCAGAGTACATCATGAGAAACGCTGGGCTGGAAGAAGCACAAGGTGGAAGATTGCTGGGAGAAATATCAATAACCTCAGATATGCAGATGACACCACCCTTGTTGCAGAAAGTGAAGAACTAAAGAGCCTCTTGATGAAAGTGAAAGAGGAGAGTGAAAAAGTTGGCTTAAAGCTCAACATTCAGAAAAGTAAGATCATGGCATCTGACCTATCATTTCATGGCAAATAAATGGGAAAGCAATGAAAACAGACTTGATTTTTTGGACTCCAAAATCATTGCAGATGGTGATTGCAGCCATGAAATTAAAAGACGCTTGTTTCTTGGAAGAAAGTTTATGACCAATCTAGAGAGCATATTAAAAAGCAGAGATGTTACTTTGTCAACAAAGGTCCATCTAGGCAAAGCTATGTTTTTTCCAGTTCAGTTCAGCTCAGTTCAGTTGCTCAGTTGTGTTTGACTCTTTGTGACCCCATGAATCGCAGCATGCCAGGCCTCCCTGTCCATCACCAACTCCCGGAGTTCACTCAGACTCACATCCATCAAGTCAGTGATGCCATCCAGCCGTCTCATCCTCCGTCGTCCCCTTCTCCTCCTGCCCCCAATCCCTCTCAGCATCAGAGTCTTTTCCAATGAGTCAACTCTTCGCATGAGGTGGCCGAAGTATTGGAGTTTCAGCTTTAGCATCATTCCTTCCAAAGAAATCCCAGGGCTGATCTCCTTCAGAATGGAGTGGTTGGATCTCCTTGCAGTCCAAGGGACTCTCAAGAGTCTTCTCCAACACCACAGTTCAAAAGCATCAATTCTTCGGCACTCAGCCTTCTTCACAGTCCAACTCTCACATCCATACATGACCACTGGAAAAACCATAGCCTTGACTAGACAGACCTTTGTTCGCAAAGTAATGTCTCTGCTTTTCAATATGCTATCTAGGTTGGTCATAACTTTCCTTCCAAGGAGTAAATGTCTTTTAATTTCATGGCTGCAGTCACCATCTGCAGTGATTTTGGAGCTCAAAAATATAGTCTGTTTTTTCCAGTAATCATGTATAAATGTAAGAGTAGGATTATAAAGAAAACTGAGCCCCAAAGAATTGATGCTTTTGAACTGTGGTGTTGGAGAAGACTCTTGAGAGTCCTTTGGACTTCAAGGAGATTCAGCCAGGCCATCCTAAAGGAGATCAGTCCTGAGTATTCATTGGAAAGACTGATGCTGAAGCCAAAACTCCAATACTTTGGCCACCTGATGCAAAGAGCTGACTCATTTGAAAAGACCCTGATACTGGTAAAGATTGAGTGCAGGAGGAGACGGGGATGACAGAAGATGAGATGGTTGGATGGCATCAATGAATCAATGGACATGAGTTTGAGTAGGCTCCAGGAGTATTAACCTTTTTACTCTTTCCGTAGTTTTGTTTTGTTTTTTTTTTTCCCAGAATATCATATGCTGCTGCTGCCGCTGCTGCTGCTAAGTCGCTTCAGTCGTGTCCGACTCTGTGCAACCCCATAGACTGCTCCCCTGTCCCTGGGATTCTCCAGGCAAGAGTACTGGAGTGGGTTGCCATTGCCTTTTCTGTGACTGTCATATAGTTGGACTCACATAGCACTATAACTTTATTGTAAGTCTTGAAGTCAGGTCATGCCAGTCTTCCAACTTTATTCTCCTTCAATATTATGTTGATTATTCTGGGTCTTTTGCCACTCCATGTAAACTTCATAACCCATTTTTTTTTAATCTCTACAAATTAACTTGTTGGAATTTTGATTTAAACTGCATTGAATTTGTAACAGTTTTTTGCTTTCATTAATCAGAGTTTCACAGTTTTCCTATAGATTCTGTATATATTTATCTCTAAGCATTTCACTGCCGGAAATGATAATATAAATAGTATTGTTCTTTTAATTTCAAATTCCTCATTCACTCCTAGTTGTTGGAAACCAACTGACTTCTGCATATTAACCTTGTTATCCTCACACCTTGCTATAATTACTTATTTGTTGCAGGGACTTTAAAAATTTTTTTTCTGATCTTCTAAATTCATCACGTCATCTCAGAGCAAAGAGAGATTTGTTTTTTCCTTCTAGTCTGTATATCTTTATATCCCATTCTTGGGTAGATCCTCTAGTATATTATTAAAAAAGAATGATAAGAGGGGACATGTTACTAATATTTAGTGAGTCAAAATAATGGAACTAGTGGATTCTTGGACAAATTAGTCGTCCTCTCTCAGGATCAATTTCTTTCTCTCTAAATGAGGTAATAAACTATGTTGGGTTTTGCTGCAGGACTAAATGAAGCAACCTACATAAAGCACTCGGTTGCTCAATGAGGAGGACAATTATTGCTTTTTAAAATAAAAAAATTTAGGTTTTTTGATTATAAAACTAATTTTTTGATTTTGAAAATTTTAGGACAATTTATAAGAAGAATAAAAATCACACTTAATATCACCACCAGAACCATCTGTCTTAACGATCTGAAATATTTTCTTTCATAGACTTTGTATTTATTTTATATGCAAGTGTATTATGACAAATCATAATTATACCTGAAAGTTTCTGAACAGGGAAATGGGGAAGATTTGATATAACTAAAGTAGAGATGTTTTTAAAGACCTTCTGGCAGACATTTCATAGAGTCAGCTTGTCACAAAGACACTAAGAAATGTGTGAGGTCTTCTAAGGAATCCATAAACAACTGAAGTTGTTTTCTTTTATTCTGCTTTGTCAATCAATAGAGGATAGATGGGTTAGACACACCTCCTTTTAACTAACAACTAATCACTTTAGAAAAGTGGAAACTGACCACTGTTCTAATATTGTCTGTAGTCCATTTTTCCTCCCTCTCTTCTCTTTCTTTTATATCAAGCCTTTTCCCCCTTTGGTGGATAAAACGAATCTATGGATTCATCTGCTTCTCACATGAGTAAACAGAATGCTCATAATTATTAATAGCTTGATACCAACAACAAAAAGTCTTTGACGCACTCTTGGTTTTTGTTACTTGATCTGTCCAGAATAATAGTGATAAATAACATCTACTAATGTTATTTTCTACTTCTTTCATTTCTAATACCTTTTACTTTATATAATTAGTTGGAATTGCTTTTGTTACATCAGTTCAGTTCAGTTCAGTTCAGTCGCTCAGTTGTGTCTGACTCCTATTTTGTTACATAGGCTAGGCTAGGCTAAGTCACTTCAGTCGTGTCCGACTCTGTGCGACCCCATAGACAGCAGCCCACCAGGCTCCCCTGTCCCTGGGATTCTCCAGGCAAGAACACTGGAGTGGGTTGCCATTTCCTTCTCCAATGCATGAAAGTAAAAAGTGAAAGTGAAGTCGCTCAGTCGTAACATTCTTAAAAACTGCCTAGAAGTTGACTGACAACTTTTATCAATTGTTTTGATTCTCTGTATGGTTTTTACCTTGAATTCTTTTTTTTTTTTTTAATTTGGAATAGAGAAAGTTTATTATAGGGCCATGCAAGGAGAAGGGTGGCTCATGCCCTAAAAACCCCAAAGTTACTGAAAGCTTTCAGCAAAGCCTTTAAAGTGAAAGGTGAAGGAGAGGTATGGTTAGTTGTTTCAAACTTCTTGGTTTAAAATACTTTCTTCTTGAAGTCAGGTCTATTTTATCTGACATTTGTATTGTATCTCCCACTTTGTTTTGTTTCTCTGTATCTGACCTACTTTAACCATTCTTTCAGCTACTGTCACTTTTCTATTTGAATTTCAAAATATTTTTAAAATTATAAATCATTAGGATTTTTATTGACTTTTCTATATTTTTTAACTTTGAACTTTTACAATTCTTGTTTCAGAGTATAAATTGAATATGGTTGACTGTAATTTTATATTCTCTTTTGCCTCAAGAATGGTTTTCTTTGCTTTCGATTTTTATTCTAATTTTGACAAATAATTATCATCCTTTTGATTCTAATGACTTTTGACTTCTCCATGCTGCTGCTGCTGCTGCTAAGTCACTTCAGTCGTGTCCGACTCTGTGCGACCCCATAGACGGCAGGCCACCAGGCTCCCCCACCCCTGGGATTCTCTAGGCAAGAACACTGGAGTGGGTTGCCATTTCCTTCTCCAATGCACGAAAGTGAAAAGTGAAAGTGAAGTTGCTCAGTCGTGTCCAACTCTTAGCGACCCCATGGACTGCAGCCTACCAGGCTCCTCTGTCCATGGGATTTTCCAGGCAAGAGTACTGGAGTGGAGTGCCATAGCCGTCTCTGTGACTTCTCCATAGGTATGCAAAATTTAGATAGATTTTATATCGTCTATGCTCAAAGATGGAGAAGCTCTATACAGTCAACAAAAAGAAGACCAGGAGCTGACTGTGGCTCAGATCATGAACTCATTATTACAAAATTCAGACTTAAATTGAAGAAAGTAGGGAAAACCACTAGACCATTCAGGTATGACCTAAATCAAATCCCTATGATTATACAGTGGAAGTGAGAAATACATTTAAGGGACTATATCTGATAGATAGAGTGCCTGATGAACTATGGACGGAGGTTTGTGACATTGTACAGGAGACAGGGATCAAGATCATCCCCATGGAAAGGAAATGCAAAAAAGCAAAATGTCTGTCTGGGGAGGCCTTACAAATAGCTGTGAAAAGAAGAGAAGTGAAAGCAAAGGAAAAAAGGAAAGATATAAGCATCTGAATGCAGAGTTCCAAAGAATAGCAAGAAGAGATAAGAAAGCCTTCCTCAGCGATCAATGCAAAGAAATAGAGAACAACAGAATGGGAAAGACTAGAGATCTCTTTAAGAAAATTAGAGATACCAAGGGAACATTTCATGCAAAGATGGGCTCAATAAAGGACAGAAATGTCATGGACCTAACAGAAGCAGAAGATATTGAGAAGAGGTGGCAAGAATACACAGAAGAATTGTACAAAAAAGATCTTCATGACCAGATAATCACAATGGTGTGATCACTGACCTAGAGCCAGACATCCTGGAATGTGAAGTCAAGTGGGCCTTAGAAAGCATCACTACGAACAAAGCTAGTGGAGGTGATGGAATTCCAGTTGAACTATTTCAAATCCTGAAAGATGATGCTGTGAAAGTGCTGCACTCAATATGCCAGCAAATTTGGAAAACTCAGCAGTGGCCACAGGACTGGAAAAGGTCAGTTTTCATTCCAATCCCAAAGAAAGGCAATGCCAAAGAATGCTCAAACTACCACACAATTGCACTCATCTCACATGCTAGTAAAGTAATGCTCAAAATTCTCCAAGCCAGGTTTCAGCAATACATGAACCATGAACTTACAGATGTTCAAGCTGGTTTTAGAAAAGGCAGAGGAACCAGAGACCAAATTGCCAACATCCGCTGGATCATTGAAAAGGCAAGAGAGTTCCAGAAAAACATCTATTTCTGATTTATTGACTATACCAAAGCCTTTGACTGTGTGGATCAAAATAAACAGTGGAAAATTCTGAAAGAGATGGGAATACCAGACCACCTGACCTGCCTCTTGAGAAATTTGTATGCAGGTCAGGAAGCAACAGTTAGAACTGGACATGGAACAACAGACTGGTTCCAAATAGGAAAAGGAGTACGTCAAGGCTGTATATTGTCACCCTGCTTATTTAACTTATGTGCAGAGTACATCATGAGAAACGCTGGGCTGGAAGAAGCACAAGCTGGAATCAAGATTGCTGGGAGAAATATCAATAACCTCAGATATGCAGATGACACCACCCTTATGGCAGAAAGTGAAGAGGAACTAAAAAGCCTCTTGATGAAGGTGAAAGAGGAGAGTGAAAAAGTTGGCTTAAAACTCAACATTCAGAAAACGAAGACCATGGCATCTGCTCCCATCACTTCATGGGAAATAGATGAGAAAATAGTGGAAACAGTGTCAGACTTTATTTTTCGGGGCTCCATTATCAGTGCAGATGGTGACTGCAGCCATGAAATTAAAAGACGCTTACTCCTTGGAAGGAAAGTTATGACCAACCTAGATAGCATATTGAAGAGCAGAGACATTACTTTGTGAACAAATGTCTGTGTAGTCAAGGCTATGATTTTTCCAGTGGTCATGTATGGATGTGAGAGTTGGACTGTGAAGAAAGCTGAGCGCCAAAGCATTGATGCTTTTGAACTGTGGTGTTGGAGAAGACTCTTGAGAGTCCCTTGGACTGCAAGGAGATCCAACCAGTCCATTCTGAAGGAGATCAGCCCTGGGATTTCTTTGGAGGGACTGATGCTGAAGCTGAAACTCCAGTACTTTGGCCACGTCATGCAAAGAGTTAACTCATTGGAAAAGACTCTGATGCTGAGAGGGATTGGGGGCAGGAGGAGAAGGGGACGACAGAGGATGAGATGGCTAGATGGCATCACTGACTCGATGGATGTGAGTCTGAGTGAACTCTGGGAGTTGGTGATGGACAGGGAGGCCCGGCATGCTGCGATTCTTGGAGTCGCAAAGAGTCGGACATGACTAAGCAACTGAACTGAACTGAATTGAACTGATGCTCAGATCAGCAAATCTTTACTAATATGATCAGAAGTTATAGATCACAATTATTACTGTCATTGATTTTTATTATATAACTTCTATTTCAAGTGTCATTTTACCACAGATTTGATGTTGTCTTCATCTAGAAACAATATTTAGATAAACTATATCATTAATATTATTAAATTTACCAAAGCATTTTGTCCTCAATATTCTAATTTTTAGAAATGTTTATTTCATCTATCTTTGTGTATCTGATTCTAACTAATTTTCTCATTATTTGAATATATGACAATGTATTTTGTTTCCTTTACATGAGTGGCATTTGGCTAAGGCTACATCACACTTAGTAATCTAAAAATTAAAAATACTTATTTTAATAGTGCATGCTATAACTTTTGAAATATTTAATTATTTGAAGAAAAACATGAACTTACAATGTATTTTTATAGAATAAATGCACAAGAAATGTTATTCTATATCAAGCTTGCATAGTCTCTATAGTATTACATATTTCATGATATTTATACACTTATATTAATAATAATTGTCAGCATCTTATGTAGGACAAAAATATGCTATGAATTTTTCTCACAGTTTGGAGTAGTAGCTCTTGAAAATAATATTTGTGGAAAATATAAATTGTTTACATTTAAATTTTATACCTAAAATTTATGTAAATTTATGTAATGATTGCAGCCATGAAATTAAAAGATGCTTACTCCTTGGAAGGAAAGCTATGGCCAACCTAGACACCATATTAAAAAGCAGAGACATTACTTTGTCGACAAACATCCATCTAGCCAAGGCTATGGTTTTTTCAGTAGTCATGTATGGATGTGAGGGTTGGAGTATAAAGAAAGCTGAGCACCAAAGAATTGATGCTTTTGAACTGTGGTGTTGGAAAAGACTCTTGAGAATCCCTTGGATTGCCAGGAGAATCCAACAAGTCCATCCTAAAGGAGATCAGTCCTGGGTGTTCATTGGAAGGACTGATGTTGAAGCTGAAACTGCAATACTTTGGCCACCTGATGCGAAGAGCTGACTCATTTGAAAGGACCCTGATTCTGGGAGAGATTGAGGACAGGTGGGAAGAGGACGACAGAGGATGAGATGGCTGGATGGCATCACCGACTTGATGGACGTGAGTTTGTGTAAACTCCGGGAATTGGTGATGGACAGGGAGGGCTGGTGTTTTGCGATTCATGGGGTCTCACAGAGTTGGACACGACTGAGCGACTGAACTGAACTGAACTGAACTCGCATAAATGAAAAGACATTAACTCTCCCAAGATAAATTTTGAGGTTAAAAGAATACTTTATTTGCACAATATTTCATAGTTTTAAAATCATTTTTGTCTCTATTGTGCCATTTAGTCCTCAGAGCAATCATGTTAAGTGGTCTAGATTATCATGCCCATTTTTCAGAGGAGAGTACTGAATGTCAAAGCAAGTGAGTGCTTTACGTATGTCAGCAAACCCTTCAAGTGGCAGTGCTGAAGCAAAAACACAGTTTTCCTGTATCCAAGTAAAGCACTGTAGTTGGGTAAGGTATACCTTCCAAAATCTGGCAAAAAACATTCTAAAAAATAGATACTTTTCTAGGAGAAATAACGATCCCACTTTGATTCCTATTAACTTTAAAATCTTTAAAAACAAGAGAGTTCAGGTTTATTGGGAAGTGCAGGAATATGTTTTGGAATGTGGACTCTAAACACAGAAAAACAATCTATTTAGAAAGATCTTCCCAGTGAAGGCCAATGAAAAGCAAGACAAAAATGGGAATAGGGAAGGGCAGGGACCAAGGATAGTAAGCACTATAATCTTGAACACTTCTTATTTTCATTGTTCTAATTATATTTCATATTATAAAAGTTAATATTGCAAAAAATCATTTTAAAAATTGCATAAAGCATTCACTCTAGTACCTCATCCAGTTAAAATTTTAAAATAAAAGAAAAATGCAATGTTTTAATAATGCCAAAGTACAATTTTAAAAGTTTTATAGTAAAATTCAAATCTTCCCTGAAATGTTGTCATCCATTTAAATATGTAGTGAAGGATATATGGCACATATTATATATATATATATATATATATATATATATGTACCATATATATGGTATATATAATATATTACAATTATAATCTACTCTCCATTAAATTTATAGTTCATAGCATTTTAAGCATAATTATTACATTAAATAAAATTTTAAATGCCGCAAAGACAAACATTCAATAATAAGTAACCCTTAACAACTTCCAATATTTAGTCTTAAACATTTCTGATAATCTGTTTATTTTGTTGACCACTGTTCTTTTCTAATCCATTGTATTGCAGTAAACTTTCCACCAATAACAGGGGAATAGGAGGGAAAATTTATCGCTTAAAAAGGGTTAAGAGAGATGTCATTATCCTGCTGAGCTTCCTTTCCACATTCTTTCCTACCAAAATTATAAAGTTCTCTCAAAATTGAAAAGGCTGGCTGATAATGTTTATGATTGATATAGTGGGCAAAAAAAGCACCACTGTCATCAATCTTGCCTATCTCTATGAAGGTTATTAGTAGGAAAACTAAAGCAACTTTTCTCTCTAGTATCCCTAGGTATGAGAGTTCCTCACTCTATAACTTTCCTTTCTACTCTGTGTCTAAATACAACTACTAATCATTCCCTTCAGTATCAAGAAAGTGACTCAAATGAGTCAGATATGCAATAGTAATCATCCATGGTTGAGTAGAATGATTTTAGGTCCAGGATTTTATGCTTCAGGTGCTTCTTCTTCTTCTTCTTCCTCTTTTTTTTTTTTTTTTTTACTGTCAACCATTTTTTAAAGTCTTTATTGTAGGAAATGACAGTCCACTCCAGTATTCTTGCCTGGGAAATCCCATGGACAGAGGAATCTGGTGGACCATAGTCCAGGGGGTCACAAAGAGTTGGACAGGACTTAGTGACTAAACAAAAAACAAACAATTGAATTTGTTACAATATTGCTCCTGTTTTTTATGTTTTGGTTTTTTGGCCATGAAGCATGTGGGATCTCAGCCCCCTGACAGGGATCAAATCCATACTTCTACACTGGAAGGCAAAATCTCAACTACTGGACAGCCGGGGAAGTCCTGCGTCTTAGGTTTTCAGGTTACCCTGTTATCATTTATTGAATGAGTGAGTGAATGAATGAGTATTGGGTATTTGAAACAAGCATAGTCAAACAGATGTGCACACAGGACATCTCAACCCCTCAAACCTCAAGCTGCTGCTAAGTCGCTTCAGTTGTGTTCGACTCTGTGTGACCCCATAGACAGCAGTCCACCAGGCTCCCCCATCCCTGTGATCCTCCAGGCAAGAACACTGGAGTGGGTTGCCATTTCCTTCTCCAATGCATGAAAGTGAAAAGTGAAAGGGAAGTCGCTCAGTCGTGTCCGACTCCTAGCAACCCCACGGACTGCAGCCTACCAGGCTCCTCCGTCCATGGGATTTTCCAGGCAAGAGTACTGGGGTGGGTTGCCATTGCCTTCTCCGCAAACCTCAAGCACATCCCTTTAAAAACTCTTAGGAAACTCTGTTTGGCACTGTTAGCAAAAAGAGGCTGCAGTTTAGATCAACAAATTCAGTTCTACTCATAAGTGAGTTTGCTTTAACCCAAGACTCATTTTTAAAAACCCCTCCAAATAAAAATAATTATTACTTAATGAACTCCAACTATATGCCAGGAATCTTAAAGATATTATCTCACTTAATTCTCAGGATGAATCCTTAGAGAAAATATTAAGCCTGTTTTACATAGAATATACAGGGTTGGAGAGATTAAGTAGTTCACTGGACTGACACAGTTAGAGAAGTAGTTAAGATGCCTTCTGAAAATCTAGGTTCCTATTAGTCTAAGTTCTTTCCTCTCAATTGCTCCAACAGTCTGATTTGAGTTTCTGAAGTCAAAAGAGGAGACTCTAGCTAAAAACTAATAGCTGAAACAAGAATGTAATATCAAACTTCACATCATAAAGGGTTAGGTTTCATTTATATGAATTTGAAAAGAGTTCCTTTAGCTTTGTTTTATGAACCTATGATACCTATTACTCTGTGAAGAATAAATAGGAAGAGGTATTTCCATACATACTAGGGATCAGTTTACTCCTATTGTTAATCTCTGTATATATAATAGGCAGTATGTCCCTTTCAAGGTTACATTTAGCACCATTGAATTTGTTTGTTTGTTTTTGAGTCCCATCCACATGTTATGAATCATTCTATGTATGGCCTCATGTATACTCACCCTCGACAATGGCTGTCTTTACAAAAATAGATAAGAGGTTTACAACATCCTGGGCATTAGTTATGTTTTTGATATAAGTGATCTCAATGATTTTCTCAACAACCATGGTTATTACTATTAAAAGTATATGTTTTATTAATATATTGGAGCTTTCCTGGTGGCTCAGACATTTAAGAATCTCTCTTTAATCCAGGAGACCAGGGTTTGATTCCTGGGTTGGGAAGATCCCCTAGAGAAGGAAATGGCAACCCTCTCCAGTATTCTTACCTGGAGAATCCCACAGAGAGAGGAGCCTGGCAGACTATAATCCATGGGGTGTTCAACAAAGAGTTGAACACCACTGACTGACTCACACTTTCACTTTCTTTCATTAATATGTTGAGTTAAATAATATATAAGAGACTGAATCAGAGGTA
This sequence comes from Bos indicus, assembly GCF_029378745.1. NCBI lineage: Eukaryota > Metazoa > Chordata > Mammalia > Artiodactyla > Bovidae > Bos > Bos indicus. The sequence continues at coordinate 53,317,299 of NC_091763.1, read as the reverse complement.
GTTAGTGGTGGAACAAGACTTGAAACCAAAACTACCTAATATTTAATAATCAAAATAAAGGACCTAAACCACCATGCCAGTTTTCCAAATTTCCCTTCTTCCTATACTACCTGCATTGTTTTTTGCCATGTCCCAAAAAACAGAAACACTATAATATTTTTACATTGATCTTAGCCAGCTAATTTTTATCTTAATATATTCATATTTAAGAGGAAACTATCATTAAGTGGAACACTGATATTATTTAACACATAGAAAGTAACCTAAAATAAAGATGTAACTATAAAAGTTTTTTAATGTCAATTATTCATATATTTCTGGTGGGAATATAATGTGACAGAGCCATTTTGGAAAACAGGTTGACAACTTCCATTAAAACTAAAACACATTTACCATACAATCAAGCACTCTTATGCATTTATCTCAGATAAATTAAAACTTATGTTCAAGACCTGGAATGATTTTGGCAGTTCAAAAACAGGAAAATTCAAATGTCGTTCAGTGAGTGAACAAAGTTAAAAAACTTTGGTACAACCATATCACGGAATACTACTCAGCAATAAAACAGAGCAAACTAACGATGTAGCAACAAGTTAGATGAATCTCTAGAGAAATCATGTTGCAAGGGAAAAAGCCAATCTCAAAAGGTAGCATTCTCTGTGATTACATTTACATAATATTCTTGAAATAATGTAATTAGAGAGATACAAAGCAGATTAGTGGTTGACAGAAATTAGAGTCTGAATGTGGAGTGGGTAGAGAGTAGAAGTTTGGGGGTGCTGGAGATATAAATAAGGGATATAACATAAGGGAACTTTATGGTGATGGAATAGTTCTTCATTTTTTTACGGTGGTAGTTACACATGTGATAAAATTGACTAAAACTGTACTCACATACAAACGAATATATGTATGACTGGCCAATCTCAAGCTCTGTAAGTTCTACTAACACCAGCTTCATGGCATGGATATCTACTGTTGTTAGATAAGATGCTAACATTGGAGGAGGGAGAGTGTAGGGTGCACAGGACCTTCCTATACATTTTCCCCACAAGTACCTATGAATCTGTAACTATTTAAAAATGAAAAGTTAAAAGAAACAAAGAAAAAACTGTCCATAACTGTACATCCTAAATATCACCTTTGCCACCAGCAGCATGTGAACCATACTCTGCTACACTGGACTCCGCTTATGCTGCCCCTTTTCCTTGTTCACTTGATTGACATCAGATTCTAACTCAGCTTCTAAGCCTCTCTTCAAATGCTGCCACCTCTGTGGCTTCCCTTTTTCTCTCTCCAGGGCAGGCTCAGCAAAGCCCCTTCCCGTTTTCTCATTGTACTTGATACGCATTTCCAAAATAGCAGTTATGTTTCTTGTACTTTTCTTAAAATCCCTCTATCTTCCTTTAAACTCTAGGAACCTTGGTGGTATTTCTCCAGTTTTTTTCCTCTGACATTATTATTGTTGTTGTTCAGTCTCTAAGTTGGGTCCAACTCTTTGCAACCCCACAGACTGCAGCATGCCAGGCTTCTCTTGTCCTTAGACTATTAATTCTTAATAAATAAAATCTATATAGCCTCGGTGGGAATTCTTACAGCAATATGGACATCAACATGTCATAAGGTTACAATTTTACAAAGCGCAAGATCCCACTGATTAAAGTAGGTTTCTTAAAAGGACTTTATTTGAATGTAGGTATGGGTGTATATGTTCACGTGTCTTCAGGAATACACACACACACACACACACAAGTGCAATAGCAATTCTATGGGTATAGCCAGGTAAATAGTATTGTTATTAGCCCCTTTTGCTATCTTTAATTATAAACTTCCTTGAACTCAACCCAGTGCAAAGCACTTAATAACTTGAATGTTAAAGGACAATTTCTTAGTGATTTTTAGACTCTCAGTTTATATTTAAAGAAATAATAATTTCATGGCATATTTTTTTAAATCAAATCTACTAGTTACTCTTTAAAGGCAACTGATCCTCACATATTTATTAAAAAATATAAACTGACTTGGCCCACTTATTTTGATAAAAATAAAATACCAATAAACAACTAAACGGGAATATTAACATTGATGGTCCAATATCCTTCATACTTAGTGAATTGTGAGGATATATTCTCAAAACTAAGTGATGTTGAAAAAAAGCATGTTTTAGGATTAATTATAATACATGCATTTTTCTTGATTTATTTTAAAAAGTATTTATTTTATATCATAAAAAAGAACATAGCTATTAAAAAATCTGGAAAGTAAAGAAAATCTGGAGAAATATTATTTCCATCAGCTTACTACCTAGAGATAACTATTATTTGCATGTCAGACTAATGTCCCCTATCATTTTTTTCCAAACTCATCTCTAAAAATAATTGTAAATATAAGTAAATACATTCACATAATATACATATACAATATATTTTATTATAAGTACTATTCTTAAGGGCTTCCCTGGTGGCTCAGATGGTAAAGAATCTGCCTGCAATGCAGGAGACTTGGGTTCGATCTCTGGATTGGGAAGATCCCCTGGAAGAGGGTATGGCAACCCACCCCAGTATTGTTGCCTGAAGAATCCCCATGGACAGAGGAGCCTGGGAGTCTACGGTCCATGGGGTTGCAAAGAGTCAGACACAACTGAGCAACTAAGCACAGCACAGCACAACACTTTTCTTAAGCAATAACTTATTAAACTTATTTTCTTATATGTTCAGTGCTTGAGAATCAATTTACATAAATCATCTCCCATTCTCAACCTTTCTAGGATGGTCTTATTGTACCAATTGTATAGATAAAAAAATCTGAGGCTCAGAACAATTATATAAGATGCTCAACTTCAAATAGCTTGTCTATGGCTGTCATGGACACATACATACTGTTTTGCTTACTCACCATTGATTCTACTGGGAACAGAATCTAAAGTTTTCTCTTGGGGGAACTACCGTGCTTTGCCTTAATTGCAGTGGTTTAGAGGGGTCTGACCATACTCCCTGGCTTCTAAGTGTGTACACAGTCCAGATGCCTGTACTCAGACCCCTGCTTCTACCTTCTCCCAATAAATGATTTAGAGATGGGCATACAACCTAGGTCAATTCACTTCCCACCTTATCAAAAAAAAAAATTGGCTTTATCTCTTATTAATGAACCCAGTCTTAACCCTGAAAACTTGGTGTTCTCATCTTATCTCTCCAGCTCCTGATTTTGGGTGTGACTTTAGGAATTTTAGATTTGGTCCAACCTTCCTGAAACCCAACCCTGAGGCCATTGATAACTGCTTAATTTGAAATGAAACTTTGATCAACTACTTCAGTCTTGACTAAAATCTTTATGTAAACAATGTTAGTGCCCTTTTAGAAGAAAGCAGATAATCACTGTGGCCAAAGATAACAGAACAGAGGAAATATTGGGCAAAACTCAAATCTGGCTTGCACTGGAATAGAGACTATATACATACACACATACAAGACAAAGCTGAAAGCTGACATCAGTTCTTTAGTGAGAAGAGTGTTGGTAATTATTTCAGGAACACAGTTCAACCAATGTGTAGTATATCTAAGTCAACTGTAAAATTAAATCCATATTGTGCTTATTTTGTGGTTTGGGTTCAATCATTCCTACCAAACTTACACAATGTTTATAAAGGTCCAAGTAACAAAAACACCACAGACATAGTAAGAGAGATCTGGCCAATTTAGACTGTCCTTGATTATGAAATAAGATTCTGAGGCTCTGTGTGGGCAAAACTAGAGATGGTGATATTTACTCTGAAAAACAAAAGAGTTATTAAAGTTATATAATATGTAAATTTTAAAATTGTATCCCAAATTCTTGGAGACATGTCTGGGAGAGAATAAATAAGGGATTGAAATCTTTACAGCAACAATATTCAGAAAGCTCTCTTACACAGACACTAAAATCAACTTCTTTCCTGGATGAACCTCAACTTGCATAAGTACATATTCTCAAAAACTGAAAAATCATCTTGCATGGTTTGTTACTGATTTCCTGGAACTCCCTGCTGAATTTTTTTCCCATTTCTAGTTTGAATGTTTGCTTTGGGAAAGTTTTGGCACCCTAGAAGCATTTAAATTCTATATTGCTCTTTATTCATAGAGTATCAAACTGTGTTTTTATGAATAAAAACATATCTTCACAAGAGATGAGACACATCTGGAGAACAATACAAGGAGCTATGTGCAAAAGGAAGTATAATATCTCCCCTTCCCTTATGTTCCAACATGAAAATACAGAGAAGACAGAAACAAATGATTATTTTATTAAACCTACACTAGCTCTTTAAGCTCTGAGTGTTGAAACATGTATATTCTATATGCTCTTACATTGTAAACAAGGAGTTTCTTGATTGTTCTTACTTTATAAATCTGTTAGAAAAGCTAAAAATTAGCTAC